>NC_133124.1:10261673-10577507 GCF_048418815.1 Hemitrygon akajei | reverse complement strand
CCGTTACAAGATAGTTCATCTTGGCTGGGTTTCTCAATAACTTTTTCAGCTTTGGAACTTTGTTATTGTGGGGTGCCTCATCCAGTGTCAACCCCCACCACTCGTCCCCCTCGTCCCCTCCTCCCCTGTCACCCCTGCACTTCGCCTCCGAGCAGTTTTGGTTTGTTTTCAAGAAACCGCTACAAGTTGCAAAGGGTTCATGGAAGTGAGGCTGTGGGGGCCAGTCGCTGGGTTAAAGCAGAGATTGATAGATTCTTGATTAGTAAGGGCATTAAAAGTTACAGGGAGAAGGCAGGAGAATGGGTTTGAGAGGGAGACTAAATCAGCCATGATGGAATGGTTAGCAGATTTAATGGGCTGAATGGCATCATTCTGCTCTAGCATCTTATGGTCGAATGGCTGAAAATCTGAACTGAATGTTCAAGATTTAGTTCAATGTGTTTCATATAGCTTTACGTTTCTACCACACCTACATCTTTCTGCACGACTAGAATGTGGGATGTTAACTTCCCTCTGGGGTTGAATGTCATTAAGCAACCCATGATTTTCATCCATTCATTTCCTGACAAATCTATCTATTCTGTAATTGTCGACCACGCAGTGACCACCTTCTTTTAGTCCTCAATGCTGTGAAACAGAGGTTTGCATTTTCACTCTGGAGTGTAGATGTTCTGGGGCTGGGTGATATGGCAAAGTCAGGTTCCGTCAGCGTGACACAGTAGTGTAAATGTTAGCACAACACTTTACACCCAAGACCGGGATTCAATTCCTGGTAGCGTAATGCTGTTACGGTGCCAGCAGCCACCATCACGGGTTCAATACTGGCTGCTGCCTGTAAGAAGTTTGTATGTTCCTTCCTTGACCGCTTGGGTTTCCTCCCACAGTTCGAAGACCCACACTTAGGGTTAGTGAGTTGTTGGCGCTGGAAGTGTGGTGATATTTGCGGGCTGCCCAACACAGCCCTTACTGATTTGATTTGACACAAACAGTGCATTTCACTGTAAGTTTCGATATCCCAATCTTAATTTTAAAACCAGAGGACTTTTCAAGAATTATCTCTAGTCCTTCATTTTTCCAGGTCTCTGCAGCAAGTTTTTGCCTGAGATTTGGTTTTTCTATTTCCTCACAGGGAAATCTCGTTCCCACATCCTCTGAAGGAATTGTTTTTCCAGTTATTTGTATAGCTGTTTCCTACTTAATCTTCTGCAGAACCTTCTCCGTAGGGCAAATCATTTGATTGAAGAGCTTCATAAGCCAAATCCCTCTGTATGTCATTTCGACCGGCATAGCAACTACTGAAACTCTCCATTGTCTAACAACAGTACACAGACGCAACATAGTTTCAAAAACAACATCTTGAGTTTTATATTCCTTCTGGGTAGCCTCCAGCCTGACAGCATGAACATTGATTTCCCCAGCTTCCGGTGATTTCCCCCCATCTCCTTTCCCTCAATTCCTCACTCTGGCTCCCCTCTTCTTCTCACCTGCCTATCACCTCCCCTTGGTGCCCGTACCCTTCCTCTTTCTCCTGTGGTCCACTCTCCTTCCCTATCAGATTCTTCCTTCTCCAGTCCTACCCATCACCTCCCAGCTTCTTTCTACGTGACCCCCTCCCCACCCACCTGGCTTCACCTATCACCTTCCCCTCCCTCCCACGTACTTATTCCAGCTCCTTCCCCTTTCCTTTCAATTCCCGACGAAGGGTCTCAGCCCAAGACATTGACTGTTTGTTCATTTCCATGGATGCTGGCTGACCTGCTGAGTTCCTCCAGTATTTTGTGTGTGTGTGTGTGTATGTTGCTCTGGATTTCCAGCATCTGCAGAATATCTTGTGTTCTTAAGTTTTAATTTGTCATGGGGTCATAGACATGTAGAGAGATATAACATCAACCTTCCATCACTTACCCATACTATTTACCTTCCTGTAAGATGGCGGCACTTATACACGCAGCAAGCTCTCAGGGGCCAACCGGAGGAGCTTTCTTTCCTTGTTAAATGTGTTTTTATACAAAGTAAGACTGTTCGTTACTGCAATAACTACCTGCACAGCAGGTCCACCACATCAGTGAGCTGCTCCTTGTTCAGAGTAGCCGGCTGGGATGTCATAAGAGCTGCCCAGCGGTTTTGGAAAAGGTGAGTGGGCCCATCGGGCCAGGGATTTTGTATCAGGGCGTCGGGCTGGGTGACTCCAGCCAGATTGGTTTTAGTAGAGCTGGCCTGGATGGTGACCATGCTGTTGTGTGCTACTCGGAGGCATCGGAGTTGGTGCCTTTGAGCTGGCACGAGGACAGCATGCAGTGAAACCGCGAGTGACTGTCTTGAATGTTTCTTTGAATCTCAAGACATTGATTGCTGCAGGCCTGCTTCCCTTGTTTGGTCAGTAGACAGGCGTCGAGGCAGCAGTGTTGGCTTGGTTGGAGCTAGGACTAGGCCTCAGTCCTCAGGCTTGTGTTGTAGCATGGCGTCCAGGCTAATTTGGGAGTGGCCTCGCCCATTAGTGCTGCCCTCTGGTGGTGGATCCATGGAATTACAGGCTGGACTGCCCGGAACCATCAATTCGTGGGATTTGTCGCTCTGAGACTTGGTCTAAAAATCTGCTTTCTTACTATGTTCTCTTTTCCCTTTCTCATTATTTTGAATGTGCACGCATGTTTTTACACCTTGGCCCCAGGTGAACGCTGCCTCATTCAGCTGTATCCATATATGGTTTGAATGACAATTAAACTTGATATACGAGTGAGCCTGCAAGTCCGCGAGTCCGGTGGAGGCTGGGGGCCCAAAGGGGGCTATCATGGGTTGGAGGACTGTCTGTGTGTGTGGGAGGGAGGAGAGGGGCTCGGTTTACTGTTGATTTGTTAATGTTATTCTGTTGTCATCGTTGTTGTTTGAATTACCCTGCTGAACATTGTGGACATACTATGTTGGTGCCAGAATGTGTGGTGACACTTGCCCCAAGCACATCCCTAGGTTGTGTTAGTATTTCACTGTATGTTTCAATGTACATGTGATTAATGAATAAATATAATTTAATATAATCTAATCTACAGTACTCTGCAAAAGTCTTATGCACATATATATAGTTACGGTGCCTAAGACTTTTGCACAGCACTGTATTTGTGAACGTGGAGCGGAGAGTATGTTTGTAAATCTGGCGAGAGCAAAGGATGTTGGGAATGGTGAGGGTGGAAGGGTGTGGGACAGGTAGCAGAGAAGGGGTGCTGGGGGCAGGAGAGGGGTAGCGGGGGTGCAGACTTGAGACACCTGAGTCCACAATGGAGTCCCATATCAGAATCAGGTTTACCATCACTCACATATGTCATGAAATCAGTTAATTTTGGCTGGCAGCAGTTGAGTGCAATACTTAAAATTACTAAAGTACCGTGCAAAGGACTTAGGCACCCTGTTTATATATACTGCATGTGCCTAAGACTTTTACACAGCATTACATCTAAATCTGAACTAATCTTATCTAATCAAATCTAATTTATATTCCCCATGACAGGTGGGTGTGGATATCTGAGCACTGGAAAATGACAGAGACAGTCATGGGAGACAAATAAATTGCAGATGAATTTAAAGTATTTTGTGTTGGTCTTCACTGTGGAAAACACGAGCATGATGCCAGAAATGAGAGAGTGGCAGGCAGCAGGAGGGCAGTTGCTATTACTAAGGAGAAGGTGCTTGGGAAACTGAAAGGTCTGAAGGTAGATAAATCATCTGGACCAGATTAACCACACCCTGGGCTTCTGAAAGAAGTGGCTGAAGAGACTGCAGAGGGATTAGAAATAATCTTTCAAGAATCACTAGATTCTGGAATGGTTCCGGAGGACTGGAAAATTGCAAATTTCACATCGTCATATGACCAGAGGGTATAAAATGCCTCTTTCACCTCTTCCCTTCCCAAAAGGCACCAAGGCGAAGCAGAGATTCACTTTCCTTCCTCAATCGGATGTATTTTCAGTGCTCACAATGTGCACGGGGCAACTGCAGACTGGGAGATAGCTTGGAGTGTTCCGTCCACAGGAATGAACCTGAAGTCCTCTTTACCTGCCCATTTAATCAGAATCAGGTTTATTATCACCGGCATGTGACGTGAAATTTGTTAACTTAGCAGCAGCAATTCAATGCATTACATAATCTAGCAGAAACAGAAAAAAATTAAAAATAGAAATAAAAAGGCTGAACAGATTAGATATGGCAAAGTTATTTCCCATGGTAGGGGAGTCTAGGACAAGAGGGCACGACTTCAGGATTGAAGGACGTCCTTTTAGAACTGAGATGTGGAGAAATTACTTTAGTCAGAGGGTGGTAAATCTGTGGAATTTGTTGCCATGAGTGGCTGTGGTGGCCAAGTCATTGGGTGTATTTAAGGCAGAGATAGATAGGTTCTCGGTTAGCTAGGGCATCAAAGGGTATGGGGAGAAGGCAGGGGAGTGGCAATGACTAAAAGAATTGGATCAGCCTGTGACTGAATGATGGAACAGACTCAATGGGCTGAATGGCCTACTTCTACTATATCTTATAGTCTTATGGCCTAAATAAACAAGTAAATCAATTACATATATTGAATAAGTTTTTTTAAAAAGTACAGAAATAGAAATAATGTATATTAAAAAAAAGTGAGGAGGTGTCCAAAGATTCAATGTCCATTTAGGAATCGGATGGCAGAGGGGAAGAAACTGTTCCTGAATCACTGAGTGTGTGTCTTCAGGCTTCTGTACCTCCTACCTAATGGTAACAGTGAGAAAAGGCCATGCCCTGGGTGCTGGACATTCTTAATAATGGATGCTGCCTTTCTGAGACACTGCTCCCTGAAGATGTCCTGAATACTTTGTAGGCTAGTACCCAAGATGGAACTGTCTAGATTTACAACCCTCTGCAGCTTCCTTCGGTCCTGTGTAGTAGCCCCTCCATACCTGACAGTGAAGCCTGTCAGAATGCTCTCCACGGTACAACTGTAGAAGTTTTGAGTGTATTTCTTGTCATGTTAAATCTCTTTAAATTTCTAATAAAGTATAGTCACTGTCTTGTCTTCTTTATAACTACATCGATATGTTGGGACCAGGTTAGATCCTCAGAGATCTTGACACCCAGGAACTTGAAGCTCCTCACTATCTCCACTTCTGATCCCTCTATGAGGATTGGTATGTGTTTCTCCATCTTAACCTTCCTGAAGTCCACAATCAGCCCTTTCGTCTTACTCTCGTTGAGTGCCAGGTTGTTGCTGTGACACCACTCCACTACTTGGCATATCTCACCCCTGTACGCCCTCTCATCACCACCCAAGATTCTACCAACAATGTCACCAAATTTATAGATGGCATTTGAGCTATGCCTAGCCACACAGTCATGTGTACAGAGAGAGTAGAGTAGTGGGCTAGGCATGCACTTCTAAGATGTGACAGTGTTGATCGTCAGCAAGGTGGAGATGTTATCACCAATCCACACAGATCCACCAACTCATGCACCCTTTGACCTTTCTGTCTGCACCATCAAAATGAGGTGCAAAGGATTGGCCTGAGGAAACTTTAAAAATCTGCAAAGCAGCTAGCTGGAAAAGGTCAGGGGCAGCAGATGAGTAGACACACAGATACCTCTGTTTTTGCCAGAGGTGAAAGATGTAGAAAATGCCATTTTGTGAGACTTCTTGTGACCACCATTTTGTGAACTGGTTTTCTAAATTAACTCTTTACAGTTTGAACTAATTGAAAGTGGACCGAACAAAGACCCTACTATAAGAGCATAAGCCTTATGAGCAGAATTAGGCCATTCAGCCCATCTAATCTGTTCCACCATTCATTCATGGCTGATTTATTTTCCCTTTCAACCACATTTTCCTTTCCTCTCCTTATGATTGATGCCCTTACAAATCAAAAACCCACCAATCTCTGCCTTAATGACTTGGCCTTCACAGTGAATTCCACAGGCTCACCACCCTCTGGCAAAAGAAGTTCCTCCTTATCTCTGTACTAAAGGGACGCCCTCTGATTTTGATCCTAGACTCTCCCACAGTCATGAACATCGTCTGGACCTTATTTTCTTTGATATGAGGCGCAAACTGTTCATGTTGACAGAACTTCAGATGGTGACAAGAAGGCATATAGAAATGAAATCGATCAGCTGGTTGAGTGGTGTCACAGCAACAACCTTGCACTCAATGTCAGTAAGACCAAACAATTGATGGTGGACTTCAGAAAGGGTAAGGTGAGGGAGTGCACCCCAGCCCTCACTGAAGGATCAGAAATGGAAAGGGTGAGCAATTTTAGTTCCTGGGTGTCAACATCTCTGAGGTCCTATCCTTGGCCCAACATTACAATGCAGACACAAAGAAAGCACACCAATGGTGACATTTCATTAGGAGTTTGAAGAGATTTGGTATGTCACCAAAGACACTTGAAAATCTCTACAGATGTACCATAGAAAACATTTAACTGGCTGTAACACCATATTGGGAGGGGCACTGCACAGGATCAAACTGCAGAAAGTTGTAAACTCAGTCGGCTCTATCGTGGACACTAACCTCCCCAGCATCCAGGACATCTTCAAGGAGTAATACCTCAAAAAGGAGGTATTCATCATTAAGGACCCCCATTACCCAGAACGTGCCCTCTTCTCATTGTTACCATCAGGAAGGAGGTACAGAAGCCTGAAGGCACACACTCAATGATTCAGGAACTGCTTCTTCCCCTCTACCATAACATTTTGACATTGAACCTCACTAATCTTTTTTTTGCAATATTTACTCAATTTAACTTTTAAAATATTATTTGCACATATATGTACACACACTTCTTACCATAAAGGAACAAATTTCATGACATATGCCAGGGATATTAAACCTGATTTTGATTCTTCAAATGTGGTCTAACCAACACCTCAGCAAGCCTCAGCACTACATCTTCACTCCTCCCATCCTGCGCACGGACTGTTTGATCTGCTTCCGTCTGGTAGGCGCTTCAGATCCCTCCAGACTAAGACTAATAGGCACTGGAGAAGTTTTTCCCTACTGCGGTCACTTTGCTGAACAGTTAACTGCCGGTTAACTGTCGGCTAACTGTTACTTGGATTGCACTACCTGTATGTATAATCTATATTTTCATTTATATTTATCATTATTATTGTTATGAGCAGAGAGACAACATCTGCCGGAAGAAAATTCCTTGTATGTGCATAGGTACTTGGCGATTAAAGTCTGATTCTGATTCTGATTCTGATTCTGATATTCTAATTCTCTCAAAATGAATGATACATCAGAGATGATTTTCCAAATAGGAATTCACTTGTGGGATGCTCTTTGCCAAGGGTGAAGAATCCAGGCAGGTTTAGAAGAAGAGCAGACTGTGTCCATGATTGAGTGAACTTGGCCTTTTCCTCCTTGGAGCGACAGAGGATGAGAGGTGACTTGACAGAGGTGTATAAGGTAATGAGAGGCATTGATCGTGTGGATAGTCAGAGGCTTTTTCCCAGGCTGAAATGGCTAGCACAAGAGGGCACAGTTTTAAGGTGCTGGGGCACAGGTACGGAGGAGACATCAGGGGTAAGTTTTTTTATGCAGAGAGTGGCGAGTGCGTGGAATGGGCTGCCGGTGGTGTTGGTGGAGGCAGATATGATAGGGTCTTTTAAGAGACTCCTGGATAGGTACATGGGGCTTAGAAAAATAGAGGGCTATGGGTAAGCCTAGATAGTTCTAAGGTAAGTACATGTTCGGCACAGCTTTGCGGGCCAAAGGGCCTGTATTGTGCTGTGGGTTTTCTATGTTTTTGTCTATGATGTAGAACGTAGAGAAGGTGCAAGGAGATCTACCAGGATGCCATGTGAACTGTAGGCCATGATTTATGAGGATAGTTTGAGTGAGTTAGGGTTTTTCTTTCTGAAGTGAAACAGGATGAGAGGAGACTTGATAGAGGTGTACAAGATGATGAGGCATAGAACGAGTGGGCAGCCAGAGACTTTTTCCCCCAGAGTGGAGATGCCTAATACAAGGGGGCATAATTTTAAGGTGATTGAAGAAAAGTATAGCGGGGACGTCAGAGGTAGGTTTTTTACATAGAGAGTGGTGAGTGTGTGGAACGCCCTGCCAGGGGTTGTGCTAGAGGCAGATACATTCGGGGCAGTAGATACATTTGATAGGCACATGGATGAGAGAAAAATGGAGGGCCATGTAGGAGGGAAGGGTTAGATTGGTCTCAGAGCAGGCTAAAAAGTTGGCACAGCTTTATGGGCCGAAGAGGTCTATATATGGTCTATTCGACTTTTCTCTATAACACAGATCACCAAGTCCTGGCAACATCACTGTAGTCCAATATCCAGTCTTGCCTCTCCTTTACACGTTATGCATCTGAAGAAACTCTTGGTATCCTCTTTAATATTATTGGCTAGCTTAATTATGCCATCTTTTCCTTCTTAATGACTTTTTTTATTATCTTCTGTTGGTTTTTAAAAGCTCCCTAGTCCTCTAACTTCCCACTAATTTTTACTCCATTATACTTCCTCTCTTTGGCTTTGACTTCTCTTGTTATCCATGGTTATATCATCTTGCCTTTCGACTACTTCTTCCCCTTTGCGATGTATACATCCTGTGCCTTCTGAATTGCTCCTAGAAATTCCAGCCATTGCTGCTCTGCCGTCATCCCTGCCAGTGTTCTTTTCCAGTCAATTTTGGCCAACTTCTCCTTCTTATATTTCAGTGTGAATTCAATCATATTACGATCACGGTTCTAGTGCTTTCCTGGCTTATAACATAAGAACATAAGAAATAGGAGCAGGAGTAGGCCATCCGGCCCATCGAGCCTGCCCCGCCATTCAATAAGAACATGGCTGATCTGTCTGTAAACTCAGCTCCATCTACCTGCTTTATCCCCATAACCCTTAATTCCCTTACTATGTAAAAATCTATCTAACTGTTTCTCAAATATATTTAGTGAAGAAACCTCAACTGCTTCCCTGGGCAGAGAATTCCACAGATTCACCACTCTCTGGGAAAAACAGTTTCTCCTCATCTCCGTCCTAAATCTTCTCCCCTGAATCTTGAGGCAATGTCCTCTAGTTCTAGTCTCACCTACCAATGGAAACAACTTTCAGATTCAGATTCAGTTTATTGTCATTTAGAAACCACAAATGCAATGCAGTTAAAAAATGAGACAACGTTCCTCCAGAATGATATCACAAAAGCACATGACAAAACAGACTACACCAGAAAATCTACATAATGTTTGGCAATCCCCAATCCAGAGTCTGGAGAGGCTGCTGCGTATTAATATCGCGCTACCGTCTAGTGCATTCCCCGGAAAGGAGCTCCAAATCCACCAGACAAAAACAAGATCAAAAACTAAAGCTACAAGACCTGCACAAAACCACATAGTTACAATATATAGTTACAACAGTTCAAACAATAGCATAATTGATTAAAAAAAAACCAGACCATGGGCACAGTAAAAATAGTCCAAAGATGTTAAAAGACTGTAAGTTCAAAAGAAATCACCACACAGTTTCCAAAAAGTCCTCAGGGTCCCGACAGACTCACCATCCCACGCCGGCGGCAGAAGGGAATACCCCGGCTATGGACTTCCAAGGCGCCGCCTGACTCAGCCTCGCAGACGCAGCACACAATGAAAGCTCCATCGAACTGCAGCGGACTCCGAGTCCGTTGAACCTCCGAGCCGACGACCATCCCCTCCGGCACAGCTTCTCCGAGCACCATCCTCTGCCGAGCATATTAAGACGGCCCCGCCAACGGCCATCAGCAACGCGACCCCGAGGACTGGGGGCCTGTTCTTCCCAGCAGAGACCCGGACCTCACAGCAGCAGCAGCAACAAAGAAGATCTTTCTGGAGATTTCCAGATGTTCCTCCGTGCTCCCACATCCGTTCTTCATCTGATTATGATTGCGCACGGCACTCTGCTTCACAAATAACAGATAATCAGCTCCGGAGTGGCCGCTGCAAACTGCGTCGTGCCGCCATCTTGGAATCGTTCTTTTACTTCTATCTTATCTATCCCTTTCAATATTTTATGTTTCTATAGAAACATAGAAAATAGGTGCAGGAGTAGGCCATTCGGCCCTTCGAGCCTGCACCGCCATTCAGTATGATCATGGCTGATCATCCAACTCAGAACCCTGTACCTGCTTTCTCTCCATACCCCCCGATCCCTTTAGCCACAAGGGCCATATCTAACTTCTTCTTAAATATAGCCAATGAACCGGCCTCAACTGTTTCCTGTGGCAGAGAATTCCACAGATTCACCACTCTCTGTGTGAAGAAGTTTTTCCTCATCTTGGTCCTAAAAGGCTTCCCCTTTATCCTTAAACTGTGACCCCTCGTTCTGGACTTCCCCAACATTGGAAACAATCTTCCTGCATCTAGCCTGTCCAATCCCTTTAGAATTTTATACTTTTCAATAAGATCCCCCCTCAATCTTCTAAATTGCAGTGGGTATAAGCCTAGTTGATCCAGTCTTTCTTCATATGAAAGTCCTGCCATCCTAGGAATCAATCTGGTGAACCTTCTCTGTACTCCCTCTATGGCAAGAATGTCTTTCCTCAGATTAGGGGACCAAAACTGCACACAATACTCTAGGTGTGGTCTCACCAAGGCCTTGTACAACTGCAGTAGAACCTCCCTGCTCCTGTACTCAAATCTTTTTGCTATGAATGCCAACATATCATTTGCCTTTTTCACCGCCTGCTGTACCTGCATGCCCACCTTCAATGACTGGTGTACAATGACACCCAGGTCTCGTTGCACCTCCCCTTTTCCTAATCGGCTACCGTTCAGATAATAATCTGTTTTCCTGTTCTTGTAACCTAAGTGGATAACCTCACATTTATCCACATTAAATTGCATCTGCCATGAATTTGCCCGCTCACCTAACCTATCCAAGTCAACCTGCATCCTCTTAGCATCCTCCTCACAGCTAACACCGCCGCCCAGCTTCGTGTCATCCGCAAACTTGGAGATGCTGCATTTAATTCCCTCGTCTAAATCATTAATATGTATTGTAAACAACTGGGGTCCCAGCACTGAGCCTTGCAGTACCCCACTAGTTATGCCTGCCATTCTGAAAAGGTCCCATTTACTCCCACTCTTTGCTTCCTGTCTGCCAACCAGATCCCCTCTCATTCTTCTGAACTCCAGAGAGTATAGTCCCAGGCAACTCAATCTCTCCTCATAGGTTAACCCCTCCATCTCTGGAATCAACCTAGTGAACCTCCTCTGTACTGCCTCCAAAGCCAGTATATCCTTCCTCAAGTATGGAGACCAGAACTGCACACAGTACTCCAGGTGCGGCCTCACCCGTACCCTGTATAGTTGCAGCATGACCTCCCTGCTCTTGAATTCAATCCCTCTAGCAATGAAGGCCAACATTTCGTTTGCCTTCTTAATAACCTGTTGTACCTGCAAGCCAACCTTTTGCGATTCATGATCAAGCACTCCCAAGTCCCTCTGCACAACAGCATGCTGCAATCTTTCACCATTTAAATAATAATCTGCTCTTCTATTACTCCTTCCAAAGTGGATGATCTTGCAGTTACCAATGTTGTATTCCATCTGCCAGATCTTAGTCCACTCGCTTAACCTATCTATATCCCTCTGCAGACTCTACACGTCCTCTGTACAATTTGCTTTTCCACTCAGTTTAGTGTCATCAGCAAATTTTGCTACGCTACACTCAGTCCCCTCTTCCAAATCATCAATGTAAATGGTAAACAGCTGCGGACCCAGCACAAATCCCTGCGGCACCCCACTCACCACAGACTGCCAACCAAAGAAACACCCATTTATACCAACTCTCTGCCTCTACTAGTTAACCAATCTACTATCCATGCCAATACACTTCCTCAGACTCCATGCATCTATATCTTATTTATAAGTCTCTTGTGCGGCACTTTATCAAATGCCTTCTGGAAATCCAAGTATATGACATCCACCTATTCTCCTCTATCCACTACACTCATTATGTCCTCAAAGAACTCCATTAAGTTTGTCAAACAGGACCTGGCCCTTTCTGAATCCATGCTGCGTATGTCTAATGGAACCACTCCTTACTAAATGTTTTGCTATCTCTTCTTTAATGACAGCTTCAAGCATTTTCCCGACTATAGATGTTAAGCTAACTGGCCTTAGTTAGTTTGATACTTTGATAGTATCAAATAAACTTTTCTTGAGCTTCCAGCCAGCTACAGCTATTAATGATAATCAACTTTTTGATGACAGACTCCACCATCTTCATCAGGAATGATGCCTGGGCATGTCTACTTTGGTGGTGTGTGGATGAGGACACAACCGTCCCACCTGATTGGTTAGTCCTCATCCAATCAGGTTTCCACTTGGTTACAATGGAAATCCAGTTCTTACTTAAAATGAAGCCTTTGTCTTTGTTAAGATGCTTTTCCTTTAGTTTTATTTCAATGGCTTCTTTTACCAGGTGGTCCCAAAAGCCATTACCGTGGCACAGTTTCTGAAATGTCTCCATAGATCTGCCTAACCTGCTGAGGTCCTACAGCATTTTGCATGTGTCGTCCTGGACTTCCAGCATCTGCAGAATCTCTTGTGTAAATAAGAACTTATCCAGTTTATCTTTCAACATTATCAATGACCTTTCAACGTTGCATTCCAGATTGCAACATTGCTTTTACACAAAGGTACTTTTCATTTTTTCCAGTTCTGTTTCCTTGGCACGTATCCCAAACAGGTAAGGTTAGTGTAGAGGTTCCCAACCTTCTTTACGCCATGGACCCCTACCATTAACCGAGGTTTCTGGGCCCCAGGTTGGGAAACCTTGGGTTAGCGTTAGTGAGTTGTGGGTACTGAACGCATGGTGACACTTGCGGGCTGCCCTCTGAACACCTTTGCTGATTTGATTTGATGCAACAATGCATTTCACTGTGTATTTCCATGTTTGATAGAAGCTTACAAGAGGATAAGAGGCATAGATTGAGTGGACAGCCAGACACATCTTCCCCAGCCAGGAAATGGCTAATACAAAGAGGCAAAATTTAGGGGGTTATCAGAGGTAATTGTTTTTCATACAGAGAGTGGTGAGTGTGTGGAACAACCTGCCAGGGGTGGTAGTAGAGGAGATACATTAGGGACATTAAAGAAACTCTTAAATAAGCATATGGATGATAGAAAATGGAGGACTATGTGAGAGGGAAGGGTTAGATCTGGGTTTCCCAAACTTTTTTAAGCCCTGGATCAATACCACTCAGCAAGAGGTCTGTGGAGTCCAGGTTGGGAACCCCTGGGTTAGATTGATCTTAGAATAGGTTAAAAGGTCAGAACAATATTGTGGCCTGTACTGAGCTGAACCGTTAAATGATCTTTGACCTTTGCTTTTGTTCTCATTCTCAAAATAAATTCTAACATTACAAACAAGAGAAAATCTGCAGATGCTGGAAATCCAAACACACACAACATGCTTGCTTGATGGCAATGATTTGGACTATGGGATTAACGGATTTGTGGCTAAATTTGCCGATGATACAAAGATAGGCGGAGGAGCGGGTAGTGTTGAGGAAACACAGAGCCTGCAGAGAGACTTAGAAAATTTTGGGGAATTGGCAAAGAAATGGCAAATGAAATACAATGTTGGAAAGTGTATGGTCATGCACTTTGGTGGAAGAAATAAATGGGCAGACTATTATTTAGATGGGGAGGGAAATCAAAATGCAGAGATGCAAAGGGACTTGGGAGTCTTCATGCAGGATACCTTAAAGGTTAATCTCCAGGTTGAGTCAGTGGTGAAGAAGGCAAATGCAATGTTGGCATTCATTTCTAGAGGTATAGAGCATAAGAGCAGGGATGTGGTGTTAAGGCTCTAAAAGGCACTCGTGAGACCACACTTGGAGTATTGTGTGTAGTTTTGGGTTCCATATTTTAGAAAGGATATACTGACATTGGCGAGGGTTCAGAGAAGATTCACGAGAATGATTCCAGGAATGAAAGGGTTACTATATGAGGAACAGCTGGCAGCTCTTGGGCTGAATTCCCTGGAGTTCAGGATAATGACGGGGGGGGATCTCATAGAAACATCTCGAATGTTAAAAGGCCAGAACAGATTAGATATGGCAAAGTTATTTCCCATTGTAGGGGAGTCTAGGACAAGAGAACATGACTTCAGGACTGAAGGACGTCCATTTAGAACAGAGTTATGGAGAAATTACTTTAGTCAGAGGGCAGTAAATCTGTGAAATTTGTTGCCACGAGTGGCTGTGGAGGCCAAGTCATTGGGTGTATTTAAGGCAGAGATAAGATAGGTTCTTGATTAGCCAGGGCATCAAAGGGTATGGGGTGAAAGCAAGGGAGCGGGGATGACTGGAAGAATTGGATCAGTCTATGATTGAATGGCAGAACAGACTCAATGGGCCAAATGGCCTACTTCTGCTCCTATATCTTATGGTCTTATGCTGGAGGAACTCAGCATGTCAGTCAGCATCTATGAAAAAAAGTAAACAGTCGATGATACAGGCTGAAATGTCGACTGTTTACTCTTTTCCAAAGATGCTGCCTGGCGTGCTGAGTTCCTCCGGCATTTCGTGTGGACTGCTAACATCGTATTTGTTTTCCTCACCACTGACTTGACCTACAATATAACCTTTAGGGGCTGGTTCTCCTGTCCTCCCAGTGAATCTGAAAACTTTGTGGAGCCGGCAATGGTGGTATCTCGCACATTTTATTTTGGTCTAGCCTGGGATTGGTTTACACTTCAGTTTAAAGGTGTGTAAGGATCAGTCATCCGTCTGCAGTTTGGAAATTAGCCCATTTCATACCCGGGGAGTATTTATGGTTCAACCAATCTAAACATGCTCTGCATAACTTCACCCTTTCAACAATACACATAGCCAGGTGTATCTGTTATTAGATACAAAACACTTCACATTCAGTGTAACTCACCCAACAGCAGCTGCCTCAGTGCTAATGGTGTCTGGGCCCACACTTCCACAGTCCCACCTTAATTCAAACAGATGCAACCATCGCTGGAGTTTTCAGATATAGTTATGTTATATGCTGAGGATTTATAAGGCCACACTTGGAGTATTGTGGGCAGTTTTGGGTCCCTTATCTAAGAAACAATGAGCTGGCTTTGGAGAGGATCCAGAGGATGTTCACAAGAATGATCCTGGGAATGAAATGGTTAATGTTTTAGGAGTGTTTGCTGACTCTGGGCCCATACCTGCTGGAGTTTAGAAGAGTGAGGAGGGACCTAATTGAAACTGATCCAATGTTGAAAGGTCTAGATAGAACGGACATGGAGAGGATGTTTCCTATAGTGGGGGAGTCTAGGACCGGAGGGCACAGCTCAGGATAGAGGGAACAGAGATGAGGAGGAATTTCTTCAGCCAGAGGATGGCGAATCCATGGAACTCATTGCCCCGGAATGCTGCGGAGGACAAGTCTTTGGGTGTATTTAACGCAGAGCTTGATAAGTTCATGATTAGTAAGGGTATCAAATGTTACAGCGAGAAGGCAGCCGAATGGGATTGTGGAGGGAAATAAATCAGCCACGATGGAATGGAGGAGCAGACACGAGCTGAATGCCTTCCCTCTGTTCCCACGTCTTCACCCAGACCAACATTTCCAACGTTGAGGCCCCTGCCAAGGTAAAGGCTATGGACGGACAGTTCAGTGTGGGAGTGGAAAGTAGGGTTAACGTGCCTTCTGTCTTCAGTTTAGTAATTATGACTCTCATCCCAGGGCTGGGACATTAATTATCCCCGCGGGCACCAGTATTTGTCTTTCTCCATTCTAGAATAGAACTGTTCAGCATGACCTTCTGATGTTGCTATTCAGCCAAGGTCAGGTCTCTGACATGGAGCTGTAAAGTCACAGAGTTGTAAAGCAAAGAAACAGGCCCTTCTGTACAACCTGTCCATGCTGGGCTTTCCCATCGACTCTAGTCCCACGTTCCAGCATTAACATCCATTCCTGCTATCCTCTGTCTATTTACGTGTTGGTTCAAATGCCTCTCAAACAGCAGAATCTGAATCAGGTTTAACATCAGCAGCATTTATCGTGAAATTTGTTGTTTTGCGGCAGCAGTACTTTGCAATACATTATAATAAAAACTATAAATTACAATAAGAATTATACACATGTAAATATACAGTATATAAAATTTAAATTAAATAAGTACTGTAGTGCTAAAAGAACAAGAACGTGATCCCGTGTACATGGGTTCATTCAGAGATCTGATGGCAGAGGGGAAGAAGCTGTTCCTGAATCACTGAGTTAAGATGCAAAACATTAAAAATAGCAAGCGAACATTCAAAAATAGCAAGTAACATAATTCAAAATAGCAAGCAAAAAGCATTTTCAATTGCATATTCTAATCACGAAGAGGAGGGGTCCCAGAACAGATCCCTGCGGAACACCACTGGTCACCAACCTCCATGCAGAATATGACCCGTCTACAACCACTCTTTGCCTTCTGTGGGCAAGCCAATTCTGGATCCACAAAGCAAAGGTCTCCTTGGATCCCATGCCTCATTACTTTTTAAAGGAGCCTTGCATGGGGAATCTTATCAAAAGCCTTACTGAGATCCATATGCACTACATCTACTGCTCTACCATCATCAATATGTTTTGCTACATCCTCAAAGAATTCAATCAGGCTCATAAGGCAGGACCTGCCCTTGACAAAGCCATGCTGACTATCCCTATCCCTAATTATGTCTCTCCAAATGCTCATAAATCTTGCCTCTCAGAATCTTCTCCAACAACTTGTCCTCTAAGACTCACTAGTCTATAATCTCCTGGGTTATCCCTACTCCCTTTCTTGAACAAGGGAACAACATTTGCAACCCTCCAATCCTCTGGTGCATCTCTGGTCCCTATTGATGATGGAAAATTCATCACCAGAGGCTCGGCAATCTCCTCCCTCACTTCCCACAGAAGCCCGGTCCCGACAACCTAATGCCTTTCAATAGCTCCAGCGCATCCTCTTTCTTAATGTCTATATACTCAAGCATTTCAGTCCGCTGTAAGTCATCACTACATTCGCCAAGGTCCTATTTGCTGGTGAATACTGAAGCAAAGTATTCATTAAGTACCTCCGCTACCTCCTTCAGCTCTGTGCACGTGTTTCCACTCTCAGTCCTGATTGGTCCTATTCTCACATGGCTCATTCTCCTGCTCTTCACATACTTATAGAATGCCTTGGGGTTTTCCTTAATCTTGCTTGCCAAGGCCTTCTCTTGTCCCCCTAATTTCATTAATAATTAATTTAATTTCTTAATTCTCTTAATTTAATTCTCTTAATTTCATTCTTGAGCTCCTTCCTTGCACCCTTGTAATTTTCTAGAGCTCCAACAGTACCTAGTTTCTTGAACCTTTTTGTAAGCTATTCTTTTCTTCTTAAGTAGATTTTCTACATCCTTCGTACACCATGGTTTCTTTACTCAACCATCCTTTCTCGGAGGTTGTACTGTACTCACTCACTCCTCAAAGGCTAGATAACTTCCCAGTTTATCGTCCATGTCGAGTTCATTCAAATGACCGTTTGAGTGGTGGTTCCCCCTCCATACCAAGGGGAGATACTTTCAGCTAACAAAGTAGATTAAACATAATTCTTGCATGTTTAATGATACACGTATGTAAAAAGTAAGAGATGAGCTTGGATATAGGACCACTAGAGAATGAGGCAGGGGAAATAATAACAGGGGACAAGGAGATGGCTGATGAAGTAAATAACTGTTTGGCATCAGGCTTCACTGTGGAAGACATTATGTTGTTGTCTGTGAAGAAAGAGAAGTAAGTGCAGTTACTATTACAAGGGAGAAGGTGCTCAAAAAGCTGAAAGGCCTAAAGATACACAAGTCACCCAGACCAGATGAACTACACCCTAGGGTTCTGAAAGAGGTAGTGTTAGAGATTGTGGTGTCATTAGAAATGATCTTTCAAAAATCATTGGACTCTGGCATGGTGCCAGAGGACTGGAAAACTGCAAATGTTACTCCACTCTTTAAGAAAGTAAATTATAGACCAGTTAGCCTGACCTCAGTGGTCGGGAAGATGTTGGAGTCAATTGTTAAGGACAAGGTGATGGAGTACTTGGTGACATCGGGCAAGGTAGGACAAAGTCAGCATGGTTTCCTTCAGGAAAAATCTTGCCTGGAATTCTTTGAGGAGATTACAAGTAGGACAGATAAAGGGGATGAAGTGGATGTTGTATATTTGGACTTTCAGAAGGCCTTTGACAAGATACGACACACAAAGCTGCTTACCAAGTTAAGAGCCGATATTATTATAGGAAAGTGCTACCATGGTTAGAGCATTGGCTGATTGGTAGGAGGCAGCGAGTGGGAATAGAAAGATCCTTTTCTGGTTGGCTGCCAGTGACTAGTAATGTTCCATTGGGGTCAGTGTTGGGACCACTTCTTTTTATGCTGTATATCAATGATTTAGATGAATAGGTGGCTTTGTTGACAAGTTTACAGATGATACAACGATTGGTGGAGGGGCAGGTTGGGTTAAGGAAATGGGTAGGGTGCAGAAAGACTTAGATTGGAAGAATGGGCAAGAAAGTGGCAAATAAAATATAATGTTCGAAATTGGTAGTAGAAATAAATATGCAGCCTATTCTCTAAACAGGGAGAAAATCCAAAAATCTGAGATGCAGAGGGACTTGGGAGTCCTTGTGCAGAACACCCTAAAGGTTAACTTGCAAGTTGAGTTAGTGGTGAGGAAGGTAAATGCAAGGTTAGTAATCATTTCAAGAGGTCTAGAATACAAGAGCAGGGATGTGATGCTGAGGCTTTATAAGGCACTGGTGAGGCCTCACCTTGAGTATTGTGTATAGTTTTGGGCTCCTCATCTTAGAAGAGATGTGCTGGCATTGGAGAGGGTCCAGAGGAGGTTCACAAGGATGATTCCAGGAATGAAAGGGTTATCATACGAAGAATGTTTGATGGCTCTGGGTCTGTACTCAGTGGAATTTGTAAGGATGAGAGGGAATCTCATTGAAACCTTTTGTATGTTGAAAGAACCTAGACAGAGAAGATGTGGAAAGGATGTTTCCCAAGGTGGGAGAGTAGAAACATAGACATAGAAACACAGAAAATAGGTGCAGGAGTAGGCCCTTCGGCCCTTCGAGCCTGCACCGTCATTCAGTATGATCATGGCTGATCATCCAACTCAAAACCCTGTACCTGCTTTCTCTAACCCTATATCTGCTTTCTCTAACCCTATACCTGCTTTCTCTACCCTGTATCTGCTTTCTCTAGGACAAGAGGGCATAGCCTCAGAATAGAGGGGCCTCCATTCAAAACAAAGATGCAGAGAAATTTCTTTAGCCAGAGGGTGGTGAATTTGTAGCCACATGCAGCTGTGGAGGTCAGGTCGTTGGGTGTATTTATGGCAGCGATTGATAGGTTCTTGATTGGACATGGCATCAAAGGTTATGGGGAGAAGGCTGGGAAATGGGGTTGAGGAGGAGATAGAAAAAAGGATCAGCCATGATTGAATGGTGGAGCAGACTCGATGGGCCAGATGGCCTAATTCTGCTCCTATGTCTTATGGTCTTATGGTCTAAATTTACATAAAGTTCTGAAAATACATTTAACACTCAGAGGTGATTTAAAATATCCAAATTACTAACATTTTCTAAACCACAAAGGATTTCCAAAACACAGGTACAATTTCTAAAGCTAAAAAGACATACCCATACATTGCAGACAAAGGCAGGGCAATGGATTCTAATTCATCCCGTGTTTCTGTCATTCTTTTTCTTGTTCTTTGACCTTTCCTAAACAATCCCGACTTCTCTCTTACATTTAGACTTTTCTTGCTACATAGTGACTTCACACACATGTGACAATTTTTCAGATATCCTTTCACACAGGTGGTCCAAAAACCTCTGGCCAAACACCCAAAATTAATGCTGTGAATGTTGACTCTGAGAACACAGATCTTCCAACTATTGATAGATCAGCTATTTGATGTAGTAAGTTATAGTACCAGTCTGTTCTGCACACTTCCTTGAACTAAGTAACTTAACCTGTGTTGTCAGACCAACTAATATAAACCCATTTTCTTACACTACATCACTTGAGCAGTCAACCTGTTGCTGTGGGCCAGCAATCTGAGCTCAATAGACATTGTGGTTTGTTTGCAAAGCTGTTCTTTTAACTTCAGACTGATTATTACTTGCCATTCATACTAAGAACAGCAGATTGGCTTCTGTTTAAGATAAGAAGCTGAATGAAGAATATTGGTTGGAAGTTTAACTTAATCAGAAACAACTCTTTGATCTCTATTAGTTTCATCCGCTATGTCGCTATGTTAGAAAGCTGAACTTGGCAAAAAGAGATGCCCCAGCCCTGCACAGTGACTATCCATCACAACCATAAGACATTTGACATAAGAGCTGCATCAGACCATTCGGCCCATCGAGTCTGCTCTGCATGTAAAGAAAACTTGAAAGTCAAGTTTATCACACAGAGAGTGGCGAGTGAACAGAACGAGCTATCTGAGCTGATGGTATCTCGTCCTGCAGAACCCCAGCCATCTCCTCCATCACTGTTAGTTTGGAAACCTGTTCTCCTTTGTTGAAAACAGACACCTGCCAGCCAAGGTATTGAACTGGCTGGCTGTGATTCTGGAGAGAGAGCCGGCCAAGGTGTCAAAGGGGCTAGCCAAGGCCGGCACGGTGGAGAAGGAGCTGGCTGACGTGTCGAAGGAGTCTATCAGGATATTGGAGGAGTTGATGGGGCTGTTTTCGTAGGAGCCCGTCGGGATGTTGGAGGAACTGACCGTGTTCCTGCCCATCACTCGGAAGCATCAAAGTCAGTGCAGTGTAACCGTGGGAAATTGTCTCAGACATTTCACTTGTGATCTGTTGGACAGTGATAATGTAAGTTACCACAGGCCCATTACCCTTGTCTGGTGGATGGACAGGCCAAGTGGGCGCAGTGTCACCTCGGTTGTAGCGAGAATTAGGCCTCAAGCCTGGGGTGTGTCTGCTGATGCTGACCAGGTGAGAGACACTGAAGCGTTTTCAGCGTGGTTGAGCTCGGCTGGGGCCTGGCCTCTCCCATTGGTGCTGCCCTCTCATGTTCGTGTGGTATAATGACAGGCTGCATTGTGTGAGTTTGCACGCTGCCGGGAGACTGTACCATTGACTGGCAGAAACTGTTGTTCAGGGTCTTGGGCAGATTTTTTTTTTCAATTGAATATGCTTTTTGCTTGCTATTTTGTATTGTATTACTTGCTATTTTTGAATGTTTGCTTGCTATTTTGAATGTTTTGCATCTTGACCCCAAAGGAATGCTCTCATTCCGCTTTATCTACGTATGGTTTGAATGATAATTAAGCTTGATTTGATTTGAGATACCTGATTAAGCAAGTGCAAGTTCCCAATTTGAAATAAGCTGCAGAGAGTTCTAAACTCAGTCAGCTCCATCATGAGCACTACCTATGAAGTATCCAGGACATCTTCAAGGAGCGATGCCTCAGAAAGGCAGCATCCATCATTAAGGACCCCCATCACCCAGGACATGCCCTCTTCTCTGGAAGAAGGTACACAAGTGTGAAGGAACACACTCAACAATTCAGGAACACCTTCTTCCCCTCTGCCATCGATTTCTGAATGGACATAGAAGCCGTGAGAAACCCAAGCAACACGCACAAAATGCTGGAGGAACTCAGTAGGTCAGGAGGTATCTATGGAGAGAGAATAAACAGTCGACGTTTCGGGCTGAGGCCCTTCATCAAGACTGGAAAAGAAGGGGGAAGATGCCAGAATAAAAAGGTAGGGGGAAGGGGAAGGGGAAGGAGTGTAGCTCTAAGGCGATAGGTGAAGCCAGGTGGGTGGGAAAGGTAAAGATTTGGAGAGGAAGGAATCTGATAGGAGAGGAGAGTGGACCACAAAAGAAAGGGAAGGAGGAGGGGAGTAGGTGATAGACAGGTGAGAAGACAAGAGGCCAGAGTGGCCTCAATACCTTTTTATTTCTATTGTTGAACTATTTATTTAATTTAGCTGTTATATACTGTATACACTTTCAGTAATGCAGTTTTTTCTCTGTATCGCATTGTACTGCTGCTGCAAAGACAACAAATTTCATGCCATATGCCAGTGATACTAGACCTGATTCTGATCTTGTCTTTAATGGGCTCTCTCCTTTTGTGCATTTTCCTTTTATAGTTTATATTTCTATAAAACACTTCTGGAATTCTATTTATATTAATAATCTCTTCTCATACACAAACAAGAGAAAATCTGTAGATGCAGAAGCACACGCAAAATGCTGAAGGAACTCAGCAGACCAGGCAGCATCTATGGAAAAGAGTCAACGTTTCAGGCCGAGACCCTTCTTCAGGACTCAGACACAATCTGTTTCTACAGCAACACACACGCACACACACACACACTCACACTCACGCGCACATACACACGCGCACACACACACACACACACACACACACACACACACACACACACACACACACACACACACACACACACACACACACACACACACACACACACACACACACACACCTCATTATAGGAAGGATGTGGAAGCTTTAGAGAGTGTCACAACCACAGATTCAGCAGCGTAGTAGATTCATCAATTGCGCTCGTGAATATGCAGATGTCAGCTAATTATTATTTCATCGTGATTGTATTTAACTCCATTCATTCCATCATAGTGTTTATCGAGACTTGCTGTTACCAGGTTTGGATATGGCCCAAGTGCAGAGTGAGAGACACTGAAGCAGGTCGATAGATGTGAACAGTGTTAAAGGGAAAGGAAACAATAAACACGAGGCCAAACAGGCCGTTAACTAACACTCTTAAATGGAAAATGAAGACTGCACTGCGGCTGAAAAGAACAACTAAACATTAAACGAATACCGCTAATCTTCAGATTCAGTTGACTCAACAGTCCAATTTCTCAGGCATGGCAGAATACAGGCAGCGAAGTGTTGCTGAGTCCTGTCCAAGTCTCGACAAACACTACGACGGAATGAATAGAGTTAAATACTATCACAATGAAATAATTATTAGCTGACATGTGCATATTCACGAGCGCAATTGCCGTATCTACTGCACTGCCGAATCCGTGGTTGTGACAGAGAGGGTGCAGAGGAGATTTACCAGGATGCTGCTGGATAACAGAGCCTGTATTATGAGAATAGATTGAGCAGTCTTGGGCTTCTTCCTTTGGCGCGAAGGAGGAAGAGAGGAGACTTGACACAGACATAGATCATGGAGACAGCCAGAGACTTTTTCCCAGAGCAGAAATGGCCAATATGAGGAAGCACAATTTTAAGGTGATTGGAGGAAAGTACAAGGTGGAGGGGATATTAGGGGTAGCTTTTTTTTGAAGCCAGATGGGTGGGAAAGGTAAAGAGCTAGAGAAGAAGGCATCTGATAGGAGAGGAGAGTAGACCACAAGAGAAAGGGAAGGAGGAAGGGAACAAGGGGGAGGTGATCGATAGGTGAGAAGACACAAGAGGCAAGAGTGGAGAATAGAAGAAGAAGGGAGGGGTAGGGACTTTTTTTACCTGAAGGAGAAATCTATATTTGTGCCATCAGGTTGGAGGCTACCCTGATGGAATATAAAGTGTTTCTCCTCCACCCTGACAGTGGACTCATCATGGGACAAGAGGAGACCATGGACTGACATGTCGGAATGGGAATGGGAATGGGAATCAGCATTTAAGTGTTTGGTCACCAGGAAGTTCTGCTTTTGGCTGATGGAGCGGAGCCTTCTTTTAAATTTTACCCTAAATCTACACCCTCTACTTTTGGACTCCCCTCCCTGGGGAAAAGACTGTCACCATCCACCTTATCTATTCTGCTCAGAAGTTTAAACACATCTTCATTTTCCTATTTTCTAAGGAATAAACAAAGATGTAGCCAGGCCAGCCTCTCCCTATAATTCAGGCCCCTAGTCTTTGCAACATCCTCATAAATCTTTTTTGCACTCTTTCCATTTTAACCACATCCTTCCTATAACAAGGCAACAAAAATCTGTTCTAGATAATGTCATGGGTGACAGATAACATATGTTGTTCATAATAGAAACTCTTCTACATAATTCACAAACACCGTCATTGAGTTGTTGTGTTCACTTTAAGAGACAGTGTCTGACCTAATGGCAATAACTGCTTTTGTTTGTAATGGAAGTAAAGGGCTATGACCCTTATAAAATGACTCTCACATGCTTATTCGCAAAACCCTACACTGTAAGCAGAACTCCAACAGAACATAGAACAGTATAATATGGTACATGTCCTTCAACCCACGATGTGCCAACCATTTAATCTACTCAAAGGCCAATCCAAGCCTTCCTCCTACTTAGCCCTCTATTTTTCCATCATCCATGTGCCTATCTAAGAGTCTCTTAAATGCCACTAACGTATCTGCCTCTACCACCCCCCTAGTAGGGTGTTCCATGCACCCACCACTCTCTGAAACTTACCTCTGACATCCCCCCTGTACTTTCCTCCAATCAACTTAAAATTATGCCTCTTGTATTAGCCATTTCTGCCTTGGGAAAAATATCTCTGCTCTCCACTCAATCTATGCCTCTTATCATCTTGTACCTCTCAGTCAAGGCACCTCTCATCCTTCTTCGCTCCAAAGAGAAAAAGAGTACGAGATGATAAGAGACATAGATTGAGTGGACAGCCAGAGATTTTTCCCAGGCTAATTCAAGGGATAGATAATTTTACCATGATTGGAGTAAAATATAGGAGGGATGTCAGATGTAAGTTCTTTTCACAGTGAGTGGTAGATGTATGGAGTTCATTGCCAAGTATGGTGGTAGAAACAGAAACATTAGGGAGATTTAAGAAACACTTATATTGGGACAAGGATGGAAGAAAAATGGCAGACTATGTAGGAGGGAAAGATTAGAGGTCAGCACAACTTTGTTGGCTGAAGGTCTGTAATGTTCTATGTTCTACGTTGTGAAGCCCACAATAGTACCAACTGAAGAGGATATGATGCAGCTGATAATGTAGATTGCAGCATTTGGGACGTCCTAGGGTGTTTTTTTGAAGAGTGGTTGTCAACGGAATGATAGTAGAGAAAACTGACCTGTTGCAATAGAACAGTCGGAAGGGTTGCAGTTAGAACTAATTTCTCCTGTGGCATCTAGGGAGGCGAAGTAAATCTGCTATGGTCATCAGGAAAGTGTTGGACTCTATTAATAAGGATGAGATTTCAGGGTACTTGGAGACTAATGTTAAAATAAGTCAAAGTCAGCATGGTTTCTGAGAAGGGAAATCTTGCCAGACAAATCTATTAAATTTCTTCGAAGAAGTAACAAGCAGGGTAGACAAAAGGAGAGGCAGTGGATGTCATTTACTTGGATTTTCAGAAGGCATTTGATAAGGTGCCACACATGAGGCTGCTTAACAAGATAAAATCCTAAGGGATTACAGGAAAGATACTGGCATGGATAGCGGAATGGTTGACAGGCAGGAGGCAACGAGTGGGAATAAAAGGGGCCTTTTCTGGTCGGCTGCCAGTGACTAATGGTGTTCCTCAGAGGTCAGTATTGGGACTGCAATTTGTCACAATGTTTGTTAATGATTTGGATAATGGAATTGATGGCTTTGGCAAAGTTTGAGGTGATACAAAAATAAGTGGAGGGGTAGGTAGTGCTGAAGAAGCAATGTGATTGCAGCAGGACTTAGACAAACTGGCAAAAAAGTGGCAGATGGAATACAGTGTTGGGAAATGTATGGTAATGCATTTTGGTAAAAGGAACAATAGTGTAAACTATTATCTAAATGGAGAGAAGTTTCAAACATCAGAGGTGCAGAGGGACTTAAGAGTCCTTATGCAAGATTCCCAGAAGGACAATTTACAGGTTGAGTCTGTGATAAAGAGAGCAGATGCAACATTGGCATTTATTTCAAGAGGAGTAGAAGATAAAAGCAAGGAGATGATGCTGAGACTTTATAAGACACTAGTCAGGCTGCAATTGGAGTATTGTCGTTTTGAGCCTCATATCTCAGAAAAGATGTCTTGTCTTTAGAGAGCGTTTAGAGGAAGTTGACAAGGATGGTTCGGGGAATCAAGGGGTTAACATATGAGGAGCGTTTGACAGCTTTGGGCATGTACTCACTGGAATTTAGAAGAATGTGGGGGATCTCATTTAAGTTTTATTGAATATTGAAAGGACTAGAGAGGGTGGATGTGGAAAGGATGTTTCCTATGGTGGCGATTCTCAGAACTAGATGGCACAGTCTTAAAATTGAAAGGCGACTTTTAAGAATAGATGAATTTAAAGAGGAGTTTTTTTTTTTAGCCAGAGAATCCTGAATCTGTAGAATGCTCTGCCACAGGCTGCGGTGGAGACCAAATCAGTGCGTATATTTAAGTTGATCATTTCCCGATTGGTCAAGTCATTTCAAGATATGGCGAGAAGGCAGGTGTATGGGGTTGAGTGGGATCTGTGAGCAGCCATGATGGAATGGGGGAGCAGACTCGATGGGCTGAATGGCCCAATTCTGTTCCAATGTCTTATGGATTCGCCAATCTGCAGAGTGTGCCACAAGCGCTCGTAACGCCTGTCTGAACGGACCTCTGATGCGGGATTCGCTGACCTGAGGGACGCTTTTATTATTTTCTGATAAAGAAGGAAAACCATAAGTGAATTAGAGATTCTGCAGATACTGTAAATCCAAACCAACGCATACAAAATGCTGGCAGAGCTCGGCAGGTCAGGCAGTAACAATACAGTCAACGTTTCAGGCTGAGACCCTTCATCAGGACTGGGTGGGAAGGAGGGAGGAGCAGAGTAAAAGTGGGGATGAGTAGGAGTAGAAGTTCAAGCTGGCAGGTGAGTCGGGGAGCAGCCACGGTCACAGAGAGGGAGGCGAGAGAGAAGATCCTGTCAAAGAAATGCTGGAAGTCAGTTGCGAGCAAAAACTTCACAAAAATTCAGAATTACTTTATTGGCAATAATGTGGAGGCTTCTGGAGTGACAGAAAAGCAAAACACACTCAGTGACCACTTTATGAGGTACACCTCTCGTTACTGGAAATATCCGATCAACCAATCACGTGGCAGCAACTCAATGCATAAAAATATGCAGACATGGTCAAGAGGTTCAGTTGTTGTTCAAACTGAACATCAAAATGGGGAAGAAATCTAGATGAATTTGTCCATGGAATGATTGCTGCTGCCAGACGGAGTGGTTTAAGTGTCTCAGAAACTACTAAGCTCCTGGATTTTCAAACACTGAGTTTACAGAGAGAAAAAAAAAACATGCAGTGAGCAGCAGTTCTCTGGATAAATGCACTTTGTTAATAAGAGAGGTCGGAGGAGAATGGCCAGACTGGTTCAAGCTGACTAGAATGTGATAGTAATTCAAATAACCACACTTACAACAGTGGTGTGCAGAAGAGCATCTGTGAACACACAATAGGTTCATTTTCACCAAGGGCGTCCAGTCCTTATAAATTCTATCTTCTATTAAGAAGGCCTTAAAGCTCTCCGCTTCCACCTCAACAAAAGAACCAACCATTTCCCCTCCATCATCACCTTTCTCGGTCTGGCAGAACCAGTCCTCACCCTCAACAATTTCTCCTTCGGCTCTTCCCACTTTCTCCAAACCCAAGGGGTAGCCATGGGAACCTGCATGGGCCCCAGTTATGCCTCCCTTTTTGTTGGCTACATAAAACAGTCCATGTTTCAAGCCTTTCCCCGTAATGCTCCCCAACTCTTCCTTTGCTGCATTTGCCACTGCATTGGTGCAGCTTCATGCTTGTCAATTTAATAAACCGCACCCAACTTCCACCCTGCACTCAAATTCACTTGGTTCATTTCTGATGCCTTCCTCCCCTTTCTTGATCTCTCTGTTTCCACCTCTGGAAACAAACTGTTTGCCGACAACTTTTATAAACTACCAATTCCCATGGCTATCTTGACTATCTCTTCCCACTCTGTCTCCTGTAAAAATGCTATTCCCTTTTCTCTGTCTCCACCGCTTCTGTTCCCAGGATGAAGCTTTCCTTTCCAGAACATCAAGAGATGTCTTCCTTCTTCAAAGAATTGTGTTTCCCTTCCTCCACCATGGCTGCTGCCGTCACCTGCATCTCCGCCATTTCCCGGACATCCACAGTCACCATTATCTTCCGCCTCCTAAACAGAGATTGAGTTCCTCTTGGCATAACCTGCACCCCATGAGCCTCTGCATCCAACACAACATCTTCCATAACTTCTGCCATCTCCAAAGGGATCCTAGGACCAAACACATTTTACCTCCCCCCTCACCTGCTCTCCGCTTTCCATGGGGATCACTCCCTTGTCCATGCATCCCTCCCCATTAGTTTCCCTCCCAGCACTTCTCTCTGCAAGTGCTCAAATTGCCACATCTGCCCATTCACCTCCTCTCTCAATGCAATTCAGTGCCCCAAACTCGACTGTTTATTCAAATTCCGGGTAAGGCAACACTTCACTTGCAAATCTCTTGGGGTTGCCTATTGTATCTGGTGCTCCTGATGCAACCTTCTCTGCATTGTTGAGACCCATTGTAAATTGGGGGACTGCTTTTTCGAGCATCTCCACTCCATCTACCAGAAGTGGAGTTTCCTGGTGGCCAACCATTTTAATTCCTATTCTGACACTTAAGTCCATTGCCACCTCTTGTGCCACATTGAGGCCACTGTTAGGGTGAAGGAGTGACCCCTTATATTCTGTCTGGGTAGCCTCTAACCTGAATATTGACTTCTCCTTCCAGTTAGAAAAAAATCACTCCCTCTTTTTCTATTCCCCTCTCTGGCCTCTTACCTCTTCTCACCTCCCTATCACCTCTTCCTGGTGTCCATCCTTCCCTGTCTGCAATGGCCCACTCTCCTCTCCTATCGTATTCCTTCCTCTTCAGCACCTTAACATTCCCACCCATTTGGCTCCACCTATCACTTTCTCCCTATCCTCCTTCCCCCCAACCCCACTCCAGCTTTTTATTTGGGCGTCTTCCCCCTTCTTGGCCCGGAACGTCGACTGTTTATTCATTTCTGAAGATGCTTCCTGACCTGCTGAGTTCCTTCAGCATTTTGTGTGTGTTGCTTTGGATTTCCAGCATTTGCAAAATATCTTCTGTTAATTAAGTTTATCTCTGTTCTAAAGGGACTTGCTACCATTCTAAGTGAGGCTGTGCCCTCTGGTTCTCAACTTCCCCCACTCTATAAGGGTTTTCAATGTTTGGGAGGTTTCAATGAGATCATCCACCCTTCATTTTTTCTAAACTCCAGTGACTGCAGGAGATCATTGCCACAGATGGTTGTGCAGGCCAAGTCATTGGATATATTTAAAGCAGAGGTTGATAGGTTCTTAAGGGGGGTTAAAGGTTATGGGGAGAAGGCAGAAGATTTGGGTTTAGAAGGATAATAAATGAACCAACCATATTGGAATATCAGAGCAGACTTGATGGGCCAAATGGCCTAATTCTACTCCTATGTCTTAAGGCCTAATGGTTTAAAAAACAACGGGTGCTAACTCAACAAATAAACTCTTTTTCCCCCCATCTAGAAGGATTATGGAGCTCAGAAAGATGGTTGGATTTAGGAAATGGACAAGTCATGATTTAATTCATACTTCTCTTAAACATTAAAATCGAACTCGCATGCACCACCTGAGCTGGCAGCTTGTTCTACACTCTCACAACCCTCTGAGTGAAGAAGATTCCCCTTAAACTTTTCACCTTTCACTCTTAACCCATGACCTCTAGTTGTAGTCCCACCTAACTTCAGTGGAAAAAGCTCATTTGCATTTACCCTATCTATACCCCTCATAATGTTATATACCTCTATCAAATCTCCCCTCAATCTTCTATGTTCCAAGGAATTAAACCCCTAACCTATTCAGTCTCTCCCTATAACTCAGGTCCTCCCGACCCAGCAATATCCTTGTAAGTTACTCTGTGCGCTTAAACCTTACTTACATCTTTCCTATAGGTAGGTGACCAGAACTGCACACAATACTCCACATTAGGCCTCACCAATGTCTTATACAACTTCAACATGACATCCCGACTCCTGTACTCAATTCCACACTGACCAAACAATGAAAATTAATCATCAGTACCAGGAGAATGCGAATTATCCATGGGTCTAAAGAATCACTCTGCAGTTAGCTTCAATCCCATCATAAGGGCTACAGCCTAGATTAACAAAGCAAGTGTACCCTATGTAAGAAGAACGAAAGACAGGATATGGGAGAATATTACTGAGGAACGAGTGAGGAACAACTATAATTGTAATATGAAGAACAGAAGTCCTTCAAGAGATGTGGGAGTCATTTTCCCTTACGAGAAGGTGGTAAGGCCCAGGGCCTAGACAATGAAAGGTCAAAAATCCAGTGGCTGAGGAAGATGACTTTAACAAATGTGAGTGTTGCGTGTTTAATATTTCAGTAATATTGGAGTAATCTTGTACAGTGTATATATTGTTTGATTCAGCATTCTTGGTTATTTAACGAATTAATCACGGGTAATATGTGAAAATTGCATATGCCATCACACTACCGTGGGATAAGTGCATGCCTCGCTTAAAGTAGGCATGAAGTTAAAATAAGTTGTGCAAAAAAAAAACAGAAATAAAAAAGTCATTCATTTAGAAATCTGATGGCAGAGGGGAAGAAGCTGCTCCTTGAATCACTGAACGTGTGCCTTCAGGCTTCTGTACCTCCTTCCCGATGGTAACAGTGTGAAGAGGATATGACCTGGGTAGTGAGGACCATCAATGATCGATGCTGCTTTCCCCTCCTTGAAGATGTCTCGGATACTACAGAGGCTGGTACCCATGATGGAGCTGACTGATGTTAGAAGTTTCTGCACTACCTCCCCACCACATACCGGACAGCACATTTTGTTGTCTTTTGCACACTGCCCTTCAGCTCTGTTGGTTGTGGTGAACTACATATACCTGTCTGGACATGCCCCTCTGCTGACTGCTCCTGTGGCTCCTCCCACAGACCCACTGTATAAAGGCGATTGGAGGCACTGCTCCTCCCTCAGTCTCCAGGATGTTGTGTGGTTGTTTCTTGCCGCTAATAAAAGCCTGTCGTTCGCCTCCCGTCTCCAAGAGTTATTGATGGTGAATCAATTTTATTAGCTGCAATTTTAAACCATGGAGAGCATTTTACGACCGGATAAATTGGACATTGATCCTCAAGCTCCCGAAGCAGCCATTGCCTTTGAACTCTGGCTTGCATGCTTCCGATCGTACCTGGAAGAGATTCCCGTGACTGACCCTGCTATCATGCACAGAGTGCTCCTCTCCAGAGTCAGTCCGCGGGTATACTCCCTCATCAGAGACCTGCCGACCTACCAAGGGGCACTGGATGCCCTCAAAAGACAGTACCTGCGGCCGGTGAACACCGTCTACACAAGACATCGCTTAGCGACACGGCGGCAGCGGGCCGGAGAGTCGAGCGCTGAGTTTGTCTGGGCCCTACAGACACTCGTGCGGGCCTGCGACTGCAGGTGACTGACGGCAGAACAGCATGCGGAGCTCCTGGTACGAGACGCCTTCGTTACGGGGATCAGGTCAGTGTATGTGTGCCAGCGGCTGCTGGAAAACGCCGATCTTACCTTACAGTCGGCAATCAAGCTGGCTGACACGCTGGAGGCTGCTCTGCACAACACTGACGCTGTCCAGCCACACAATCTCCCACAGGTCCCATGGACGATGCAGACCCCGCCACCCGCCGGCGAATCGACCACAGCTGCTGCCACTCGTGAGTCCGTGAACTCCCCGCAACCCTCCAGTGAATCAACCACAGCTGCTGCCAGTCGCAAGTCCGTGCAGTGTTACTTCTGCGGACTCGAAAAGCACCCCCGAAAACGCTGCCCGGCCCGAGAAGCGACCTGCTCCAGCTGCGGAGCGAAGGGCCATTTCGCCAAAGTCTGTAAGTCTAAACCATGAGTGGAGTTGAGCAGCGCCGTGTGCAAGGCATGGGAGTCGCCATCTTGGTCGCTGCCACCTGCCCGCCTCGTGTGAGGCATGGGGGCCGCCATCTTGCCTGCCCGCCTCGTGTGAGGCATGGGGGCGGCCATCTTTGTTGGCGCCACCTCGCCCCGCCTCCGACCCACGGGTGCTTACCGGACACCAAGACAGCGGTTCAAACTCTGGCCTCCATAACCCTCGACCAAAGCTCTCCACACCAGCTTGCAAGGTCAATGATGGACATCCTGGTGGAGGGGCACAGGACTCGCTGCCTGTTTGACACGGGCAGCACTGAGAGTTTTATTCACCCGGACACGGTGCAACACTGCGGACTCGTGACACAGCCAGTAAGCCAGAGGGTCACCATGGCTTCTGGATCGCATTCCACAGACATCCGGGGGGGTTGTGTAGCGACATTGGTGGTGCAGGGCACAGAATATCGGGACTTTGCGTTACTGGTCATGCCTCAACTGTGTGCTCCTGTGCTATTGGGGCTCGACTTCCAGAGCCACCTGAAAAGTGTGACAATGGAGTATGACGGGCCCCTCCCACCAATCACTGTCAGAAATCCTCAGTTTTGTGGGGTTTCGTTATATACCCTGCTACTAACCACACACACACACCGACCCGCACATCCCACCCAGCACCATGCCAACAGCCGTGCTACGGACACCACTTGCAGCCTCTCCACCCTCAAAATCCCTCCCCCACCGCTGTTCGCCAACCTGACCCCCGACTGTAAACCTGTGGCAACTAAAAGCAGGAGGTACAGCACGGGGGACAGGGCCTTCATTAAGTCGGAGGTGCAGCGGCTGCTCAGGGAGGGGATCATTGAGCCAAGCACAAGTCCTTGGAGGGCCCAGGTGGTTGTTGTTCGGACCGGGCAGAAAAATAGGATGGTCGTGGACTATAGCCAGATCATCAATAGGTTCACGCAGCTTGACGCGTACCCCCTACCCCGCATCGCGGATATGGTCAATCAGATAGCTCAGAACGAGGTGTACTTGACCATAGACCTGAAATCCGCTTACCATCAGCTCCCCATCTGCCCGGAGGACCGCCCCTACACTGCCTTCGAGGCGGGCGGCAGGCTCTATCACTTCCTGCACGTCCCCTTCGGTGTCACGAATGGCGTCTCTGTCTTCCAGAGGGAAATGGACCAGATGGTGGACCAGTGCCAACTGAAAGCCACGTTCCCATATCTGAATAACATCACCGTCTGCGGTCACGACTGGCAGGATCACGACACCAACCTCCAATGATTTTTCCAAGTGGCCAAAGCTCTTAACCTCACCTATAACAGGGACAAGTGTGTGTCCGGAACCACCCGACTTGCTCTTCTTGGGTATGTCGTGAAGAACGGGGTCATTGGTCCTGACCCCGACCGTATGCGCCCCCTGTTGGAACTCCCTCTTCCCACCACCCTCAGAGCCCTCAAAAGGTGCCTGGGCTTCTTTTCCTATTACACCCAATGGGTCCCTCATTACGCAGACAAGGCCCGCCCCCTGGTCAAGTCCATCGCATTTCCCCTCTCTGCCGAGGCCCGCGCGGCCTTCAGCTGCATTAAAGGGGACATTGCCAAAGCAACGATGCATGCGGTGGACGAGACCATTCCCTTCCAAGTAGAGAGTGACGCCTACTCTCCAACTACAACTATGATATCCTGTACCGGCCTGGAAGGCTTAATGAGCCCCCTGATGCCCTATCCCGGGGAGCGTGTGCCAGTGCGCAGCTCGACCGGCTATACACCCTCCATGCAGATCTTTGCCACCCGGGGGTCACCCGATTTTACCATTTTGTGAAAGCCCGGAACCTGCCTTACTCCCTTGAGGACATCAGGACGATGACCAGGGACTGTCAAGTCTGTGCTGAGTGCAAACCGCACTTCTACCGTCCTGAACAGGCACAACTTATCAAGACCACCCGCCCCTTTGAGCGACTGAGTGTTGACTTTAAGGGCCCCCTTCCCTCCACCGACCGCAATGTCTACTTTCTCAACATAATCGACGAGTACTCGTGGTTCCCCTTTGCCATCCCCTGCCCCGATACCACTGCCACGTCCGTCATAAAAGCCCTGCGCCAGCTCTTCACTCTGTTCGGATATCCCTGCTATATCCACAGTAATAGAGGGTCCTCGTTTATGAGTGACGAGCTGCGCCAGTACCTGCTGGCTTGGGGTATTGCTACTAGTAGGACCATGAGCTATAATCTCCGGGGAAATGGACAGGTGGAGAGGGAGAATGCCACTGTGTGGAAGGCCACACTCTTAGCCCTTAGGTCAAAGGGATTGCCGGTCTCTCACTGGCAGGAGGTCCTCCCCGAGACGCTCCTCTCCATCTGTTCCCTGCTATGCACGTCCACCAATGCCACCCCTCATGAGCGACTCTTTTCTTTTCCCAGGAAGTCTGCCACTGGGACCACCCTACCGGCTTGGTTGACGTCCCCAGGGCCAGTGCTGCTCCGGAAACATGCGAGGAACAATAAATACTCCCCGATGGTCGAGAGGGTTCACCTACTTCATGCGAACCCCCAGTATGCCTACGTGGTCTTACCTGATGGGCGGGAGGACACGGTCTCCGTCCGCGACCTGGCGCCCGCAGGAACACCAGACCCCTACCCCGAACACTCCACGGTGACTATGAACCCCGTACCCACCGATGTATATACCCATGAGACACCGCGCACACCAAGCCCTACACAGACTCCTCACGACACTCCCATACCGGGCGCCTCGCACACGCATGAGGGATTACTGACGCCTAATGGGCTGACACCTCAAGTCAGGCCGGAGCCAGCACAACCACCGTCTCCGGTGCAATCACCACCGGTGCTACGTAGATCGCAGCGACAGATTCGACTGCCTGATAGACTTAATTTGTAAATATACTTGTAAGAAACTTCGCCCCGTGAGGACTCTCTTTTAAAACAGGGAGGGGGGGGGGGGGTGAATGTGGTAAACTATGTATACCTGTCTGGACATGCCCCCCTGCTGACTGCTCCTGTGGCTCCTCCCACAGACCCCTGTATAAAGGCGGTTGGAGGCACGGCTCCCCCCTCAGCCTCCAGAATGTTGTGTGGTTGTTTCTTGCAGCTAATAAAAGCCTGTCGTTCACCTCCCGTCTCCAAGAGTTATTGATGGTGCATCATTGGTGCAGTCTTTCATTGATTCTATTATGATTATGCAGGCGAGAAAGGGTTGTCTATGGAAACATATGTGTACTTTGATAATGAACTTATGTTGAATTTTGACTTTTGATATGGACTGTTAAAGGACAAGATAGTCTTTCACAGGACAAACGGATAGATATACTTTTAGGGAATCAGGAAATGGCAGATGATGACGGACATTCCAAATCCAAACTAGTTTGGGAATCAGTTACTTCAAGTGCTAACGTTAAAAGTAAACATGACAAGAATACTTGAACCAGATGAGGAAATGGTCAGAACATGAAAGCAACATAAATAATTTGGAGAAACACGCACAAAGTGCTGGAGGAACTCTATGAGTCAGGCAGCAACTATGGAGGGGAGTAACCAATCTACCTTCATAAGTGCAGTCCTTTGGTATCCTCACTCCCAAGAAACTGCAATAACTGAGCCCCTTGCATAAATAGTGAGGGCTTGTGTATTTGGGTGTCATTAAGGACATGGCAACACCATGGCACAATCATCCAATGTTTCCCTCTCCCACAACACCACTGATCTGCAATATTAAACAATAAATAGTGAATACAAGAGCAAACTTCATGCAACATAAAAAATGAATCACTCACCATAGTTTTAATAAACTCTAGAGATTCTGCAGATGCTGGAAGTCTTGAGTGCAAAACACAGGAAATGCTGGAGGAACTCAGCAGGTCAGACAGCATCTTTGGAGAGGATTAAACAGTCGAAGTTTCAGACTGAGATCCTTCATCAGGACCGGAAAGGAAAGGGGAGAAGCCATAATGGAAGGTGGAGGAAGGGGAAGGAGTACAAGCTGGCAGATGTTAGGTGAGATCAGGTGAAGAGGGTGGGAGGGGGAAATGAAGGTAGAAGCTGGGAGGTGATAGGTGGAAAAGGTAAAGGGCTGAAGAAGAAGGAGTCTGATTGGAGAGGAGAGTGGACCATAGAGGAAAGGGAAGGAGGAAGGGTACCAGAGTTCTGTTCAACCAGCTACTTTCAAACAATGGAGTTGAAAGATTTATTGTTAAGGGGGCCAGTGATGAGGGCTTTTGATGTAGATTATTCAAGGGAAGGCTTGATAAATGTATGAAAGAAAGCAGAATGGATGATAATGTTGATAGTGAAAACATCGTTGATGTTGTATTGTGTTATATCAACAAATGCATTGGCACTGTTTCATGCACCCATTTGAGCTAATCAATTTCATCAAATTTACCTCCAATTTCTACTCTGCCCTCAAAATCATTTGATCCATTTCTGATACCTCTTTCTAATTTCAAAATAAATGCTTTGAGAGGTTGGTCAAGGACTACATCTGCAGCTTGCTACCCTCCACACTGGACCCCTACAATTCGCCTACCAACACAACCGATCGACAGACGACACAATAGCCACAGCTCTACACATCGTCCTTACACATCTGGAGGCGAGGGATGCTTATGTGAGAATGCTCTTCTTGGACTACAGTTCAGCATTCAACACCATAATTCCCTCCAGGCTTGACAAGAAGCTCAGAGTCCTCGGCCTTCACCCTGCCTTGTGCAGCTGGATCCTGGACTTCCTGTCAGATCACCAGCTGGTGGTAATAGTGGGCTCCCTCACCTCCACCCCTCTGACCCTCAACACAAGGTGCCCCTCAGGGCTGTGTACTAAGCCCCCTCCTTCACTCTCCGTATACCCTTGACTGTGTCATCACCTACAACTCCAATTTGCTGACGACACTACACTGATTGGCCTAATCTCAAATAATAATGAGACAGCCTCCAGAGAGGAAATCATCACCCTGACACAGTGTTGTTCAGGATACATCCTCTGCCTCAATCATGCAAAAACAAAGGAGCTGGTTGTGGACTAGAGGATGAATGGAGACAGGCTAACCCCTATTGACATCAATGGATCTGGGGTTGAGAGGGTGAACAGCTTTAAGTTCCTCGGCATAAACATCACTGAGGATCTCACGTGGTCTGTACATACCGGTTGTGTGGTCGCCCCAACCATGAACTGTTCCAGCTGCTACCATTTGGGAAATGGTACCGCAGCATAAAAGCCAGGACCAACAGGCTCTGGCACAGCTTCTTCCACCAGGCCGTCAGACTGATTAACCCATGCTGATGTCCTGTTGGAAGAAGCTTTCCCAGAGCAAATACAATTGCATTTCTATGTTATATTGACTGTCCTGTTGTACATACTATGAATTACAAATTACTATAATTTGCACATTGCACATTTAGACAGAGACATAACGTAAAGGTTTTAACTCCTCAGATATGTGAAGGATGTAAGAAACATAATCAATTCAATTTTAAAAAATCATTTCGTTTCTCAATCTCTCTGATTCTATCTCCAGAGGCAGACTGACTACTGATATCTTTTTATCAACCTACTGACCATCACAGCTATATACCTCTCCCCACCCTGTCACTTGTAAAAATGTTATTCCCTTCTCTTAGTTCCTCCTTCTCTTCTGCATCTGTTCCCCGGAAGATACTTTCAACTCCAGAACATCATAGATGTTCTCATAGATCATCATAGATGTTCTCCTTCTTCAAAGACCATGGTTTCCCTTTCTCTACCATTGATGCTGCCCTCATCCACATCTCCTCCATTTTCTGCACATCTGCCCTCGCCCCAAGCCCCAGCTGCCATATCAGGGATAGGGTTTCTCTTTGACCTTATCTACCACCGCCTGAGCCTCTGCTTCCAGCACAGCATTCTCTGCAGCTTCCACCATCTTCCACGGCATCTTACCATTAAACACATCTTTACCTCTCCCACCCTACTCCACTTTCTTTGGGAATCACGCTCTACCTGACTCCCTTGTGCACTCATCCCTCCCCATTGATCTCCCTCTGGGCATTTATCTCTGCAGGTGGGACAAGCACGACTCCTGCCTCTACAACTCCTCAATCACCACCATTCCGTGCCCCAAATGCTCCTTCCAGGTGAGGCGACACTCAACCTGTGAGTCTACTGTCATCTACTGTATCCAGTGCTCCTGGTGTGGCCTCCTCTACATCATTAAGGACCTCCATCACCAAGGACAGGCCCTCTTCTCATTGTTACCATCAGGAAGGAGGTACAGGAGCCTGAAGGCACACACACACTCAACAACTCAGGAACAGTTTCTTCCCCTCTGTCATCCGATTGCTAAATGGACATTGAGCTCATGAACACCACCTCACTACTTTTTTATTTCTATTCTTGCACTACTTATTTAATTTAGCTTTTTAATATATACTTACTGTAATTCAGTTATTTGCTATTATTAAGTATTGCATTGTCATGCGGCTACCAAGTTAACATACGCTGGAGATATTAAACCTGATTCTGAATCGGTTTGGTGAGATACTACACAGACTGGAGGAGCAGATTCACTCCATCTGCCACAAAAGGCAGGATTATCCAGTGGTCAACCATTCCAATTCAACTTCCTCTTCCCATCATTGGCCTCCTTTACGGTCACAATGAGGCCACTCTCAGGTTGGAGGGAGAGCACCTCGTACTCTGTCTGAATATCCTCTAACCTAATGGCGTGACCATCAATTTCTCTGGCTTCCAGTATTTTCTCCTCCCCCCCCCCCACCATTTCTTTTCCCATTCCCCATTCTGGCTCCCCCTTACCCCTTCTCTTCTCCTCATCTGCCATCTCCTCTGGTACTTGTCTCCTTCCCTTTTCCCTATGGACCACTGTCCTCTCCAATCAGATTACTTCTTCAGCCCCTTACCTCTTCCCACCTGATGTCACCTCCCAGCTTCCTCCCCTCCCCAACTCACCCACCTCACCTGATGTCACCTCCCAGCTTCCTCCCCTCCCCGACTCACCCACCTCACCTGATGTCACCTCCCAGCTTCCTCCCCTCCCCAACTCACCCACCTCACCTGATGTCACCTCCCAGCTTCCTCCCCTCCCCAACTCACCCACCTCACTTGATATCACCTCCCAGCTTCCTCCCCTCCCACTCACCCACCTCACCTGATGTCACCTCCCAGCTTCCTCCCCTCCCTCTCACCCACCTCACCTGATGTCACCTCCCAGCTTCCTCCCCTCCCCAACTCACCCACCTCACCTGATGTCACCTCCCAGCTTCCTCCCTTCCCACTCACCCACCTCACCTGATATCACCTCCCAGCTTCCTCCCCTCCCTCTCACCCACCTCACCTGATGTCACCTCCCAGCTTCCTCCCCTCCCACTCACCCACCTCACCTGATGTCACCTCCCAGCTTCCTCCCTTCCCACTCACCCACCTCACCTGATATCACCTCCCAGCTTCCTCCCCTCCCTCTCACCCACCTCACCTGATGTCACCTCCCAGCTTCCTCCCCTCCCTCTCACCCACCTCACCTGATATCACCTCCCAGCTTCCTCCCCTCCCACTCACCCACCTCACCTGATGTCACCTCCCAGCTTCCTCCCCTCCCACTCACCCACCTCACCTGATGTCACCTCCCAGCTTCCTCCCCTCCCTCTCACCCACCTCACCTGATGTCACCTCCCAGCTTCCTCCCCTCCCTCTCACCCACCTCACCTGATGTCACCTCCCAGCTTCCTCCCCTCCCCAACTCACCCACCTCACCTGATGTCACCTCCCAGCTTCCTCCCCTCCCTCTCACCCACCTCACCTGATGTCACCTCCCAGCTTCCTCCCCTCCCTCTCACCCACCTCACCTGATGTCACCTCCCAGCTTCCTCCCCTCCCTCTCACCCACCTCACCTGATGTCACCTCCCAGCTTCCTCCCCTCCATCTCACCCACCTCACCTGATATCACCTCCCAGCTTCCTCCCCTCCCCGACTCACCCACCTCACCTGATGTCACCTCCCAGCTTCCTCCCCTCCCCGACTCACCCACCTCACCTGATGTCACCTCCCAGCTTCCTCCCCTCCCCAACTCACCCACCTCACCTGATGTCACCTCCCAGCTTCCTCCCCTCCCTCTCACCCACCTCACCTGATGTCACCTCCCAGCTTCCTCCCCTCCCCAACTCACCCACCTCACCTGATGTCACCTCCCAGCTTCCTCCCCTCCCCAACTCACCCACCTCACCTGATGTCACCTCCCAGCTTCCTCCCCTCCCTCTCACCCACCTCACCTGATGTCACCTCCCAGCTTCCTCCCCTCCCTCTCACCCACCTCACCTGATGTCACCTCCCAGCTTCCTCCCCTCCCTCTCACCCACCTCACCTGATGTCACCTCCCAGCTTCCTCCCCTCCCCGACTCACCCACCTCACCTGATGTCACCTCCCAGCTTCCTCCCCTCCCTCTCACCCACCTCACCTGATGTCACCTCCCAGCTTCCTCCCCTCCCTCTCACCCACCTCACCTGATGTCACCTCCCAGCTTCCTCCCCTCCATCTCACCCACCTCACCTGATGTCACCTCCCAGCTTCCTCCCCTCCCCAACTCACCCACCTCACCTGATGTCACCTCCCAGCTTCCTCCCCTCCCACTCACCCACCTCACCTGATGTCACCTCCCAGCTTCCTCCCCTCCCCAACTCACCCACCTCACCTGATGTCACCTCCCAGCTTGTATTCTTTCCTCCCCCCGCCTTCTTATTCCGGCATCTGCTTCATTCCTTTCCAGTTCTGACGATTGGTCTTAGTCCAAGATTTTCACTACCTATTTCGGTCCATTTTATCCAACATTTTGTGTGCATTGCTCAAGATCCCTGGCATCAGAAGAATGTTTATGATAATGCTGATGGAGATAGACAAAGGAAGGTAGAGTGCAGTTTGAGGGAAGGAAGCACTCAGCCTAGCCAATACTAAATTCCTTCCACCCATCAGCCCTGTTCTCATGGACGTCTCCTCAAACTGCTGAGCCAATACATAAATATGAAAACCTTGTCATTTTCTACAAATTTCTCTTTGTTTTTAGTCTACCCTCCATTGTAACTCTCTTAGCTTGACGCTGTAGGTGAAGTCTGGATCACTGTGTGCCTGCCATTTTATTACTGACAGCTGAACCTTCAGCCTCCATAGCCAGAATTTCAGGAAAATACATCCAGTGGCCACTTTATTCGGTACAAGAGTGGAACCGGCTGTTATCTTCTGCTGAGGTAGCCCATCCACTTCAAGATTCGACGTGTTGTGCATTCAGAGATGCTCTTCTGCACACCACTGTTGTAACATCTGACTATTTGAGTTACTGTCTCCTGCCTAACAGCTTGAAGCAGTCCTCTGACTTCTCTCATTAACAAGGCATTTTCATCTACAGAACTGCCACTCACTGGATGCTTCTTTGTTCATTGCACCATTCCTTGTAAATTTGGGTTTTGTAGTATGTGAAAATCCCAGGAGATCAGCAGTCTCTGAGATACTCAAACCACCCCATCTGGCACCAACAATTATTCCACAGTCAAAGTCACTTAGATCCAATTTCTTCCCCATTCTGATGTTTGGTCTGAACAACAGCTGACCCTCTTCACCGTATATGCATGTTTTTATGCATTGAGTTTGCTGCTACATGATTGGCTGATTAGATATTTGCATTAACAAGCAGGTATACAGGCGTACCTAATAAAGTGGTCACTGAATGTAGATTAAACTGTCTTTTTTATTTCATTATATTGTGTAGAATATTGCATGCAGTCATATTCAGACTAATCATATTATAGTCTAACTCAAATAGATTTTGTAATTTATTGAAATATGTACTTGACTGACAGCTTTTTTAATGAGCAATGTTTTTTTTAAAATTTAATCAGGTCCTGTCAGCTTTCTGAAGTTATTTTCCTTTTCAATCTGAATTTGTTTACTGCCTTTGAAGGGAGAAAATCGGGCTATAAGTGTTCTGAAAATAATTTAAAAATAAAAAGGAAATTAACAAGCCAAAATTATAGGATGATATTTTTTTCAAATGATCATACGTGGTGCATGCACATCAAGAGCACATGCTTAATGAATGGGCTGAGATCTTCTGTGGCTGCTGGTCGCAGAATATACTTGTAAGACTCCAGAAAAGTCTTACCTCTGTTGATTATAACTTGGTTTAGCATTAAAGTTGGGAATCAGTTCCCACTTTTTATATTCAAAGTAATTAAAGTTAACTACTGTAAGAATATACATGGTGGGATGTAGATTCCCGTCACCGTTGTGAAACCACACGATAAGATCAGTTGCTGGAAGCATTCCATGTTTGCTTCCTAGACATACCAAAGATTTATATAAATATCTAGACTGGTCAAAACACTCTTAAGATCTAGAGTTTCTTTACAGGCACTTCAAAGTTGTTCAATAGCTGGAAAGTCATAGCAAACGCAGACTGCGAATATTTCACTGCTAAAAAAATGCTGATGATCATGGCATTAGGCTTGAAACTTTCTTTCCACCAAAATAGGGTAATTTGTAGTTGTCTCATTATACCACTATACCTTCTGTACCTAATTATGAGCCCACTGAGTATATGTCCGTGTTCTCCTGCAGCTGCAGTCCATCCACTTCAAACTGCGATGTTCAGGCTCTTCTGCATACGACTGTTGTAACATATGGCTGTTTGGTTTACTGTTGTTGTCCTGTCTGCTAGAGCCAGCCTGGCCACTGTCCTCTGACCTCTCTTTTTAACCAGGCTATTTCACCCACAGAACTGCCACTCGCTAGGTTTTTTTGGGACCATTCTCTGTAAAGTAGTTTCTCTTTGTGAAAATCCCTGGAGATCATCAGTTTCTGAGATACTCAAACCACTCTATCAGGTACCAACATGGTCAAAGTCAGTCAGATCGCATTTCTCACATTTCCTCCCCGTTCTGATATTTGTGACAAACAATGACTGAGCCTCTTGGTCACGTCTGCATGCTTTCATGTATTGAGTTGCTGCCACATGATTGTGATAAGATATTTTCATGAACAAGAGGTGTACTGGTGTATCCAATGAGGTGGCAGCTGAGTGTATAACCCTGTGAAGTAAATGCTGGTCAAACCCAAGAAAGCAGCAGCAGATAATTTCCTCTCATTGTTTTCCATTGCCTCTTTCTTCAAACCGGACACACTTTATGCACAAGGCACAGCATAACCTTGCTATGACTAACTGGACGCTGCTCATTCTAATCAAACATATAAATTTGCTTTCTCCTGTAGATTGAGAAGGATATCTTCAATATAGAGAGAAATTTCCTCTCTCTAGAGTAGGAGTTTCCAACCTGGGGTCCACAGATCCCTTGCTTAATGGTATTGGTTCCTGGCATAAACCGCTGCTGTAGAGAGACAACATTCAGGTTCCTGTACATCATTATTTTGCAGGACCTTTTGTGGGAGAACCGTATCTCCTTCATTAACAAAAAGGCTCAGCGGAGGATGTACTTGTGGCAGTTGGTAAAATTCCATCTTCCCCAGAGGATCCTGGTGCAATTCTACACTGACATCATAGACAGCATTCTCACATCAGCCATTACTGTCTGGCTTGGTACAGTATCCTCTCACAATGCACAAAAACTACAGTGAATGTCAGCTCAGAAAATGTCATTGGCTGCATTTACCATCACCACAGAACTTGTATGTGTCCAAGACAAAGATTCAGGCAGGAAAAATCATTGTGGACACTTTCCACACCACAAACTGTCTTTTCCCAAAGTTCCCTTCTGGAAAGCGCTATTAAAACAAAAACTTCACACCATCTTAAAAAGATTCTTTCTACAGGCAGTTAATCTAGTAAACTATTCTAGTTACCCCTTCCCCCACCCCCTTTATCTATTACCGCTTTCGCTGTACTACTCTATGAACATGCTAAACAATGTTTTATAGCACTCTTTACATTGTTAATAACATTAGACCATAAGACATAGGAGCAGAATTAAACCATTCAGCCCATTGAGTCTGCTCCGCCATTCAATCATGGGCTGATTTATCATCCCTCTCATACCCATTCTCTTGCCTTCTCCCCATAACTTTTGATGCCCCGACTAATCAAGAACATATCGACCTCTGTTTTAAATATACCCAGTGACTTGGACTCCACAGCCGCCTGTGGCAATAATCTCCACACACTCACCACCTTCTGGCTAAAGGCATTTTTCCTCATCCCATTTCTACATGTTGGTGTTTACGTATTTATACACATTTTATTTCATAGCCATACTTCAGTCTCTAACACGATTTTTAATAAAGTTCTTTATTTTTTTCGGTGTTAAATGTTCTTTTTTTGTTGCACGTTGCACAAACACACCACAGCAAATTCCTAATTCATGTAAATGAGGTTCCTTGAGGTTCTTATTGCTGAGGGTGGTGGTCAGGATAAGCTGCCACTACCTATTAAATGCTCCCATTCATGTGCACCCCAAACAGCTCCTGGCCTTCACATGTGGCTTAGCTACGAAGCCCGATGGAACCGATTCTACTGACAGGAGAAGGGGCAAAGGTGAGTTACTGGTGCCTTAAAACTAGTTGCTTCGGGCAGATGGGGCTCATCAGCTCTGGTTGGCAGCTCATCTAGGAGAAGGAAAACTCTGATCTCAAACCTCCGCTGCCTTGCAGCTATACCCGCTCATGGGGTATAGTCTTTGGGAGTTAACCCCGAGGGAAAACTCCAGAGCTGGAGTTCCTAAAGCCGTCTTACACTGAGCTCAACACTGACTGGCAACTCCTGTGATGCCAACTGTATTGGCCTCTGCTGTTCCTTTTGGTTCATCAGATGCACAGAGTGGGGGAGCTTGCTACATGGGCAGCTTGCTCTCCATATCGTACTGCCCTGGCTTGCATACCTAGACAGCTAGGACACAATATCCATGTTTGACCCTGATTGATGGAGGCCCCTCCCCCCCCTCACACACACACACACACACACACACACACACGCACGCACACACACACATACACTGAATAAAGTTGATCCTTGAATTTTATTAATCCTAATTTTATACAGTGGTAACACCACAGATTTGAGAGCCATTTGTATTGGGTGCATATTGAGCACGTTTCAGATATTCAATTCCTGAATACTTTGTGCAGTGTAATACAGGCATCTCCCAAGTTAGGGTCGTTTGCCGAACAAAAAGTTGCCCTTACAAAGCTTACAGCACGCTACCCAAAAATCTGAGATGTAGAATAGAATTTGCTCTCACTGAATTTATCTGAAACGAGTACATAAATAAACATAGACGTGTTATAATCACATGAGGCTGCAGAGGGTTGCAGGTTCCGCTAGCTCCATCAAGGGCACAAGCCTCCCTCCACCATCGAGGACATCCTTAAAAGGTGATGCCTCAGAAATATGGTGTCCATCATTAAGGACCCTCACCATCCCTCTTCTCATTGCTACCGGCAGGGAGGAGGTACAAGGAGCCTTAAGCGTACACACACCATTTTAGAAACAGCTTCTTCCCCTCCATCACCAGATTTCTGAGCAATCCGTGAACCCAGGAATACTATCCGATGCATTCCAGTGAGTCCTAATGAAGGGTCTCTGTCTGACATGTCGACTGTTACTCCTCTCCATAGATGCTGCCTGACCTGCTGAGTTCCTCCAGTGCGAGAACAACCTCATTATTCACCTTTTGTGCATTTATTTATTTTTGTAGCTCATAGTAACTGTGTGCTGTCACAAAGCAAGCAACAAATTTTACATCATATAAGCCAGTGGCTCTAGTTATGGGGGGTGATTGATAAGTCTGTGGCCTAAGGTAGAGGGAGATGAGTTATACAGCTCTCATTACATGCAGTTCAACTCTATGAGTGATAATGCAGAAAGTTTGAAGTTAATAACATCTCCTTCTACTTTAGGCCATGAACATCAATCGCCCCTCATGCATTATTAACTGATGAGCTATTAACTTCAAACGTTCTGCATAATCACTAGAGATGAACTGCATGTAACGAGAACTGTATAACTCATCTCCTTCTACCTTAGGCCACGGACTTATCAATCACCCCTTGTATTCTGAGACTGTTGAAACTGGTTCTAGTTTCCTCAGCCAATGGACATATCTTCCCTTCCCTGATTTTTGGGTAGCATGCTGTAAATTTTGCAAGGCCATTATTTTGTTTTGCAAATGACCCTCACTTTATATCTTTCAATGAGTTCTCCTCTCATACTTCAGAGCAATCTTAAATTTTTTTTTTACCTTAAATATATGGACTAAGTAGTTCACCATGCTATCCAATATTAACCAGTCCACTATTAATCTAATTGTAGACACAATCAAAATTCTCCGTTTAAACTTCTCATGCCAGGTATGTTTTATTGTAACTTGCTGCAGAGCTGGACGTGCAGTTCTCCAGTCTGCAGTCCCCACAGAAATCCTGATGATGCACCAGCAATAGCTCTCGGAGACGTGGGTTAAGGTAGGCTTTTATTGGCTGGAAGAAAGCACAAGCAGCAAGCGACCACCACACAACATCCTGGAGACTGAGGAAGGGGCAATGCCTCCAATCGCCTTTATACCGGGGTCTGTGGGAGGAGCCACGGTCTGTGAGCCACAGGAGCAGTCAGCGGGGCGGCGTGTCCAGACAGGTATATGTAGTTCACCACACCTGTGCCCATCCCTTATACATGTCCCGCAGAGCTCCTGGGCGTATCTCTCACCTGCACTTCTCCCTCAGCCCCCAAGTTCCATTGCCTTTCTTTCCCATTGTTTCCAAAATGTCCGTGATTACTCTCTGTCCAACATTCTCCCTAAAACTCCTAGGCCTCTTCTCCCACTTTCCCTCTAAAATTCCTGGGTGCCTCTCTCCCACACTCCCCCTGTAAAACAGCCGAGCCTCCCTCTCCCACACTCCCCCTGTAAAACAGCCGAGCCTCTCTCTCCCACACTCCCCCTGTAAAACAGCCGAGCCTCCCTCTCCCACACTCCCCCTGTAAAACAGCCGAGCCTCTCTCTCCCACACTCCCCCTGTAAAACAGCCGAGCCTCTCTCTCCCACAGTTTACCTAAAACTCCTGACTATCTCTCTCCCACACTCCCCCTGTAAAATAGCTGAGCCTCCCTCTCCCACAGTCTCCCTAAAACTCTTGACCGTCTCTCTCCCACACTCCCCCTGTAAAACAGCTGAGCCTCCCTCTCCCACAGTCTCCCTAAAACTCCTGACCGTCTCTCTCCCACACTCCCCCGTAAAACAGCCGAGCCTCTCTCTCCCTGTAAAACAGCCGAGCCTCTCTCTCCCACTCTCCCTGTAAAACTCCCAAGCCTCTCTCTCCCACAGTCTCCCTAAACTCCTGACCATCTCTCTCCCACACTCCCCCGTAAAACAGCCGAGCCTCCGTCTCCCACTCTCCCTGTAAAACTCCCAAGCCTCTCTCTCCCACAGTCTCCCTAAAACTCCTGACCGTCTCTCTCCCACACTCCCCCTGTAAAACAGCCGAGCCTCCCTCTCCCACAGTCTCCCTAAAACTCCTGACCATCTCTCCCACACTCCCCCGTAAAACAGCCAAGCCTTTCTCTCCCACAGTCTCCCTAAAACTCCTGACCGTCTCTCTCCCACACTCTCCCTGTAAAACAGCCAAGCCTCTCTCTCCCACAGTCTCCCTAAAACTCCTGACCGTCTCTCTCCCACACTCCCCCTGTAAAACAGCCAAGCCTCTCTCTCCCACAGTCTCCCTAAAACTCCTGGGTGTATCTCTTTCAACTCCCCCTGTAAAACTCCTGGGTGTATGTGTGGTGAACTACATATTCCTGTCTGGACACGCCCCCTGATGACTGCTCCTGTGGCTCCTCCCACAGACCCCTGTATAAAGGTGATGGAGGTCTGAGCCCGGCCTCTCTGTCTCCAGGATGTAGTATGGTGGTCACTCACTGCTTGTTCCTTCTTCCAGTCAATAAAAGCCGATACCTCGCTTTTACGTCTCAGAGTGAGTTATTGATGGTGCATCAGTATGTCTTCCAACTCCCCCTGTAAAACTCCTAGGTCTCTCTCTCCCACAATTCTGCAGAATTTCTGGGATTTTCCCTCCCTCATCTGCCTCCCTGAAAGCTTTTATCCCTCTGTCTCTCACTTCCCTGAGCCTTTCTCCAACTTGCAATCTGTACTCCTTGGCTATCACACTGCAGGGCAGGTGACCATTTCTAATAATCCACGCCCATAATACACACCGAAAGGCTCAGTTACTCCTCGTGGCAATCCCACCATCCCGTCATTCAGAGGGATTTCTGTCAATGAGATCTTGCTTTGTACAACAGGGTACCGTGTCTGCAATCGGAGCAGTACCTCAAAGCTAATTCTTTGCAGAATGTGTTGAAACAGCTGGAGAAGGTGGGAGGTAACATACAGCTCTGCAAGTTAAACCACTTAACTTTTGAGTGAATAAGAGAATCAAGCTGCCAGAAGGTCTTATTAGGTCAGGCAGTACCTGTGGAGGCAGGGGGACAGACAGAAGTCTGGGTCAGAACACAGCAACTTGATTTTGCTCCAGATTCCAGCATCTGCCATCCCTTGTGTCTCTCTTGTACTTATTTTCCGTTTATTCATCTTGATAAATGTATTCATTCAAGACTATTTGCCAGAAAAATTAATCATAAACAAACCACTGCCTAACATATTGACGTCAGAATATTTAAAAAATACTGGTACACGAACCTTCCAAATGCTTTTTATTTAAGAACAAATTTAAATACATCGGGCTTGATAATCTAAGTATCATAATAAAATATCATTGACTTCGTACCATTAAGATAAATTTCATTGAGAATTTCATTGCAGCCCGAACACCATGAACAAGATTCCACTGTTTAAAAGATTTCTGCAAACACAGATAATGAAAATAGTTTCAAGGGAAAGAGGAAATATGGAATTACTTCGAGACAAATGCGCTGGTAAACCCACTATCAAGGACATTTATACAGAAAGGTGCCAGGGAAGGGTCAGTACTATCATGAAGGATCCCACCCACCCTGCTCATGGACTGTTTGTCCACTCACATCGGGGAGGAGGCTACTTAGAATCCAGGACAGGACCACCAGACTCACAAAGAGTCTTCCCCAAGCAGTGAGGCTGATCAACACCTCCACCCGCTAACCCACACCTCCACTCCCCCAACCACCACTGCCTTATCATTTCCTGTCAGTCACCTATGTACAGACTCTACTCTACCTGGTGTCATTTTATCAATCTATGATCTATGTATATAAGCTATCTTACGTGTATATACCAAGATGAAACCACCCTCAGGGTGGAGGAGCAACACCTTATATTCCATCTGGGTAGCCTCCAACCTGATGCTGTCCAAGTTGCATGCCATCTTGGACAATGACTCCCATCCACTCCATAATGTACTGGTTAGGCACAGGAGTACATTCAGCCAGAGACTCATTCCACCGAGATGTAACACTGAGCGTCATAGGAAGTCATTCCTACCTGTGGCCGTCAAACTTTACAACTCCTCCCTTGGAGTGTCAGCCAATAGGCTGGTCCTGGACTTATTTCCGCTTGGCATGATTAACTTATTATTATTTAATTATTTATGGTTTTATATTGCTATATTTCATCACTATTCTTGGTTGGTGTGGCTATAACGAAACCCAATTTCCCTCGGGATCAATAAAGTATGTCTATCTGTCTGTCTGATGGCATGAATATTGATTTCACCTTCTGGTAGAAAAAATTCCCTTCCCCTCACCTCTTTGATTGCCCTTTCTGGCCTCTTACCTCTTCTCACTGGCCTATCACCTCCCCCTGAGTCCCCTCCTCCTTCCCTTTCTCCTATGGTCTACTCTCCTCTCCTATCAGATTCCTTCCTCTCCAACCCTTTACCTTTCCCACCCACTTGGCTTCACCTATCATCTTCTAGCTACCTTCCTTTCCCTCCCCCCATCATTTTATTCTGGTGTCCTCCCCCTTCCTCTTTAGTCCCGATGAAGGGTCTCAGCCTGAAACGTTGTCTGTTTACTCTTTTCCATAGATGCTGCCTGGCTTGCTGAGTTCCTCCAGCATTTTGTGTGTGTTGCTTTATATTTATAGTTTTTTATTATTATGTTCTTGATTTTACTGTGCATTTTGTGCTGCATCAGATCCAGAGTAACAATTATTTCTTTCTCTTTTACACCCGTGTACTGGAAATGACATTAAACAGTCTTGAATCCTGAAAACTTTGCAATGTGTATTTAACTTTGCATTATGTATTTAATTTCCAATCTCACACTTATTGTCCTTGAGCTGGGGAATCAGTACCACAAACTAATCCAGGTTTACTAGGAAAGAAATATTACAACTCTGAAACTTTAACAATCCTCAACCCATAAACACAAGAGAAATCCAGAGTAACACACACAAAATCCTGAAGGAACTCAGCAGGTCAGGCAGCGTCTAAGGAGAAGAATAAAGAGTTGATGCTTTGGGCAGTAACCTTTCACCAAAACATTGACTCTTTATTCATTTCCATAGATACTGTCTGACCTCCTGAAATTCCTCCAGTGGTTTGTGTGTGTATTCCTCCCCAACCCCTCTGACCCCACGGAGGTAATTCAATGAATTAGGTGGACGACCTGGTATTTATCATTGGGATAGTTTTCAACACCAAGCTTTTCTATGCAAAGAAAAAATGCCTTATTTGTGCCCACAGCGTTCCTTTTAAAGTTATTTCAACAGCCGCTGACAAAGTTGTGACACTATGGAGTAAATTTGCAAACAGATCAAGTGTGGACATTCAACATTACATTCCTTCAAGGTTCTTCATATGAGTCAGAAATGTTTGTATCAAGAAAGCCACATAAAATAGATAGAAATGTTTATTCAGACAATATCTGTGGCTTGTCCAAACTATGAAATATAAACAATTTACATTCTGTAGTGTAGATAATTGATTCCAGTAAGAAGTGTGGGATATATTAACATTTTTATCAGTTCACTTTCAACATATTAAGGAAGTACAAAATTAGCTTCTTAAAAACTCTTCCCAATTGCTTTTATTTGCATTATAAAAGAAGAAATTTTGTCATTGAAGTTTTAATTCTGCTGTATTAGAACACAGCACAGCAGTGGACAGTACAGGCCCTTTGGCCACAAGAGGGTGATGTATCTGTGGAATTCGTTGCTACGGACGGCTGTGGAGGCCAAGTCATTGGGTATATTTAAAGCGGAGGTTGATAGATTCTCGATTAGTTGGGGCATCAAAGGCTACGGGGAGAAGGCTGGAGAATGGGGATGAGAGGATAATAAATCAGCCATAGTGGAATGGCAGAGCAGACTCGATGGGCTGAATGGTCTAATTCTGCTCCTATATTTTATGGTCTTATGATGTGCTTGACATCCCCTACTATTTTCTCTAATCGCTATAAACATATGTCCACTCATCATCAGTAATTTGCTGCCTGGGGAAGAAAGGCACTGATTGTCCACTCAATCTCTGCCTCTTATCATCTTATACACATTGTATACCATTGCATTGCAGTGAGATTATGCTTTCTATGAGCAGTGTCTGGCACTGGGACTTTGGCAAGTTCAAAGTGGCCTTGCAATTATTATCACTGACATTTTGTATTTCATCCCATATGTCAGTAAAAGTTACTGGCTTGGAGAAATTCAATTTCCATCAAGTTAATGTGGTTGAATTTGCACAAGTCAAACGCCATAACATTCATTAATTCTGTACCCTTACAAAAGCATTTGTCTAAAGATTTCTGCACAACTATTTTGAATTCTATCCACTTTTGGGCCTCTTATCTAAGAAAGGATGTGCTGGCATTGGAGAGGTGATTCATAAGAATGATCCTGGGAATGAATAGGGTAACATATGAGGAGCATTTGGTCTTTCTGGGCTTGTACTCGTTGGAGTTTAGAAGAATGAGGAGGGAATCTCATTGAAACCTATCGAATGTTGAAAGGCCAAGATAGAGTGGATGTGCAGAGGACGTTTCCTATAATGGGTGAACCTATGACCAGAGGGACAGACTCAGAATAGAAGGGCATCCCTTTAGGACAGCGATGAGGTGGAATTTCTTTAGCCAGAGGGTGGGGAACCTGCCTGTGGAATTCATTGCCACAGACAGCTGTGGAGGCCAAGTCATTGGGTATATTTAAAATGGAAGTTGATATGTTCTTGATTAGTCAGGTTGTCAAAGGTTACAGGGAGAAGGCTGGAGAATGGGATTGAGCTGTGATGGAATGACAGAGCACACTTGATGGGCTGAATAGCCTTATTTTGCTTCAATGTTATATGGCCTTTAGGGCACCAGCTTTGAAGGTCCACGCCAGGCACGTGTTATACATCTTCATTGATCACTCTGTGGCTAATTACATTACAGAAAACACGGCTGATCAGCCTTACAACAATCTAGAGCTCAATTTACCTAGGTTCATTTATTGTGTGCAATTGTAAAAGATCTAAAGTGTGAAAGAGGTTGATCTCAGAAAGATAAAAACCAGTTTTCTAGTATAGATTAGCCCTCAGTTTAGTTCATGCTGAGTGACCGTCTCAGCGGCAAGTAATTCCTTGATGAAGTTATCACTGTAACCCAGCAATGTCTTTAGTACTTCAACGGTGTGCTGTCCAGTCAAAGGCGGTGGTTTCGGATTGGATATCTTGAAGTCACTGAACCTGACAGCAGGACCTGTGAAGCAATCAAAAAGAGCTGAGTACTATACAAAGGAAGGAAAATGGTTGTAGTTTCACATTAGATTAGAGACTGGTTAAATAAACGGGCCCAACATATTGATGCAATTATAAGGAAGGCAGGTCAGCACCATATTCTATTAGGAGTTTGAGGTGATTTGGTACGTCAACAAAGACTCCAGCAAATTTCTGCAGATGTACAACGAAAGACATTCTAACTGGGTTGCATCACCATCTGGTAACGATACGGTAATGCACAGGCTCGGAAAAGCTGCAGAGGTTTGTAAACCCAACCATTTGCATCGTGGGCACTAGCTTCCTCAGCAACAAGACATCTTCAAATGGCAATGCATCAAGAAAGTGGCATCCATCATTAAGGACCCTCTCCATCCAAGAATTCAACACTCAACAATTCAGGAACAGCTTCTTCCCCTCCACCATCAGATTTCTGAACAGTTCATGAACCCCTGGTTCAATGATTGGAGGCGTAGTGGACAGTGAGGAAGGTTTTCAAAGCTTGCAGAAGGATTTGGACCAGCTGGAAAAATGGGCTGGAAAAAGGCAGATGGAATTTAATACAGACAAGTGTGAGGTATTGGACTTTGGAAGGAAAGGTAGAACATACAAGGTAAATGGTAGGGCACTGAGGAGTGCAGTAGAACAGAGGGATCTGGGAATGCAGATACAAAATTCCCTAAAAGTGGCATCACAGGTAGATAGGGTAGTAAGGAGAGCTTTTGGTACATTGGCCTTTATAAATCTAAGGACTGAGTATAAGAGTTGGAATGTTATGGTGAGGTTGTATAAGGCATTGGTGAGGCTGAATTTGGAGTATTGTGTACAGTTTTGGTCACCGAATTACAGGAAGGATATTAATAAGGTTGAAAGAGTGCAGAGAAGGTTTACAAGGATGTTGCCGGGACTTGAGAAACTGAGTTACAGAGAAAGGTTGAATAGGTTAGGACTTTATTCTCTGGAGCGTAGAAGAATGAAGGGAAATTTGATAGAGGTGTATAAAATTATGATGGGTATAGATAGAGTGAATGCAATCAGGCTTTCTCCATTGAGGCTAGGGGAGAAAAAAACCCAGAGGACATGGGTTAAGGGTGAAGGGGGAAAAGTTTAAAGGGAACATTGGGGGGGGGGCTTCTTCACACAGAGTGGTGGGAGTGTGGAATGAGCTGCCAGATGAAGTGGTAAATGCGGGCTCACTTTTAACATTTAAGAAAAACTTGGACAGGTACATGGATGAGAGGGGTATGGAGGGATGTGGGCCAGGTGCAGGTCAGTGGGACTAGGCAGAAAAATGGTTCGGCACAGCCAAGAAGGGACAAAAGGCCTATTTCTGTGCTGTAATGTTCTATGGTTCTATGGTTATATGAACACTACCTCACATTTTGCATAAACACAAGAAAGCCTGCAGATGCTGGAAATCCAGAGCAACACACACAAAATGCTGGAGGAACTCAGCAGCTCAGGCAGCATCTATGGAAATGGATAAACAGTTGATGTTTTGGGTTGAGAATGGGCAAAGAAGTAGCAGATGGAATACAGCATCGGGAGGTGTATGGTCATGCACTGTGGTAGAAGGAATAAAAGCATAGGCTATTTTCTAATGGGGAGAAAATTCAAAAATCTGAGGAGCCAAGACTTTTAAACATTGTGGGGACCTTTTCTGAATTATTTTAAAAACCTTCAATTCGTTGTTTAAACTCAGATGTTGGATATTATTAATTTTTATTATATGAGAAGGTATTTTACCTTCTTTTCTCCTTAATGAAGAGCTTTCATCTTGGCATGCGTTAGATTCTTTTTTTGTAATAAATTAGTATATTTCAACATAACTATTGATTAACTTACATGAATACGGGTAATGAGATTGTTATTATGGACAGATATAATGTAATTGGTAGTTTTTAAAAATCTTTTTTGACCTTTTATATACACTTTCTTGTACTCTGTATTCTTCTATGTAGCAACTAATAAAAATATTGTAAAGAGGGAAAATTTGAGGTGCAAGGAGTCCTTGTGCAGGATTCCCTCAAGGTTAACTTGCAAGTTGAGTCAGTAGTGAGGAAGGCAAATGCATTCATTTCGAAAGGACTAGAATATAAAAACCAGGATGTAATGCCAAATCCTTATAAGGGATTGGTCAGACTGCACTTGGAGTATTGTGAGCAGTTTTCAGATTCAGATTCAGATTCAGTTTATTGTCATTTAGAAACCACAAATGCAATGCAGTTAAAAAATGAGACAACATGCCTCCAGAATGATATCACAAAAGCATATGACAAAACAGACTACACCAGAAAATCCACATAACGTTTGACAATCCCCAATCCAGAGTCCAGAGAGGCTGCTGCATATTAATATTGTGCTACCATCTTAGTGCGTTTCCCAGAAAGGAGCTCCAAATCCACCAGACAAAACAAGACCAAAAACTAAAGCTACAAGACCTGCACAAAACCACATAGTTACAACAGTGCAAACAATAGCATAACTGATAAAAAACAGACCATGGGCACAGTAAAAATAGTCCAAGATGTTAAAGGACAAAAAGTTCAAAAGAAATCACCACACAGTTTCCACAAGTCCCCAGGGTCCTGACAGACTCGCCATCCCACGCCGGCGGCAGAAGGGAATACCCCCGCTATGGACTTCCAAGGCGTCGCCAGACTCAGCCTCGCAGACGCAGCACACAACGAAAGCTCCGTCGAACCCAGCCTCGCAGACGCAGCACACACCGAAAGTGACCTGACCGCAGCGGACTCCGAGTCCGTCGAACCTCTGAGCCGACGACCATCCCCTTCGGCACAGCTTCTCCCAGCACCATCCTCTGCCGAGTGTATTAAGACGGCCCCACCAATGGCCATCGGCAACGCGACCCCGAGGACTGGGGGTCTGTTCTTCCCAGCAGAGTCCCGGACCTCACAGCAGCAGCAGCAATGAAGAAGGTCTTCCTGGAGATTTCCCGATGTTCCTCCGTGCTCCCACATCCGTTTTCAATCGATTATGATTGCGCACGGCACCCCACTTCACAAATAACAGATAATCAGCTCCAGAGTGGCCGCTGCAAGCTGCGTCGCGCCGCCATCTTGGAATCATCTTGGGCCCCTTATCTAAGAAAAGATGTGCTGACATTGGAGAGGCTTCAGAAGAGGTTCACAAGAATGATTTTGGGAATTAAAGGGTTATCATATGAGGAGTGTTTAATGGCTCTGGGACTATACTTGCTGGAATTTAGAAGAATGAGGGGGATCTTATTGAAAGTTGAAAGGCCTATACAGAGTAGATGTGGCGAGGACGTTTCCCATGGTGGGGAGCCTAGGACCAGAGGGCACAGCCTCAATATAGATGGACGTCCTTTTAGAAAAGAGGTGAGGAGGAATTTCTTCAGGGTTGTGAATAATTGGAATTCATTGGCATGGATGGCTGCGCAGGCTGAGTGACTGGGTATATTTGAAACAGAGGTTGATAGGTTCTTGATTAGTAAGGGTGTCAAAAGTTACAGGAAGTCGGCAGGAAAATGGGTTTGAGAGGAATCAGCCATGATAGAATGACAGAGCAGATAGCTTAATATCTCATTGTCTTATGCTCTTTGTGAAGGGCTCTCAGTACCATTAACTGTGGTGTTAACTGTTCAGGCTAACAAAATGGCTTCTCTATAATGTCCTGACAAAGGGTCTCGGCCCGAAATGTCTACTGTACTTCTTCCTATAGATGCTGCCTGGCCTGCTGTGTTCCACCAGCATTTTGTGTGTGTTGCTTGAATTTCCAGCATCTGCAGATTTCCTCATGTTTGCGTCTCTATAATGTAATGGGTTTCTGTATCTGGAATGTTTGGGTTATAACTGCAGATAAGGGGGGAACTAACCAATGGAGAATTGTTATGCTATCTTGTATGTGTGAGCTGAGCGGGAGTTTGCGGTCTTTTTTTTTGGGAGGCGAGCAAGGAGGATGGACATGTGAGGAGTGGACAGCAGTTCCAAGGCGGCGGATACTGGACGTCAGCGGATCGGACGGTGGCCGAAGGCTCGGAAGGTCGTTGTGGATGGAACCGGAGACGTGAGCTCCAACGTATTAAAATATTATGTGCACAAACTGATAAACTTATTGATTTGGCGCCTTTAGGTTATCTATTTCTACTAACCCATCACTAAGAAATAACTATAAAGTTGAAACTATTTACCTGCACGCATGCTGAGCTTGTTGACTTCATTAACTTTGCCTCCAACTTTCACCCTGCCCTCAAACTTACCTGTTCCATTTCTGACACCTCCCTCCCCTTTCTTGATCTTTCTGTCTCCATCTCTGAAGACGGCTTATCTACTGATATCTACTATAAGCCTACAGACTCTCACAGCTACCTGGACTATTCCTCTTCCCACCCTGTCTCTTGCAAAAATGCTATCCCCTTCTCACAATTCCTCCGTCTCCGCCGCATCTGATCTCAGGATGAGGCTTTTCATTCCAGGACGAAGGAGATATTGTGGCGACCCACTTTCTGTGCAGGCGAACCGGCTCACAAATAGCCAGCGCGCGGGGAGAGACTTTGATAATGCACCCTGATGTCATTTCCGCCTGGAGAGGGCGGGCGCTAGGGATTAAATGCCAGCGCCACGAAGTTTAAATAAACTAGTCTCGAAACGACTTACCGGCTGTGTGTCGTTATTTCAGCGCTGTGTGTAGTACATCGCTACATTGGTGACCCCGACGGTCCAAACGGGATTTGGACCAAAGATGACCGACTCTTCATCTGTTCACGCAGTTTCGCTAAAACTGCCGACTTTCTGGACGCTGCGACCACGCGTGTGGTTTAGCCAAGCAGAAGCCCAGTTCCAGATTCGGCAGATATCTTCTGATTCCACGCGTTACTATCACGTGGTGAGCGCCCTTGACCAGGAGACGGCCGCCCAGGTTGCGGATTTCATACAGTCGCCCCCGGAAGAAGGCAAATATGAAGCATTCAAAGCGCTGCTCATTGGGACCTTTGGCCTCTCACGGCATGAGCGGGGTGCCCACCTGCTTCACCTGGACGGTTTGGGAGGCAGACTGCCATCAGCATTGATGAATGAGATGCTGGCCCTGGCTGACGGACACAAGCCCCGCCTCATGTTCAAGCAAGCGTTCCTAGAGCAACTGCCCGAGGACATACATCTGTTGCTGGCCGACGCAGATTTCAGCGACCCCTGGAAGGTGGTGGCCTGGGCAGACATGCTGTGGAAAGCCAAGAGGGAGAGCGTGGCGTCTGTCGGTCAGATTACCAGGCCACGCGCCCAACAGCAGACCAGACCAGGCCCAGCATGGGGGCGCACACAACACAGAGGCAGGAGTGAGGAGGCCAGTGAACAGTGGTGTTTCTACAAACAGTGGTGTTTCTACCACCAGTGGTGGGGCACAAAAGCCCGCCGCTGTCGCCCGCCCTGCAAGGGCCAGGGCCAGCTGCCGCTAATGACTATGGCGGCTGGCCACCAGGACAGCCTCTTGTACGTCTGGGACAAACAGTTGGGACGCCGCTTCTTGGTCGACACCGGAGCGGAAATCAGCGTCTTGCCCCCAATGGGGTACAACACCCGCAACAGGAAGCCAGGACCCACCCTGGGCCGCAAATGGCAGCACAATACGGACCTATGGCACCCACACAGTGCAGCTGCAGTTCGGCGCCAGCCGGTTCACGTGGGACTTCACACTGGCCGCCGTGGCCCAAGCACTCTTGGGGGCAGACTTCTTGTGAGCTCACAGCCTGCTGGTCGACTTGCAAGGGAAAAGACTGGTCCATGCCAAGACTTTCCAGACGTTCTCCCTGGGTGAAGCCAAGTTGCCGGCCCCACACCTGGACTCCATCACGCTGTCGGACAACGAATTCACCAGAATCCTGGCAGACTTTCCATCGATTCTGGCACCGCAGTTCACGGCAGCCATGCCCAGACACGGACTACAGCACCACATTCCGACCCAGGGACCACCCCTCCACGCCCACGCACGAAGGCTCCCCCCGGAAAAGCTCCGCCTGGCGAAGGAGGAGTTCAAGAGGATGGAGGAATTGGGGATCGTACGGAGGTCTGACAGCCCATGGGCCTCCCCCCTGCACATGGTGCCCAAAGCAGCCGGGGGTTGGAGACCATGCGGCGACTACCGTAGGCTGAACGAGGCTACAACTCCAGACCGCTACCCCGTGCCGCACATACAGGACTTTACAGCAAACCTGCACGGGGCAAGAATCTTTTCCAAAGTAGACCTCGTCTGGGGATACCATCAAATCCCGGTGCACCCTGAAGACATCCCCAAAACAGCACTCATCACCCCGTTCGGCCTGTTCGAGTTCCTCCGAATGCTGTTCGGCCTGAAGAATGCCGCACATACATTCCAGCGGCTAATGGATGCGGTGGGACGCGACCTGGACTTTGCGACATCTAGTTGGACGACATCCTTATAGCCAGCAGTAGTTGTCAGGAGCATCTGTCCCACCTCCGCCAGCTCTACTCCCGCCTGAGTGATTTCGGCCTCATGATCAACCCGGCTAAATGCCAGTTCGGTCTCAATACCAAAGACTTCCTGGGCTACAGGATTACCAAAGACGGGGCAACACCTCTGCCCGCCAAGGTAGACGTGATCTGCCACTTTGCCCGGCCCAACACGGTCAAAGGCCTGCAGGAGTTCGTTGGTATGGTGAACTTCTACCACCGTTTCCTCCCCTCAGCATCCCGTATCATGCGCCCTTTGTACACCCTGATGTCGGGTAAAGGCAAGGACATTACTTGGGATGAGGAGGCCGCGGCCGCTTTCGTTAAAGCCAAGGAAGCCTTGGCAGATGCCGTGATGCTGGTGCACCCCAGAACGGACGTTCCGACCGCACTCACGGTGGACGCATCCAACACAGCAGTCGGTGGGGTGCTGGAGCAGCTCATCGAGGGGCGCTGGCAACCCTTGGCGTTCTTCAGCAAGCACCTACGGCCACCCAAACTCAAGTACAGTGCTTTCGACTGGGAGCTGTTGGCACTGTATCTGGCAATCCGGCATTTCAGGTACTTCTTAGAAGGCAGGCTGTTCACCGCGTTCACGGACCACAAACCATTAACCTTCGCATTCACGAAGGTGTCCGATCCCTGGTCGGCTCGCCAGCAGCGACATCTGTCCTACATCTCTGAGTACACGACGGACATCCAGCATGTCTCGGGGAAGGACAACGTCGTGGCGGACGCACTCTCCAGACCAGCTGTCCAGGCCCTGTCCCTGGGGGTGGACTATGCAGCACTGGCGGAGGCGCAACAGGCAGACGACAAGATGCCCAGCTACAGGACCGCAGTCTCGGGTTTGCAGCTGCAAGACTTTCTCGTAGGCCCAGGTGATAGGACCCTCCTGTGCGACGTGGTTACCGGCCAACCTCGTCCCATCGTCCCGGCAGCCTGGAGGCGGCGAGTTTTCGACTCCATACACGGTTTGGCACACCCATCTATCAGGACAACCGTCCGGCTGGTCTCCAGCAAGTTTGCGTGGCACGGACTTCGCAAGCAGGTCAGCGAATGAGCCAGAACGTGCACGCAGTACCAAACAGCCAAGGCGCAGCGGCACACTAAAGCCCCGCCACAGCAGTTTGAACCCACCTGCCGGAGGTTTGACCACATTCATGTGGATATCTTGGGCCCCCTACCAGTGTCGTGAGGAGCGCGATACCTCCTAACTATGGTAGACCGGTTCACGAGGTGGCCAGAGGCGGTCCCGCTCACCGACACATCTGCCGATTCCTGCGCCCGAGCACTGATTGCAAACTGGGTAGCACGCTTCGGGGTACCGGCCCACATTACCTCCGACAGAGGCGCCCAGTTCACCTCCAGCCTGTGGTCGGCTGTGGCCAGCCTGTTGGGAACGCAGCTGCACCACACTACTGCCTACCACCCACAGTCGAACGGACTGGTGGAACGCTTCCACCGTCACTTGAAGTCGGCTCTCATGGCCCGCCTGAGAGGACCTAACTGGGTGGACAAGCTTCCCTGGGTCCTGCTTGGAATTCGCACAGCGCCCAAAGAGGATCTGCACGCCTCGTCGGCCGAGTTGGTGTACGGCACGCTCTTGGCCGTCCCAGGAGAGTTCATACCAGCCCCAAGGGGGCAAGAGGAAGAACCCGCAGCTGTCCTGGACAGGCTACGCGAAAGGCTTGGCAACCTGGCCCCCGTACCACTTCACAGCATGGACGGACCCCGGGCACCGCTACAGCGGCCATACGAGAGGCCGTTCAAGGTGATCAGCAACAACGGGTCCACGTACGTTCTGGACATTGGGGGGGAAGAGGAGGTTTTCATGGTGGACCGACTCAAACCAGCCCACGTGGACTTGGCACAGCCGGTCGAGGTTCAGGCACCGCGGTGCAGAGGCAGACCTCCCAAACAGAGGCTGATCCAGACTGTGGACATTGGGGGGTGTATCTCCGGTTCTGGGGCGGGGGGGTTCTGTGGCGACCCACTTTTTGCGCAGGCGAACTGGCTCACAAATAGCCAGCGCGTGGGGAGAGACTTTGGTAATGCACCTCTGAAGTCATTTCCACCTGGAGAGGGCGGGTGTTAGGGATTAAATGCCAGCGCCGCGAAGTTTGAATAAACTAGTCTCCAAATGACTTACCGACTGCGTGTCATTATTTCAGCACATCGCTACAATGTCTTCCTTATTTAAACAAAGGGGCTTCCATTCTTCCACTATCAACTCTGCTCTCAAACGCATCTCTCCCATTTCCCGCACATCTGCCCTCACCCCATCCACCCGCCACCCCACTCGGGATAGGGTTCCCCTTGTCCTCACCTACCACCCCACTAGCCTCCAGGTCCAACGTATAATTCTCCGTAACTTCCGCCACCTCCAACGGGATCCTACTACCAAGCACATCTTTTCCTCCCCCCCCCCTTTCTGCTTTCTGCAGGGATCGCTCCCTACATGACTCCCTTGTCCACTCGTCCCCCCCATCCCTTCCCACCGATCTCCCTCCTGGCACTTATCCTTGTAAGCGGAACAAGTGCTACACCTGCCCTTACACTTCCTCCCTCACCACCATTCAGGGCCCCAGACAGTCCTTCCAGGTGAGGCGACACTTCACCTGTGAGTCGGCTGGTGTGGTATACTGCGTCTGGTGCTCCCGGTGTGGCCTTTTATATATTGGTGAGACCCGACGCAGACTGGGAGACCGTTTCGCTGAACACCGACGCTCGGTCCACCAGAGAAAGCAGGATCTCCCAGTGGCCACACATTTTAATTCCATGTCCCATTCCCATTCTGATATGTCTATCCATGGCCTCCTCTATTGTCAAAATGAATCCAAACTCAGGTTGGAGGAACAACACCATATATACCGGCTGGGTAGCCTCCTACCTGATGGCATGAACATTGACTTCTCTAACTTCTGTTAATGCCCCTCCTTCCCTTCTTACCCCATCCCTGACATATTTAGTTGTTTGCCTGTTCTCCATCTCCCTCTGGTGCTTCCCCCCCCACTTTCTTTCTCCCGAGGCCTCCCGTCCCATGATCCTTTCCCTTCTCCAGCTCGGTATCACTTTCGCCAATCACCTTTCCAGCTCTTAGCTTCATCCCACCCCCTCCGGTCTTCTCCTATCATTTCGCATTTCCCCCTCCCCCCACTACTTTCAAATCTCTTACTATCTTTCCTTTCAGTTAGTCCTGACGAAGGGTCTCGGCCCGAAACGTCAACAGTGCTTCTCCTTATAGATGCTGCCTGGCCTGCTGTGTTCCACCAGCATTTTGTGTGTGTTGTATGAATTTCCAGCATCTGCAGATTTCCTCGTGTTTGCCCTTGTAATTATTTACTTGCCTTTGGTGTATTGTCTGATATTTGTGTTGTGAGCATGTACGGGGGGGGGGGGGGGGCATTACACCGTACTTACACCGAAGTATTGCACTGTTGGCGGGGCGACAGTGGTTCACCCTAGGCAAACAGGGGTAAATTGGGGGTACGGATGCTACATTTGTAACATCGAGCATAAGGCTTAAGAGCAGAATGAGGGCATTTGGCCCATTGAGTCTATGTAAAACATCAAAATCTCTGGCAGTGCACAGAGTCAAAGGTCTTTCAATACGATTAAATAAATGTCACCCTTGACATGGTCGAAGCATTAGAAAGGCACAATATCTGGACGAGAAAGAAGTAATCACCTCTGAGAGCGCTAAAGTTACAAATTTCCTTCAATCTCATACTCACAGCCTTATTGAATAAGTTCGACATAGCACTGTCGTGGTGTTTACATTAAGATGTGTGCCTATTAGGATGCAAGTTATTCAACCTCTGTTGAAACTATTGTCTACCTCCAGACCTCACTCAAAATGAGATGGTGATTATTGCTGTGTTTGCAGAGACACAAATAGAAAGCTGTGGAACTTGAAATAGTGTGTAACCCAATTAGTAATCACAGTGAAGGAATTGTGATGGGAAATGAGAAAAGCAGTGCTTTGTTTAATTAAAATTCCAGTTACTTCATCATCAGTTAATTCTCCTGCATGAATGGAGAATTTTAACACTGAAGCACAGTTTTGTTCCCCCCAACAAACAGAATATCCCTAGAACACAATTGGGAAAGTTTAACAACATTCTACTTTCAGAGGAGGCTGAAGAAAGCTGGACTATGCACATCTATACTCACGTCCTTCTACAGGTGCACAGTGCAGATCATCCTAACAAGCTGCATCACTGTACTGCGGCAGGCAAGAAGGCTTTACTGCCCAGTGTAGTCAAAACTGCCTAATGCATCACTGGCACCAGCCTGCAGAAACGTGCCGGAGAAGGGCCAGTAACATCATGAAAGATTCCACCCACCCTGCTCATGGACTGTTTGTCCCACTCCCATCAAAGGAGGAGGCTACGTAAATGAGTTTTTGCAGGGGGGGTGTCTGTGTATGTGAAGGATGTAACAAATAAAGTCAATTCAATTCATCAAGGGCTATGGCGAGAAGGTAGGTGTATGGGGTTGAGTGGGATCTGGGATCAGCCATGATGGAATGGTGGAGCACTCGATGGGCTGAATGGCCTAATTCTGCTCCTGTGTCTTATGATCTTATGGTACCTAACATCACTTTATGGACATACATTCAATCTATGTATGTATGCAAGTTATTTTGTGTGGTTTCCTTGAACAATTCTGTAAACAAACCCATAAACCTTGAATGAGAGAAAATCTGCAAATCGAAGCAACACACACAAAATGCTGGAGGAACTCATCAGGCCAGGCAGCTTCCTAGTTGTGAGCCAATGCGAGCAAAATTCCAGACCACTACGTCAGTGATGAGATTTCCTCCCCCCACAGCACAAAATGACATCCAATCAGCTGACTGGCAATATAGACAGGCCAAGCATTCAGAGGACACACCACGACCAACAGCTCATTGATGATGTCTCTTCACATGGGGATGAAACATTTGTAAATTGTGAAGATCAGAGAACAATTCAACCCAGGCTTTCTTCTAGGATATAGAACATAGAACATCGAAAACCTACAGCACAATACAGGTCCTTTGGCCCACAGTGCTGTGCCAAACATGTACTTACCTTAGAAGTTACCTAGGGTTACCCACAGCCCTCTATTTTTCTAACCTCCGTGTACTTATCCAGGAGTCTCTTAAAAGACCCTATCGTATCCACCTCCACCGCCGTCGCTGGCAGCCCATTCCATGCACTCACCATTCTTTGTTTAAAAAAAACTTATCCCTGACATCTCCACTGTACCTACTTCCAAGCACGTTAAAACTGTGTCCACTTGTGTTAGCCATTTCAGTCCTGGGAGAAAGCCTCTGACTATCCACATGATCAATCCCTCTCATCATCTTATACACCTCAGGTCACCTCTCATCCTCCGTCGCTCCAAGGAGAAAAGGCTAAGTTCACTCAACCTATTCTCATAAGGCATGCTCCCCAATCCAGGCTACATCCTTGTAAATCTCCTCTGCACCTTTTCTATAGATTCCATATTCTTCCTGTAGTGAAGTGACCAAGTGGGGTCTGATCAGGGTCCCATATAGCTGCAACATTACCTCTTGGCTCTTAAACTTAATCCCATGGTTGATGAAGGACAATGCACAGTATGTCTTCTTAATCACAGAGTCAATCTGCGCAGCAGCTTTGTGTGTCCAATGGACTCAGACCCCAAGATCCCTCTGATCCTCCACACCGCCAAGAGTCTTACCATTAATACTATATTCTGCCATCATATATGACCTACCAAAATGAACCACCTCACACTTATCTGGGTTGAACACCATCTGCCACTTCTCAGTGTGACGAGGTGGGGACAAGGGTGCTGGGAGAGGACCCACACACAGGACACAAACACGTCTTTCTTAGGTACAATAAAGTAGCATTTAATACTCGCTACACAGAAGATCGGGAAATCGAGGACAAAGAGAAACACAAACGTCAGACTAGGGGACTAGGGACTTGGATCGCCACGGACCTGGGACTTGGAAACAGGGAACTGGGACAGCCGCGGACCTTGGACTTGGACAGTGGGAGCATGGACAGCCGCGGACCTTGGACTTGGACCCTGGGGACTGGGACCGCCACGGCCCTTGGGGAGCAATGGGTAGAAAGGGGGGAACACCCGCCGGGCAGTGGCAGTCCGGCTGGACCTGCCCGACGGAGGCAACGGGCAGGAACATCGAGTCAGGACTCCGACTTCCACTCAAGCACCGAGCCGGGACTTCTTCGAAGGGTAGACATAGACGACGGGCAGGAACATCAAGTCAGGACTTCGCCTTCCAGGAGTCCTTCCTTCCAGGAAGGTGAATTGCTGGTACTCCGATGCGGGCTGGATCACTCTGGTGACGGAAGGCGAATTGCTGGTACTCCGATGCGGGCTGGGTCACTCTGGTGATGGAAGGTGAATTGCTGGTACTCCGATACGGGCTGGGTCACTCTGGTGACGGAAGGTGAATTGCTGGTACTCCAATGCGGGCTGGATCACTCTGGTGATGGAAGGTGAATTGCTGGTACTCCGATGCGGGCTGGATCACTCTGGTGATGGAAGGTGAATTGCTGGTACTCCGATGCGGGCTGGATCACTCTGGCGATGGAAGGTGAATTGCTGGTACTCTGATGTGGGCTGGATCACTCTGGCGATGGAAGGTGAATTGCTGGTACTCCGATGCAGGCTGGGTCACTCTGGTGACAGAAGGTGAATTGCTGGTACTCCGATGCGGGCTGGATCACTCTGGCTTGTCGTAGAAGCGGCGGCGACTTGCGACGGCTTCTTAACACTCTCGCCCCGAACGGCTAAAGCCGGGGGCTTATAAGCTGCCGGTTCGGGTCGAGGGTAGATTATCTTGATTGCCAAGCTCAAGGGACGCATGAAACGAAATTAAAAGGGAACAAGGCATTAATGGTCCGGATCGCAACCTAACTAAATTTAAAGGGGAACCGATCCGGACCATGATACTCAGCCTAGTTTTGCATCCTATCGATGTCCTGCTGTAACCTCTGACAGCTCTCCACACTATCCACAACACCCCCAGCCTTTGTGTCATTAGTAAATTTAATAACCCATCCCTCCACTTCCTCAACCAGGTCATTTATAAAAATCACAAAGAGTAGGGGTCCGAGAATCAGGCTCGTAAGGCACGACCAAAGCCATGCTGACTAGTCCTAATCATATAATACCTCTCCAAATGTTCATAAAACCTGTCTTTCAGGATCTTCTCCATCACCTTACCAACCACTGAAGTAAGACTTACTGGTCTATAATTTCCTGGGCTATCTCTACTCCTTTTCTTGAATACGGGAAAATCTGCAACGTTCCAATCCTCCGGAACCTCTCCTGTCCCCATTGATGACGCAAAGATCATTGCTAGAGCTCAGCAATCTTCTTCCTTGCCTAGGACATATCTCATTTGGTCCCGGTGACTTATCCAACTTGATGCTTTCCAAAATCTCCAGCATATCCTTTTTCTTAATGTCTATATGCTCAAGCTTTTCAGTCCGCTGTAAGTCATCCCTACAATCACCAAGATCCTTTTCCATTGTGAATACTGAAGCAAAGTATTCATTAAGTACCTCCGCTATCTCCTCTAATTCCATACACACTTTTCCACTGTCACACTTGATTGGTCCTATTCTCTCACGTCTTATACTCTTGCTCTTCACGTACTTGTAGAATGCCTTGGGGTTTTCCTCAATCCTGTCCATCAAGGCCTTCTCATGGCCCCTTCTGGCTTTCCTAATTTTATTCTTAAGCTCCTTCCTGCTGGCCTTATAATTTTCTAGATCTCTATCATTACCTAGTTTTTTGAACCTTTCGTAGGCTTTTCTTTTCTTCTTGATTAGATATTCAACAGCCTTTGTACATTATGGTTCCTGTACCCTACCATCCTTTCCCTGTCTCATTGGAAAATACCTGGGGTACTCTCTGATACCTGACTCTTGCCCTTCTGTCTCCTGACTGTTACCCACTGAGTCCCTGGTGTGACTACTTGCCTATAGCTCCTCTCTATCACCTCCTCACTTTCCCTGACCAGACAAAGGTCATCGAGCTGCATCTCCAGTTCCCTAACGCAGTCCCTAACGAGCTGCAGCTCAACGCACCTGTCGCAGATGTGGCCGTTTGGGAGGCTGAGAGTCTCCCGGACATCCCACATCCAACACCCAATACAGAACACACGCCTCACAGGCATAATTCCTATTCCTATACTTCACAAGTAACTTACCTCACCTTGACCCGTTATCGCCTAAGCCCCGTTGAGCCCAAGGCCTCCTACTTTGACTCCCTGTTTTTCATCAGCCGCTCTAGAGAGCTGTTTTTTAAAAAATTCTTCCTGCCGGTCTAACTCGCTGATGTCCACGTGCCTGCGCAATCATGCCTTGATAATTCTGGGTTTTTTTTTACTTTTGTATTCTTTATTTTATTGTATTTTTTTGGTGCTGCTTGGGTCCGAAGTAACAATTATTTTGTTCTGCTTTACACTTGTGTACTGGAAATGACAAGAAACATTGAATCGTGAATTTTGTTTTGTATAACATTGCTATTAGAGCAGTATTAGCATATTGAAAAATTGTTTCACCAACTTTTTTAGCCAAGAGCTATTCCCAACACTATGGCCTCTCAGAGGGTTAAAACACGGTTTTGACAAGCAATTTTCTTTCCTTTTTAAAAATGTACTCAGCAATCATGTTTTTGTTCTTGAAGTCACTATGCTGCCAAGCATGAACTCTTAATTAGAAGAAAGGCAACACGCTGACCATATCACCAACATACCCTGCCACCAACCAGGCAGAAAAATAAACATTTTCTTTGATGCTTCAACAAATGCTACCAATTTTTTTTTGAAGAACTTATAAGCAGGGATGGTGGAATGCTCCGGAAGGTTTTCCAGGGTAAACACTCCACTATGCCAATGAGCTCAGTGGTTCATATCTAGTTCCCCTGTCATGTTCACTCTGTTAGCATCCTATGGAGAGGGTCCAGAGGAGCTTCGTGAGAATGATCCAGGGAAAGAGAAGAGGACTGCTTGACGGCTCTGGACCTGTATCTGCTGGAGTTTAGAAGAACGAGAGGGGGATCTCACTGAAGCCTATTGAATATTGAAAGGCCCAGATAGAGTGAATGTGGAGAGTAAGTTTTCCATGCTGGAGAGTCTAGGACCAGAGGGGACAGAGTCAGAATAGATGACACCTCTTTAGAACAGAGATAAGGAGGAATTTCTTTAGCCAGGGGGTGGTAAATCTGTGGAATTCGTTGCCACAGACCTTTGTGGAGGCGAAGTCATTGGGTATATGTAAGGTGGCGGTTGAAAGGTTCTTCAATAGTCAGGGTGTCAAAGGCTATGGGGAGGAGGCAGAAGAATGAGGTTCAGAGGGAAAATAAATCAGCCATGATGGAAAGGCAGAGCATACTTGATGGGCTGAATGGCCTAATTCTCAGAGCTCCAAGTAAATTTATTATCAAAATACATATATGTCACCATATATAACCCTGAGATCTGTTTTCTTGCAGGTATACTCAGTAAGTCTAAGAACCATAATAACCAGTGTGCAGAAGACAACAAACTGTGCAGATACAAGATAGAGAGAGAGAGAACATAATCAATTAAAAAAAACAAACACATAAATACATAAACAAACAAATAAATAATGAGAAGGTCAGATGAAGAGTCTTTGAAGGTGAGCCCATAGGTTGTGGGAACATTTCAGTGTTGGAGTGAGTGAAGTTGAGTGGAATTATCCCCACTGTTTCAAGAACCTGATGGTTGAGGGGTAATAACTGTTCCTGAACCTTGTGGGGTGTGTCCTGAGGCTCCTGTACCTTTTTCCTGATGGCAGCAGCGGGAAGACAGCATGGTGATGGATGCTGCTTTCCTGTTGCAACCCTCTGTGTAGCTGTGCCCAATGGAGAAGGCTTTACCCATTAACCACTTTAACCATGAATTTTTGTAGAATTTTCCGTTCAAAGGCATTGGTATTTCCATAGCAGGCTGTGATGTAACCGGTCAATATACTCTCCACCACATGATCTGTAGGAGTTTGTCAAAGTATTAGCAGCACACACAAAATGTTGGAACTCAGGAGGCTGGACAACAAGCTGTGTGAACTGAGAGCCAGAATTTCCTACCAGTGGGAAACAAAGGAATGTAACGTCTTGTGCTGCGTGGAGACCTGGCTGATGGATGAGATACCGGATCATGCCATCGAGCCCTCTGGGTTCTCCCTGTTTGGACAGGTGTAAAAACCTCCCTGGGAAGAGTAAAAGAGGCAGGGTATTCTTCATGGTCGAAAATGCTTGGTGTGGCCCCCGGAACGTGCTTGCCCTGAAATCCTTTTGTTCCCTGGATCTGGAGTACCTGGTGCTGCTGTGTAGACCTTTCTGGCTGCACGGGGAGTTCATGTTGTTATTAGCACAGCTGTGTATATTCTGCCGCAGGCTGATACTGACCTGGCTCTCAGAGAACTGTACAAGTCCATCAGCACCCTGGAGACTATACACCCAGAGGCTGCCTTCATCGCCACCAGTGACTTTATTAGAGCGTCGCAGTCTAAAGTCTCTCTGAAGTTTTGCCAACACATCCAGGTGATCACACGGGGAGATAGCCAGTGCTTGCCCACTGCTACTCTCCCTTCCACAACACTTACAAAGCACTCCTCCGATCCCATTTGGAAAATCAGATCACTCTTCCATTTTGCTGTTGCCAAAGTACAGGCAGAAGCTGAAACAAGAGGCGACCATAGTTAAAACCGTCCACTGTTGGTCTGACCAATCAGCCTCCATGCTGCAGGACAGCTTTGATGACGTTGACTGGAATGTCTTCCATGGTGAGGATGTCTCCAAGTTCATGGAAGGGGTCACAAGATTCATCTAGAAGTGCATTGAGAATGTTGTCTCCCAGAAATCGGTCAGGGTCTTTCCAAACCAGAAACCTTGGATCAACAGTTCCGTACGAGCAGCACTAACTGCGCAAGACAGAGCTTACACTGGCAGTAACCAACATGAACTCAAGAAATGAAACCATGATCTGCACAAACTCATCAAGGCAGCAAAACAACAATACAGACACAAGATCCAGACTCAACTCTCCACCAGCAACACACACAGCTTATGGCATGGTCTGCACACCATCACAGACTTCAAAGCTAAATGTAATGGAGTTTCCAACATTGATGCCTCTCTCCCAGACGAGCTAAATCTTTTTTACGCTTGATTCGATGTCACCAATACTGAGCCCCTGAGGAGACCAGCAGATGATGCGACTGGCAGCTTGGTCATCTCTGAGGCCGAAGCACACAGGCGTTTCCAACGGGTAGACAGTCGCAAGGCCGTGGGACCGGACAGTATCCCAGGGCGAGTATTCAGAACGTGCGCAGCACAACTAGCAGGTGTGTTTACAGACATTTTTAATCTCTCCCTTCCCCAGTGTAAAGTGCCCTCCCGCTTCAAAACATCCACCGTTGTCCCTGTACCTAAAAAGACCAAGGTAACATGTCTGAACGACTGGTGTCCTGTTGCACTCACCTCAATAATAAGCAAATGCTTTGAGAGGCTGGTCAAGGATTACATCTGCAGCTTGCTAACATCCACACTGGACCCCCTACAATTCGCCTACCAACACAACCAATCAACAGACAACGCAATAGCCATGCTCTCTACATATCATCCTTACGCCTCTGGAGATGAAGGATGCTTATGTGAGAATGCTCTTCTTGGACTACATATCAGTATTTAACACCATAATTCCTTCCAGGCTCGACAAGAAGCTCAGAGGTCTCGGCTTTCACCCAGACTTTACCCTGAGGAAGGACATTCTTGCTATTGAGGGAGTGCAACGTAGGTTCACGAGGTTAATTCCTGGGATGGCGGGACTGTCATATGTTGAAAGATTGGAGCGACTGGGCTTGTATACACTGGAATTTAGAAGGATGAGAGGGAATCTAATTGAAACATATATGATTATTAAGGGATTGGACATGCTAGAGGCAGGAAACATGTTCCCGATGTTGGGGGAGTCCAGAACCAGAGGACACAGTTTAAGAATAAGGGGTAGGCCATTTAGAACGGAGTTGAGGAAAAACTTTTTCACCCAGAGAGTTGTGGATCTGTGGGATGCTCTGCCTCAGAAGGCAGTGGAGGTCAATTCTCTGGATGCTTTCAAGAAAGAGTTAACTAGAGCTCTTAAAGATAGCGGAGTCAAGGGATATGGGGAATAGGCAGGAACGGGGTACTGATTGTGGATGATCAGCCATGATCACAGTGAATGGCAGTGTGGGCTTGAAGGGCCAAATGGCCTACTCCTGCACCTATCGTCTATTGTCTATTGCCTTGTGCAGCTGGATCCTGGACTTCCTGTCAGATCGCCAGCAGGTGGTAAGAGTGGACTCCCTCACCCTCTGTCCCACAACACAGGTGCCCCTCAGGGCTGTGTACTAAGCCCCCTACTTTACTCTCTGTATACCCATGAATGTGTCGCCACCCACAGCTCCAATTTGCTGATGACACTACACTGATTGGCCAAATCTCAAGTAATAATGAGGCAACCTACAGAGAAGTCATCACCCTGACACAGTGGTGTCAGGAAAACAACCTCTCCCTCAATATTGCAAAAACAAAGGAGCTGGCTGTGGACTACAGGAGGAATGGAGAAAGGCTAACCCCTATTGACATCAATGGATCTAGGATTGAGAGGGTGAACAGCTTTAAGTTCCTTGGCATAAGCATCACCGAGAACTTCATGCGGTCTGTACATACCGGCTGTGGGGTGATAAAGGCACAACAGCACCTCTATCACCCCAGATGGTTGAAGAAGTTTGGTATGGGCCCCCAAATCCTAAGAACTTTCTACAGGGGCACAATTGAGAGCATCCTGACTGGCTGCATCACTGCCTGGTATGGGAACTGTACCTCCCTTAATCGCAGGACTCTGCAGAGAGTGGTGCGGACAGCCCAGCACATCTGTACAAAGGCTGAGGAAAGTCCATCTCCCAACCCCCATCCTCATCACATTCTACAGGGGTTGTATTGAGAGCATCCTGAGCAGCTGCATCACTGCCTAGTTCGGAAATTGCACCATCTCGGATCGCAAGACCCTGTAGCGGATAGTGAGGTCAGCTGAGAAGATCATCGGGGGCTCTCTTCCCGCCATCACGGACATTTACACTACACGCTGCATCCACAAAGAAACAGCATTATGAAGGACCCCATGCACCCCTCATACAATCTCTTCTCCCTCCTGCCATCTGGGAAAAGGCTCCGAAGCATTCGGGCTCTCACGACCAGACTATGTAACAGTTTCTTCCCCCAAGCTATCAGACTCCTCAATACCCGAAGCCTGGACTGACATCTTGCCCTACTGCCCTGTTTATTATTTATTGTAAATGCCTGCACTGTTCTTGTGTACTTTATGCAGTCCAGTGTAGGTCTGTAGTCTAGTGTAGCTTTCTCTGTGTTGTTTTTTTTTATTACGTAGTTCAGTCTAGTTTTTTGTACTGTGTACAAAAACACCATGGTCCTGAAAAACGTTGTCTCATTTTTACTATGCACTGTACCAGCAGTTATGGTCGAAATGACAATAAAAGTGACTTGACTTGACTGTAGATGTGAACTTCCCACTACTCAGGATATTTACAAAGTTAGGTGTGTAAAAAGGGACCGTAGGATCATTGGAGACCTGAGTCATCTCAACCACAAACTGTTCCAGCTGCTGACATCCGGGAAACAGTACCACAGCATAAAAGCCAGGACCAACATGCTCCAGGACAGCTTCTTCCACCAGGCCATCAGACTGATTAACTCATTATGACACAACTGTATTTCTATGTTATACTGACTATCCTATTGTACATAATACAAACGTTTGTACATAATATTTATTATAAATTACTATAATTGCACATTTAAATGGAGATGTAAAGATTGTAAAGCATGTAAAGGATGTAAGCAATAAAGTGAATTCAATTCAATTCAATTCTATGGAAAAGACTCTGAGTGATTATGCAGAAAGTTTGAAGTTAATAACTCATCTCCTTCTACCTTAGGCCAGAAACTTATCAATCACCCTGATGAGTTATTAACTTCAAACTTTCTGCATAATCACTCAAAGCATTGAACTGCATGTGCATGTAACAAGAGCTGTATAACTCATCTCCTTCTACCCTAGGCCACGCACTTATCAATCACCCCTCGTATGTATATGTCACTATATATGACCCTGTGATTCATTTTCAAGAAATACAATAGAATTAATAAAACCTATGCACAAAAACAGAAAAACAACCAATATGCAAAATACAAACTGTGTAGATACAAAAAAAATAACAGATAATAATAATGACGATCCATTATTACGGGTTATTTTTTGAGCAGTGGCCAATCCAAAGTCTGAAGCCTGAGATGACATAGCTCACTCAGGTTTGCTGACTGAGTAGATAAGGCAGAGATTCACGGCATTTTGGGGCTTTGAGCAGCAGCCAATCAGTTATCAGGATTGACTGGCAAGAACAAATGATCTGGATGATAACGTGGTTAAATGGATCAGCAAATTTGCAGTTGACATCAAGATTGGGGGTGTAGTGCTCAGTGAGGAATACTATCGAAGCTTGCAGTGGGATCTGGACCAGCTGGAAAAATGGCAGTTGGAATTTAATGCAGACAAGTGTGAGATGTTGCACTTCAGCAGGTCTTACACAGTGAGTGGTAGGGCACTGAGGAGTGTGGTAAATCAAAGAGATCTGGGAATACAAGTGCATAATTCATTGAAAATGGTGTCACAGGTAGATAGGGTTGTAAAGAAAGCTTTTGGCACCTTGGCCTTCATAAATCAAAGTATGAAGTACAGGAGAAGAGATGTTATGTTGAAGTTCTATTAGACATTAATGAGGCCCAATTTGGAGTATTGTGTGCAGTTTTTGGTCACCTACCAACAAGAAAGATGTAAATAAGGTTGAAAGGGTCCAGAGAAAGTTTACAAGGATGTTGGCAGGACTGGAGGACCTGAGTTCTAAGGAAAGATTGAATAGGTTAGGAATTTATTCTTTGGAATATAGAAACTTGAGGAGAGATTTGATAGAGTTATACAAAACAATGAAGGGTATAGGGTAAATGCAAACAGGCTTTTCCCGCTGAGGTTGGAAGAGACTACAACTAGAGGTCATGGGTTAAGAGTGAAAGGTGAAACGTTTAATGGTAACATGAAGAGAAACCCCTTCACTCAGAGGGTCGTGAGAGTGTGGAATGACCTGTCAGTGCAAGTGGTGCATGCAAGCTCAATTTCAAAATTTAAGGGGAGTTTGGATAGGTACATGGATGGTAGAGGTATGGAAAGCTAGGGTCCAGGTGCAGGTCGATGGGAGTAGGCAGTTTAAATGGCTGAAGGGCCTGTTTTTGTACTGTACTTCTCTATGACGCTATTGAATAATCCACAATATCCATACAAATATAATATTACAGGATAAAGAGCCAAGATAACCTTACTTAATAGATGTAGCCATTCCAAATGCACACAACTTACAGAATTCAATAAGTGAAAAACAGCAGAAATATGCTGAATAAAAAGAGGAAATTGAAAGACTATGGAACATGATCAAGGTATACATTGTCCCAATGGTAATATCTACATCTGGTATCATCCCGAAGTCACTACTCTATTGTGTTTGTATATAAATCTTCAGAAAGCCACGATACTAAACACCACTAGAATAGTCCTGAAGTCCCTAGCAATTGAGAAATGAGTGTACCTCAGATCTTAGAAATTGAGCTGAGAAAGAATAAAAAATATAATAATAAGTAAATAAACAAACAAAACTGAGAACATGAGTTGTAAAGTCTTTGAAAGTGAGTCCATAGGTTGTGGAGTCAGTTCAGAGTTGAGGAGAGTGAAGTTATCTTCACTGGATCAGGAGCCTGATGGTTGGAGGGTAATAACTGCACCTGAACCTGATGGTGTGGCAGCTAAGGCTCCTGTAACTCCTTCCCGATGGCAGCAGTGAGAAGAGAGCATGGCCTGAGTGGTGTGGTCCTTTGTTTGGGTACCGCTCCTTGTAGATGTACTCTATGGCGGGAAGGGCTTTTCCTGTGATGGACTGGGCTGCATGCACCACTTTTAGCCAGGTTTCCATTCTTGGACATTGGTGTTTCCATGGCAGGCCATGATGCAATCACTGTGCATCTATAGAAGACTGCCAAGGTTTTAGATGACATGCCAAATCTGCACAAACTTCTAAGAAAGTAGATGTACTGTCATGTCTTCTTTATAATGGCAGTTAAGTGCTGGTCCTAGGACTGATGCTTTGATTCTTCTGATGTGCCTGTGATGCTGCGGCGAGAATGTTTTTCATCATGTCTGTGCAAACATACGAGGGGTGATTGATAAGTTTGTGGCCCAAGGTAGAGGGAATCAATTTTAGAAAACCTAACACATTTATTTTTCAACATAGTCCCTTTCTACATGTACACACTTAGTCAAGCAGTCGTGGAGCATACGGATCCCTTCTTTGCAGAAGTTGGCGTCTTGAACCTCCAGAAGTGGTCCACAGATGGGTGATTGATAGGTTTGTGGCCTAAGGTAGAAGATGAGTTATACAGCTCTCGTTAGATGCACATGCAGTTCAACTCTTTAAGTGATTATGCAGAAAGTTTTAAGTTAATAACTCATCTCCTTCTACCTTAGGCCATGAGCTTATCAATCATCCGTGCTGTGGACCACTTCTGGAGGTCCAAAATGCCAACTTCTACAAAGAAGGGATCCGTATGTTCCACAACCGCTGGACTAAGTCTGTAAATATAGGAGGGAACTATGCTGAAAAATAAATGTGCTAGGTTTTCTAAAATTGACTCCTTCTAACTTAGGCCACGAACTCATCAATCACCCCTTGTATTTGTGCATTGGACAATAAACATACATACACGGTCATTCCAAACAATGTTTCTTAATGACTGCTGCTGAGTTTCAGCACTCAATTTATCATTTTATTTAAGATTAGATAAATAGAAGTAAACATATTTAATTTTTATGGAAAGGGCAAATGACACAGAATGTTACAAAATTCCCAAACAATGCAAAGTAAGTTTACAGTCTGATCTACAGCAGCTCTGCTTTAGGCCTTCTATTTAAAATTTTATTTGCAGATGGTTTTTAACAGAAAAGTAAATGACTACAAAACAAAAAAAAATTAAAGATTTCAGTTTGTTCAGAACAAAGAGATCAGTTGGGTCACTTTTGGAACTACTGTATTAACATCTCATGGAAGTGTAACAGAGATTAGAGTTGTAGAAAAGTACAGCACAGAATTGGACCCTTCAGCCCATCCAGTCTATGCCAGCCTATTTGATGAGGCATAAGATAAACAATGAAATGAAAGAAGCTGGAAGAGATGATGAAGGGTTTGTCCTTCAACAGAAACCATGATCTGGCATGGATACTGTGAAGAACCTAGTGATGCTTGAAAGATTGTTACTAATACCTTCACAAACTCTTCAGCTACCACTTTCAGAACCAAGGGGTGCATTCCAATTACTACCTCTCCAGCATCATTTTCCTGCAGTCTAGTATTTACTCTCACCTCTCTTTTTATATATCTGAAAATAACCATATTGATGCTATGGTCAAAAAGCTCACCAACGCTAGTTTTTCAGGAGGTTAAAGAAATTTGGCCTATGGACTCACTTTCAAAGACTCTTCATCTCCTTATTTATTATTACTACTTCTTTCTTTTTGCATTTACACGGATTGTTGCCTTTTGCACACAGGGTGAACGTCTAAGTTGGTGTGGTCTTTCATTGATTCTGTTATAGCTTTATTGAGTACACCCGCAAGAAAATGAATCTCAGGGTCGTATATGGTGACGTACATGTACTTTGATAATAAGTTTACTTTGAACTTTGCATCCTGTTTTGCAATATTGGCTAGCTTACCTTCATATTTTCATCTTTTCTCTCCTTATGACTTTTTTTAGTTGTCTTCTATTTGTTTCAAATGAATTTGCATTGCAATGTACCATCTACAGTCTGAGTTTGTTAAACGTGTCCAGTATAGTTTTCTGTAGCAATAGGTAGATAGCCCACTAGAGAGGAGGCCTAGTGGGAAATGAGGCTTGGCAAGTGGTTGAATTTGGCAAGTCAGTGAACTATAGAACATAGAACTGTTGCCCTTCAGCTCACAGTTTTGTGCTGACCCTTTAACCTACTCCAAGATCAATCTAACCATTCTTTCCCCCATAGCCCTCCAGCTTTCTTTCACTCATGTGGTAAATCTCCTCTGTAGCCTCTCCTTGACATCCTTCCTAAAATGATGCACCCAAACAGAGCACAATATTACAAGTGTGGCCTAAACAAAGTTTTATAGAGCTGCAGCATTACCTCATGTGTCTTGAATTCAATCCCCCGATGAAGGAAGGCTAACACACATAAGCCTTCTTAATCACCCTATTAATGTGCGCTACAACTCTGTTATGACCAGTGTCCATAACTTTAAAATAGCTATAGACAAAAAATAGTCCTAAATTGGGTTGAGACTAGTTTTGATACCATTAGATAGGAACATGTAAAGCATTAGAAGTTTGGAAGTTGACTCCCAAAGTATTGTGAGGAAGGCATTTCTTTACCTGGATGAATCTCTCTGTCTGTCTGTATTGTATTTTGTGTTGTGCATTTTTATTACGGGTTATGGTAATTTGTCACATGGGTAGAAGTAAATGAGGATAGTCATGTCTTCACCCTTTGTTCTGTTAGCTTAGTGAGACAACGGGCAAGTAGGGAATGGATGTTTTTTGTTGACTGCTCGCTATGCTAGTTTTGTTAGTTTTTATCGCAATATTCCAAGTGTAGTTTTGTAGAGCTGCAACATTACCTCACAGCTCTTGAACTCAAACCCCATGTTTCTACCTTTTGCATCAATGGTTATTGTTCACAACAAAGATTCTCGTTCTCCGGAGTGAAGGAATACCATTGCATCTCCAATGTACTCTCCAAAGTTTTACTCAGCCTTTTCTCTCTGATTTCAAACGATAGGAAGAAAACAATAAATTTGTGACTTATTCTCATTAGTCCCACCCACTTTGGACAATCTTTCTTCTCCCCTCTCCCATCAGGCAGAAGATACAAAAGCCTGAGAACAAGTACCACCAGACTCAATGACAAATTCTATACCACTGTTATCAGACTCTTGAATGGTTCCCTAGTATGACAAGATGGAATCTTGATGCCCACAATCTACCTTGTTATGACCTTGCAACTTTTGTTTACCTGCATCTGTAACACTATATTCTGCATTTCTGTTAGTGTTTTGCCCTGTTCTACCTCAGTGCACTGTGCAATGATGTGATCTGTGAACACTATGCAAGACAAGCTTTTCACTGGTAGAGTGACAATAGTAAACCAATTTACCAATTTGCCTGAGCTGCCAATGGAGAGTGACAGATGGTGCGACCTTGCGCCAGAACGTAAAGGAGGCTTGAGAAGCAATTATGATTTGGTCCTGGCTCTAACAGTAGATGAACAGATGTGGGCTTGACAATGGCCCAACCCAATTTCTATTCTTTTGAATGTTATCCCTCCTCCCTAATTCCCTGCTCAGTTCTAAGTTCAAAGTAAATTTATTATCATTACCATATACAAACCTGAGATTAATTTTCTTGCAGACATTTCAGCATCATTATGTGCCATGTTGTATGAAGTGGGTGATCATGGACATGACCATAACTGTCCTTGGCAAATCTTTCTACAGAAGTGGCTTGCCATTACCTTTCTCTGGGCAGTGCCTTTACAAGACAGGTGACCCCCAGGCATTATCAATACTCTTCAGAGATTGTCTGCCTGGTGTCAGTGGTTGTATAACCAGGACTTGTGATATACACCAGCTGCTCATACGACCACCCAGCACCTGCTCCTGTGGTTTCAAGAATGTGACGCTGAGGCTTTATAAGGCATTGGTGAGGCCTCACCTTCAGTAATGTGAACAGTTTTGGGCTTTCATCTTAGTAAAGATGTGCTGGCTTTGGAGAGGGTCCAGAGGAGGTTCACAAGGGTGATTCCAGGACTGAAAGGGTTATCATATGAGGAACGTTTGATGGCTCTGGGTCTGTACTTGCTGGAATTCAGAAGGATGGGGGGGGGGGGGGGATCTCACTGAAACCTTTCGAATGTTGAAAGGTCTAGATAGGAGATGTGGAAAGGATGTTTCCCATGGTAGGAGAGTCTAGGACAAGAGGGCACAGCCTCAGGATAGAAACATAGAAAATCTACAGCACAATACCGGCCCTTCAGCCCACAAAGTTGTGCCGAACATAACTTAGAAATTACTAGGCTTACCTATAGCCCTCTATTTTACTAAGCTCCATGTACCTATCTAAAAGTCTCTTAAAAGACCCTATCGTATCTGCCTCCACCACTGTTGCTGGCAGCCCATTCCACGCACTCACCACTCTCTGAGTAAAAAACTTACCCCGACATCTCCTCTGTACTTACTCCCCAGCATCTTAAACCTGTGTCTTCTTGTGGCAACCATTTCAGCCCTGGGAAAAAGCCTCCAACCATTCACACGATCAATGTGGGGATAGAGGGGCACCCTTTCAAAACAGAGAACTCGAGAAATTTCTTTAGCCAAAGGGTGGTGAGTTTGTGGAATCTGTAGTCACATGCAACTGTGGAGCCCAGGTTGTTGGGTGTATTTAATGCGGAGATTGATAGGTTCTTGATTGGACATGGCATCAAAGGTTACGGGGAGAAGGCCGGGAACTGGGGTTGAGGAGGAGACAGAAAGAAAGGATCAGCCATGATTGAATGGCTGAGCAGACTCGATGGGCCAGATGGTCTAATTCTGCTCCTGTGTCTTACGGTCCTATGGTTTCACTTGACCTTGATTGGGGGTGGGGGAAGGGTTAATCAGGAGCTACACCTTGCCCAATGGTGACCTGCAGACTAGTGGAGGGAAGGAGCACCTTACACCTCCTTTGGTGGAGGTGTAAGGTATTCCCACCACCCATTTACAGGGAAAAATAAAGAATTTACAAAAAAACTACACATAAACAAAGACCAACAAACAAACCAATATGCAAAAGACAAACTGTGCAAATAAAAGTACATGAGATGTAGAGTCGTTGAAAGCGAGTCTGTAGGTTGTAGAATCAGTTCAGAATTGTGGTGAATGAAGTTATCCACGCTGGTTCAGCAGCTACTGGTTGTAGGGTGATAACTGTATTTGAACTTGGTGGTGTGGGATCTAAGGCTTTCTGAACCTCCTGCCCAGTGATAGTAGTGAGAAGAGGGAATGGGCTGGATAGTGGATGCTGCTTTCATGTGGTAATGCTCCATGTCAATGTCCACATGTAAAGAGAAATCCCAGGGGTAACAAAAGTGGTGAATAATAATATCAAATCCAAGACTAGATTAAATGTGGTAAGTGCTAGTGGTGGAACGGACCGGGAATATCCAGTGTTTTTACTTTATTAGGAGATTAAGGAAGTTCGGCTTGTCACTCCAGCAAACTTCTTCAGATGAGAGAAGGAATTCAAGGTACTATTCAATCATGGCTGAATTATTACCCCACTGTGAAGGGTATAGGTAGGGTAAATGCATGCACTATGTTTCCGCTGAGGTTGGGTGAGTCTAAAACTAGAGATCATGGGTTAAGTGTGAAATGTGAAATGTTTAAAGGGAACATGAAGGGCAACTTCTTCACTCAGAGGGTCTTGAGAATGTGGAATGAGATGCTAACGAAGGTGGTGGAAGTGAGTTCAATTTCAACATTTAAAAAATAAATTTGGACAGGTACATGGATGGGAGGGCAATAACCCAGGTGCAGGTCAATGGGACAAGGCAGATTAATAGTTCGGCATGGACTAGATAGGTTAAAGGGCCTGTTTCTGTACGACAGTGCTCTATTGTGAAATTTGTGCTTTGTAGCTTCAGTACAATACAATACTGACTGTAAGTTCAAAAAGAAAAGGTACATGAAGCTTAGATAGATACATGGAGCTTAGAAAAACAGAGGGAAATGGGTAACCCGAGGTAATTTCTAAGGTAAGGACATATTCGGCACAGCTTTGTGGGCCGAAGAGCCTGTATTGTGCTGTAGGTTTTCTATGTTTCTATGTTTTTTAAAATTAAAAAGAATAAGCAGTGCAAAAAGAGAGCAAAACAGTGAGGTAGTGTCCATGGGTTCATGCACTCTTAGAAATCTGAGGGTGGAGTGGAAGAAGTTGTTCCTAAAATATTGATTGTGTGTTTTAGACTCTTGTACCTCCTCCTTGATGGTAGCAATGAGAAGAGGGCAGGTCCTGGGTGGTGAGAGTCTTTAATGGTGGATGCTGCCTCCCTGAATAAGGCGGCACAACAGCACCTCCACTTAGAACCTTAGAACATTACAGCACAGAAACTTCCTAAAGAGATTGAAGCAAGCGAGGCTCCCCCCACCCCCCCCCCCATCTTAACTAAGTTTTACAGGAGCACCATTGACAAGTTGCATCTCTATCTGGTATGGCAGCAGGCGAGCATTGGACCAGAAGCCCCTACAAAGGTCTGTGAGAACAGCTGAGAGGATCATAGGGGTCTCACTACCACACATTGGGACCTTTTTTCAGGAGTGCTGTGTTCGCAGGACTCTTAGTATTATTAAGGATCCCACCCATCTATCCAGCATCCTCTTTGACTTTCTACCATCAGACAGGAGACTCCGATGCATAAAAACAAGAACAGTCAGGATGGCCATAAGGCTTCTGAACACCCAGCCACATCCACATTCGAAATGTTACCGGTTAATCTGTTCCGTACCTTACAATATTTAATTTATGCACTTTATTTTGTTTATTTCTGTGTAATTCATCCACAGATTTTATCATTATTTTCCCAAGTTATGCGCACTACTGTGCTTTACACCTTAGTCATGAGAAACACTTTCTTGCTTCATGGTATACATGTATATTGTTAAATAACAATAAACTTGACTTGACTCATCGCCTTTTGAAGATGTTGTCAATGCTGGGGAAGTTGGTGCCCATGATGGAGCTGACTGAGTTTACAACATTCTGCATTTTTTCCGATCCTTTGCATCGAGGCCTGTACAGGCACTACGTCATTCTGCGGCAATGTGCCACTTCTGTTTAGCACATTTCAAATTAGTCTTCGCTATTTATGCTGCAGTCTCAGTGGGAAATGTTGTTTTACGAGCTCACAGTGGAGAATTTCTTGCATTTTGAATGCAGTTTCCAGAACTGCATACTGTTTGTTGTGCGTATCAGCTGTGATTCTCCAGGAGATTCTGTGAATTTCCTTGATGCAATTGCAATTCCTTGTAATTGGGCAGGTCAGCACTGTATTTCATTAGGATTTTGAGGAGATTTGGTATGTCACCAAAGACTCTAGCAAATTGTGACAGATATACTGTGAAGATCATTCTTACTGGTTGCGTCACCATCTGGTATGGAGGGGCCACTGCACAGGATTGGAAAAACTTCAGAAGGTTGCAAACTCAACCAGCTCCATCACTGGCACTCGTCTCCCCAACATCAAGGACATCTTCAAAAGGCGATGCCCCAAAAAGGCAGCATCCATCATTAAGACCCTCATCACCCAGGACATAGCCAGTTCTCATTAGTACCATTGGGGATGAAATTCAGGAGCCTAAAGACTCACACTCAACGTTTTAGGAAGAGCTTCTTCCTCTCTGCCATCAAATTTCTGAATGGACAATGAACCCCTGAACACTACCTCACAATCTTTTTCTAATTTGCTAAAGTCCTCACTGGCAACACGTGGAAACTGAGCTCCTTTCGGACTTAGTCTAAACTACAAAGGACAGGGAGGAGGTAGCACGCAGGCCCACCAGCACTGTGGAGATGCTCTGGTGCTCGTGAACCAGATCCCCAGCTATGGGTAAATAGCCCCACTGCCTCGTGGGCAGCCGTGGAGAGACAGAGGCTACGGGACTAAACCTAAACAGAAAATCCGAAGTAGAACACCTATGGCGGCTGGACGTCACTGAACATCCTTCTGGCAGCTCCTGCAGCCAAGCTGGTGCCAAATGTATTTCTTCATAAGCTTTCCTTTGGACTACACTGGCAAGGCTGAGAGGGGAGATCTTGAAGACTGGGCATCTCAGGATCTCCATACCTTCCGCCCAGGCCCTGGAGAGGTCACTCCAGTGCCACTTACTCCATTGTCCTTTGAGACAGACAGACACCATCATCACATATACAGGCTTCCCCCGCTATCCGAAGGTAGAGCGTTCCTATGAAACTGTTTGTAAGCCGAAATGTCGTAAAGCGAAGAAGCAATTACCATTAATTTATATGGGAAAAATTTTTGAACGTTCCCAGACACAAAATATAACCTAACAAATCAAACCAAATAACACATAAAACCTAAAATAACGCTAACATATAGTAAATGCAGGAATGATATGATAAATATACAGCCTATATAAAGTAGAAATATTGTATGTATGGTGTAGATCACTCATCAAAATTTGGAAGACAGCGAGCCAAAATCAATGTGGAGAAAAAAAATCAGCATGTACACGCCTATGCACGTACACGCATGCACAAACAACTGCCCGCACAAGGCTTCACGGTCATTGTAGTCTTTCTCAGGGTAAACACACGTATAAAACGGGCATCTTTTTTTCGTAAAAGTGAAAATCCTCTTTGGTTAGCGAAAACAGGTACTAATGCAGGTCTTTCGTAACAGCAAGCTGTCGTAAAGCGAACGTTCAAAAAACACGGGCCACCTGTATATACATGTCTTATTGTAATTTAGTCTTTTTTTATAATTAGGAGCAACTTCTTCCCCTCCACCCTCAGATTTCTAAGCAGTCCATGAACCCATGAACACTACCTCCTGTTTTGCTCTCTCTTTGTGCTGCCTATTTATTTAATATTTCTTACTGTAATTTATGCACCGTACTGCTGTCAGAAAACAACAAATTTCATTAGATATGCTGTTATTAAACCTGATTCTGATACTGGATTTGCACTCTTTACGTGTGGTACTCCATACGTTCAATACCCACTGCCCTCCTCCTTCTCCACCCCCAACCCCAACCAATAACAACCATGTGTTAACTTTAGCTGCATTTTCACATCTAGCTCCTAGTCCACAGTGTGTGTATCCGTACGTCTGTGCGTGTGCGTGTGCGTGTGCGTCAACTGAAAATCAGAAAGGCTGCAGAAGCTGGAAATATGGAATAAGAGCAGTAAATTCTGGAAATGTTCAGCAAGTCCAATTCAGAGTGTGAGGTAATTCACTTTGGAAGATAGAATTTGAAGGCAGAATACAGGGTTAATGGCAGCATTCTTAGCAGTGTGGCGGAACAGAGGGATCTTGGTGTTCACATTGATAGACAGTTGCTAGCCACTGGATCACGGCGATATATTTTATTGCAAAAGAAGATCAAGTTGTTCTGGCTTATGAAATCACAACCTCACTAAACCTGCCGAGCTTTGTCAATTTGCCTAATTATGTTAACCTGCCCAAATGTATTAACCTGTCTAATTGTTCCGCTTACAACCCTGAAACTGCCTGAGAAAGTTATTGTCCGAGCTGACCTTCATACCATCACCTCAAGTAACCGTGAGTCAGAGTACAGAAAGGAGATGGATTGTTTAGTGACGTGGTGTCATGGCAATAACCTTTGCCCTCAGAGTCAGTAAAAAGCTGGACATTGACATCAGGAAGGAGGAGGGCAGTGTTTACATCAATGGTACTGAGGTTGAGTAGGTTGAGAGCTTTGTGTTCCTAGGAGTAACTATCTCCAGTAGTCTGTCCTGGTCCAACCACGTAGATGTCAAGGACAAGACAACACACCAATGCCTCTACTTCCTCAGGAGGCTAAAGCAATTTCTCATGTCCCCTATAATCCTCACTAATTCTTTATTCCCTGGAATGTAGAAGATTGAGAGGAGACTTGATGGAGGTATACAAAATTAGGAGGGGCATAGATAGGGTAAATGTAAACAGGCTTTTTCCACTGAGGTTGTATGGGATCACAATTAGAGGTCATGGGTTAAGGGTGAAAGGTGAAATGTTTAAGGGGAACATGAGGGGGACTTCTTCACATAGAGGGTGATGAGAGTGTGGAAATGGTTTAAATGCAATCACCTATCAAATGCTATGATGGGCCGAAGGGCCTATTTCTGTGCTGTATTTTTCTATGATTCGATGACCCTAATTTTGATCGATCCACCATAGAAAGCATCATGTTACCATAAAAAACACTCAGAGAGTTGTGGACGCAGTTCAGCACATCCTCCTCTTCATGGAATTTATCTACACTTCTCACTGCCTTAGTAAAGCATCCAGTGTAATCAAAGACCCCTCCCACCCTAGACACCCAATTGGGCAGAAGATACAAAAGTCTGAAAGTGTGTACCACCAGGCTCAAAGATAGTTTCTATCATCATCATCATTAAGTGCCGTGTTGTATGATGTGGGTGATCTTAGTCTTTCCATGACCATGATTATTCTTGGCAAATTTTTCTACAGAAGCGATTTGCCATTGCCTTCTTCTGGTCAGTGTCTTTACAATATGGGTGACCCCAGCCATTATCAATACTCTTCTGCAATTGTCCACCTGGAGTCTGTGGTCACATAACCAGGGCATGATGTGCTCCAGTTCCTCATACAACCAACCACCACCTCCTTCCATAGCTTCACGTTATCATAATCGGGGGAGTGGGGAGCTAAACAGGTTCAACACCTTGCTCAAGGAAGACCTGCAGGCTAGTGGAGGGAAGGAGCACCATACTCCTCCTTTTGTAGAGACATATTTCCACCCTGCCATCCATAAAGCTTCTATACCACTGTTATAAGACAACATGAGTAGTCCCCTAATAGGCTAAGATCGTCTGCTATCCTCACAATCTACCTCATAATGACCTTGCACCATATTGTCTACCTGTAATGCACTTTCTCTCTAACTGCTACACTTCACTCTGCACTCTGTAATAATTTTCCCTTGTACTATCCCAATGCACTGTTGTAATGAATTGGTCTGTATGAGCATCATGCAAGACAGGATTTTCCCTGAACGTTGCTACGTGTTACAATAATAAACCAATTTACCAATGATGCACTTTGAACTGTATGTCACATCGACTGTACCTCAGCTGCAGTGTCCGCAAGTGCCACCGTGTTTCCGGCGTCATCAGAGCTCGTTCACAACATCGCAATCCCAACCTGTATGTAATGCATTTTGGGCAATCGAACCAGACTCAGACGGTGATTGGAAGTGCAGTGCTCAGTGTTGTGGAACAGAGGGACCTGGAAGTATGAGTGCAGTTTGCTGAAAGACATTGTCACACCGGAGAAGAGATCGACCATGGTGCTACCTGGACTGTAGGCCTGAGTTATGGGGAGGTGGGCAGTGTGCTGCACAGAAGAAAGAGGGGTGATCTCATAGAGGTTTAAATCAATCATGATGGGTACGGATAAGGTGAGCAGTGATAGATTTTTCCTCAGGGAGGGGAATCAAAAACTAGAGAGTACAGATGCAAGACAAGAGGGGAGAAATGTGAAGCTTCTTTTATACAGAGGGGCATGAGTATCTGGAACAAGGAGCCAGAAGAAGTGGTCAAGGCAGGTATAATTACAACATTTAATAGGCATTTATATAGATATATGGAGGGGAAGGGCTTGGGGGTTATGGGCTGAACACAGGGAACTGGGACTAGCAGGGAGGATGATTCACTCTGTGTCTGACCCGGGAGTGCATGATGGAACGGTGTGGAGGGAGATTCACTCTGTGTCTGACCCTGTGAGGGTGTGATGGGATGGTGTTGAGTGAATTTCCCTCTGTGTCTAACCCCAGGAGTGTGTGACAGAACAGTGAGTTGGGCCAAAGGGCCTGTTTCCAATCTATATTACTCTATGGTTCTATCTCACATTGGGTTATTGAGGAAGTGTATGGGGTGTTGGCCTTTGTTATTTAGGGGTCTGAGTTCAATAGTCACAAGGTAATGTTGCAGCTCTATAAAACCCTGATTAGACCACACTTAGAGTGTTGTGTTCAGTTCTGTTTGCACCATTATAGAAAGGATGTATATATAGGATGACGAGAACGAAGGTGGGACCGCTAAAGGATAAAGAGGGCAACATGTGCCTGGAGGCGGAGGAGTTTGGGGAGGTCCTAAATGAATACTTTACTTCAGTATTCACAAGTGAAAAGGATCTTGATCAGGATGAGGTTGAAGTAGAGCGGGCCTGTGTGCTGGTCAATGTGGAGATTAGGTAAGAAGAAGTGCTGGATCTTCTTAAAAACATTAAGATTGATAAATCCCCAGGGCCGGATGTGGTACACCCCAGGTTGTTGTGGGAATTGAGAGAAGAGATTGCAGGAGCATTAGCCATGATCTTTGAATCCGCTTTGGCTGCAGGGGAAGTGCCGGAGGACTGGAGAATGGCAAATGTAGTTCCCTTGTTTAAAAAAGGTAATAGGGAGAAACCTGGGAACTATAGACCGGTGAGTCTTACGTTGGTGGTCTGCAAACTACTGGAAAGGATTCTTAAGGATAGGATCTACGAGCATTTGGAGAAGTACAGTCTACTCACGGATAGTCAACATGGCTTTGTGAAGGGAAGATCATGCCTCACGAGCCTGATTGAGTTTTTTGAAGAGGTAACAAAAGAAATTGATGAGAGTAGGGCACTGGATGTGGCCTACATGGACTTTAGCAAAGCATTTGACAAGGTCCGTCATGAGAGACTCATCCAGAAAGTCATGAGGCATGGGATAAGTGGAACCTTGGCTGTTTGGATAAAAAATTGGCTTAAAGGAAGAAAGCAGAGGGTAGTTGTGGAAGGAAAGTATTCTGCCTGGAGGTCGGTGACTAGTGGAGTGCTGCAGGGATCTGTCCTGGAACCCCTGCTATTTGTGATTTTTATAAATGACCTGGATGTAGAGGTGGAAGGATGGGTAAGTTTGCGGATGACATGAAGATTGGAGGAGTTGTGGATGGAGCTATAGGTGGTCGAAGGTTACAAGAGGATATAGACAGGCTGCAGAGTTGGGCAGAAAAATGGCAGATGGAGTTCAATCTGGACAAGTGTGAAGTGATGAATTTTGGAAGGACAAACCAGAAGACTGAGTACAGGATTAATGGTCAGTTACTTAAGAGTGTGGATGAACAAAGGGACCTTGGGGTTCAAATCCATACATCCCTCAAGGTCACTGCACAAGTTGATAGGGTAGTTAAGAAGGCCTATGGGATGCTAGGCTTCATTAACAGGGGGAATGAGTTCAAGAGTAGAGAGGTCATGTTGCAACTCTCCAAATCTCTGGTGAGGCCTCACTTAGAGTATTGTGTTCAGTTCTGGTCACCTCATTATAGGAAGGATGTGGAAGCTATGGAGAGGGTGCAGAGTAGATTTACCAGGATGTTGCCTGGATTGGAGAACAAGTCATATGAAGCAAGGTTAGCAGAGCTGGGACTTTTCTCTTTGGAGTGTAGAAGAATGAGAGGGGACTTGATAGAGTCTACAGGATTATGAGAGGCATAGATAGGGTGGATAGTCAGTACCTGTTTCCCAGGGCACCAATAGCAAACACCAGAGGGTATATGTACAAAATTAAGGGAGGGAAGTTTAGGGGAGATATCAGGGGTAAGTTTTTTTACACAGAGGGTTGTGAGTGCCAGGAATGTCTTGCCAGGGATGGTGGTGAAGGCTAAAAAATTAGGGGTATTTAAGAGCCTCTTGAACAGGCACATGGATGAAAGAAAAATGGAGGGTTATGGGGTAGAGTAGGTTTAGTTTTTTTTTAGGGATTATATAGGTCAGCACAACATGCGCTGAAGGGCCTGTACTGTGCTGTAGTGTTCTATGGTTCTATGTGGAAACTTTAGAGGATGGAGAGGAGATTCACCGGGATGCTGGACTGGATTAGAGAGCACGACTTATAAGGATAGGTTCAGCGAACTAGGGCTTTTTACTCAGCCATCACCCCATTACCCGAGACATGCCTTCTTCTCATTGCCATCATCAGGGAGAAGGTACAGGAGCCTGAAAACCCACACATAATGTTTCAGGAACAGCTTCTTCCCCTGCACCATCAGATTTCTGAATGGACAATGAACCCATGAACACTACCTCAGTATTGTTTCCCCTCTTTTTTTAAACTACTTATTCAATTCAATTTTCTATTTTTTATATACTTCTTACTGTAACTTATTTTTTATTATTATGAATTGCAATGTACTGCTGCAACAAAACAACAAGTTTCACAACATATGCCAGTGATAGAGAGGCGATAACTCTCCAGTAACCAGAGACCAACCATCGTGGATAAGGAGGACGCCACGGACACATGGAGATCAGAACCACAAGGAACGCCCGGTCAGTGTAGACTCCTTTTCGAAGTAATACATTTTCTCTTCATGGAGGGTCAGGGATTCTAGTAAGGTGCACACAGGTAGTTAGCTTGGGAACCCTCCTGCTTTTTGGTTGAGACAATGAAAGTTACTTGTCGGTAATACACTTCTCTGTGTCTCACTGATCATTATTATGAGGGGTGTTTCTTGTTGCACCCTATCTCTATCCCCCTTCGCACTCACAGTCCACAATAGAGACCTTTATCAGATTCAGGTTCATCATCACTCACATGTCATGAAATTTGCTTTTTTTTTGCAGCAGCAGTACAGTGCAGTACATAAAATTACTACAGTACTGTGCAAAAGTCTTGGGTATCCTAGCTGTATATATGTGCCCAAGACCTTGGTACATTAATGCATATTTGTTCAACAGTGGCTGGATGGGAGATGCCAGAGAGTAGTGGTGGATAACTGTTTGTCAGGTTGGAGGCCGGTGACTAGTGGTGTGCCTCAGGGATCTGTACTGGGTCCAATGTTGTTTGTCATATACATTAATAATCTGGATGATGGGTTGGTAAATTGGATTAGTAAGTATGCAGATGATACTAAGATAGGTGGCGTTGTGGATAATGAAGTAGTTTTCAAAGCTTGCAGAGAGATTTAAGCCAGTTAGAAGAGTGGGCTGAATGATGGCAGATGGAGTTTAATGTTGATAAGTGTGAGGTGCTATATTTTGGTAGAAATAATCAAAATAGGACATACATGGTAAATGGTAGGGCATTGAGGAATGCAGTAGAACAGAGTGATCTAGGAATAATGGTGCATAGTTCCCTGAAGGTGGAATCTCATGTGGATAGGGTGGTGAAGAAAGCTTTTGGTATGTTGGCCTTTATGAATCAGAGCATTGAGTATAGGAGTTGGGATGTAATGTTAAAATTGTACAAGGCATTGGTGAGGCCAAATTTGGAGTATTGTGTACAGTTCTGGTCACCAAATTATAGGAAAGATGTCAACAAATTAGAGAGAGTACAGAGGAGATTTACTAGAATTTTACCTGGGTTTCAGCACTTAAGTTACAGGGAAAGATTGAACAAATTAGGTCTTTATTCTTTGGAGCATAGAAGGTTGAGGGGCGACTTGATAGAGGTATTTAAAATAATGAGGGGGATAGATAGAGTTGACGTGGATAGGCTTTTTCTATTGAGAGTAGGGGAGATTCAAACAAGAGGGCATGAGTTGAGAGTTAAGGGGCAAAAGTTTAGGGGTAACACGAGGGGGAACTTCTTTACTCAGAGAGTGGTAGCTGTGTGGAATGAGCTTCCAGTAGAAGTGGTAGAGGCAGGTTCGATTTTGTCATTTAAAAAAACTGGATAGGTATATGGATAGGAAAGGAATGGAGGGTTATGGGCTAAGTGCAGGTAGGTGGGACTAGGTGAGAGTAAGCGTTCAGCACGGACTAGAAGGGCCGAGATGGCCTGTTTCCGTGCTGTAATTGTTATATGGTTATATGTTGTTCTAATGCTTATTCTCCTTAACCTGAGCACAGCTACTCAGCAAAGTTTTCTAAATAAGGCAAGGCAGAAGTTGAAGAAAATAACATTGATTCAAAGAAATATGTAGTTGTATTTCTATGCATTTCAACACTCATATTTCCTATTGAACTTTTAAACTACAAAAAGGGTTAATCTGACACAAAATTTTAAAAAATATTTCAAGGAATGGATAGAATTGTGATGTAGTTTCTATGGCAACACAAGTGGGGTATGATTTCAACACTTGAAAGAGAAGTTTGGATAGGCTCACCAGGTTGATTCCAGAGATGAGGGGTTTAGACAATGAAGAGGGATTGAGTCATCTGGGACTGTACTCGCTAGAATCTAGAAGGACGAGAGGAGGTCTTATAGAAACATATAAAATTCTGAAAGGGATGGATAAGATAGAGTTATGAAAGTTGTTTCCACAGGTAGGTGAGACAAGAACTACCAGATTCAGGGGAGTAGATTTTGGACAGTGATGAGGAGGAACTGCTTTTCCCAGAGTGTGGTGAATCTGTGGAATTCTCTGCCCAATGAAGCAATGGAGGCTACCTCAGTAAATATATTTAAGACAAGGTTGGACAGATTTTTCCATAGTAGGGGAATTAAGGGTTATGGGAAAAGGCAGGTAGGTGGAGATGACTCCATGGCCAGATCAGCCATGATCTTATTGAATTGCAGGGCAGGCTCAATGGGCCAGATGGCCTACTCCTGCTCCTATTTCTAATGTTCTTATGGATTGCGGGGGTATGGAGGGCTATGGTCCCAGTGCAGAGCAATAGGGATAGACAGTTCAAATAGCTAGGCACAGACTAGATGGGCCAAAGGACCTGTTTCTGTGCTGTACTTTTCTATGACTCTATGCCACACAAAATTCTGGAGGATATCAGTAGCACGTACAAAGGGAAGTAAAGAGTTGACGTTTTGGGCTGAAACCCTTCATCAGGACTGGAAAGGAAGAGGGAAGAAACCAGATTAAGAAGTTGAATGGAGGGAATTCACAAAGATGCTGAAGGAACTCAGTAGACTGGCCCAAAACAATGCCAAATGTAAAATCAGGGTTCACTTCCTTGCGTTGCTTGTAAGAAGTTTATATATTCTTCCCATTACCATGCGAGTTTCCTCCCACACTCCACAGATTTATGGGTTAGTAAATAGTGGGTGAGGTTTGTTGGCAGCAGAAGCACAGCGACACTTGCAGTCTGCCTCGGACTGTGTTGGTCATTGACGCAAATGAAGCATTTCACTGTACGCGTCGACGATGAGATAAATAAAATTATCTTTAAAACATCGGCTGTTTATTTCTGTCCCCTTCCATTCCAATCCTGATGAACAGTCTCATTTTGGAATATTGACTGTTTATTCACTCTCCATAGAAGCTGCCTGACTTACTGAGATCCTCCAGCATTTTCTGTGCATTGCTGTAGATTTACAGTGTATGCAGAATCTCTTGTGTGTAATATCGAAGGTTTGTCAAGTTCTAGATGAGAAGTTCAGGTGCAGAATTAGTCCATTTGGCCCATCGAGTCTGCCCCTATCCATCCATCAAGGATTCTATGCAGGCGATAATTAAAAGAAAACACGTATTAAGTTACAGGTACTGAAAATGTGAAGTGAAAACTGTGAACATTTCAGGTGCTGAGTTCACCAGTTTCAGGAAAGTTGTTTTCTTTGTTTCAGATGTTAGCTTACCACATGTAATATTAACTTTCCACAGACACTGTCTGATTTGCCTGGCCATTTCCACATTTTCCTTTCGGTTTTGGTTCTCTTGCAACAGCTTTGATCTGCATGTACAGTACGCTCTGTGGCCACTTGAACATTTATATATGGCATTTGAGCTGTGCCTAGCTACACAGTCATGGCTGTAGAAAGTGTAAACTTGCTTATTAAGTAAGAGAAGTTGAGTACAAGGTTGTTGCTGTGACACCACTCAACTAATTGGTATATCTCGCTCCTGTATGCCCTTCAGTCACCATCAGAAATTCTGCAAACAATGATTGTAGCATTTGAACATTTATATATGGCATTTGAGCTGTGCCTAGCTACACAGTCATGGCTGTAGAAAGTGTAGAGCAGTGGGCTAAGCACACACCCCTGTGGAGCACCAGTGTTAATTGTTTGCGGTGTGGAGATGTCTACACAGATTGGGGTCTTCTGGTTAGGAAGCCGAGGATCCAGTTGCAGAGGGAGGTACAGGGGCCCAGGTTCTGTAGCTTTTCAATCAGAACTGTAGGAATTATGGTGTTAAATGCTGAGCTATAGTCAATAAACAAAATCCTGGCATAGGTATTTGCATTGTCCAGATGATCCAAGGCTGCATGGGGAGCCACTGAGATTGCGTCTGCTGTAGACCTATTGTGGCGAAAGGCAAATTGCAGTGGATCCAGGTCCTTGCTGAGCCAGGTGTTGATTCTAGCCAACCTCTCAAAGCATTTCATCACCGTAGATGTGATCGCCACTGGGTGATAGTCATTGAAGCAGCTCACACTGCTCTTCTTGGGCACTGGTCTAATTGTTGCCCTTTTGCAGTTGGTGGGAACTTCTAACTGTTGCATTAAGAGATTGAAAATGTCTTTGAATACTCCCGCCAGTCAGTTGGCACAAGTATTCAGAGCCTTGGGTACTCCATCGGGCCCTGCTGCCTTGCAAGGGTTCACCCTCTTGAAAGACAGGTCAACATTGGCCTCTGAGACAAGGTTATCGGATGCTGCAGGGATCCTCATAACTGGTTTTATTTCCCTTTCAAAGCGAGTATAAAAGGCATTGAGCTCATCTGGTAGTGAAACCGCTGCCATTCATGATGTTAGGTTTTGCTTTGTAGGAAACCCTGCAAACCCTGCCAGAGTTGATGTGCATCCGATACTGTCAGCCAGCTCACCGGAATTGTTTTTTGGCTTTTGAAATATCCCTCTGCAAGTCATACCTGGTTTACTTATACAGACCTGGTCTGCCAGATTTAAATGCCACAGATCTAGCCCTCAGCAGACTACAAATCCCTTGGTTCATCCACGGCTTTTGGTTTGGGAATGTACAGCAAGTTTTCATAGGTACACACTCATCCAAACAGGTTTGAACACAGTCCACTCCACTGGTTGAAAGCAGTCCTGTAAGTGCTCCTGTGATTCCCTTGTCCATACCTCTTGGTCCTCACTACTGGTGCTGCAGTCTCCAGTCTCTGCCTATACTCATGGAGTAGAAGTACAGCCAGGTGATCAGACTTACCAAAGTGTGGGAGTGGGATAACACGGTAGGCATTCTTGAACTTAGGGTAACTGAGGTCCAGTGTGTTATTTCCTCTGGTACTACAGCTGATTTGTTGATGATAACTATTTAGTGACTTTATCAAGCTGGCTTGGTTAAAATCACCCAAAGTGATTTTGGCTGCGTTATTTCATGTCTGTTGATTACATTGGTCAGATTGTCTAGAGCCTGTTTGACATTGGTCTGAGGTGGAACATACACCGCCATCAAAAAGATTGCAGAAATCTCTTGCTGCAGGTAAAATGGCTGCCACTTAATTTCAAGGTATTCCAGGTCTGGTGAGCAATATTGAGATGTCACTGACACATCAGTACACCATGAGGTGTTGATCTGAGGTATAGACCTCCACTTCAGCTTTTGAGAGACATGATTGACCTGTCTTGACAATGTATTGTGAACCAGTCTATTTGAATCACTGCATCTGGCGCGGGAGGGGTTAACCAGATTATGTGAAGCAAAAGGCGCATGTGTTCCTAATGTCTCTCTGATACAGCACCCTAGCTCTAAGATCATCAATTTTATTTACCAGACTCGGTACGTTTGCCAGCAAGATAGTTGGTATTGGGAGTCGAAAACACACCATCAGACAGCAAACAGGAGAAAATCTGCAGATGCTGGAAATCCAAGCAATGGGCCGAAACATCGACTGTACTTTTTCCCATAGATGCTGCCTGGCCTGCCGAGTTCCCCAGCATTTTGTGTGTGTGTTGCACCATCGGACCAGAGCGTTGACCTCTCTTTTGCCACTGGCTTCCTAAAGGGGCAGTGTGCCGGCTACCATCTGGGTCCATTTCCATTGGCTTTAAGCAGCGATAGATCGCATTAGAACTTCACCGACTGCACACATCATAGATACAGTTATGGTTCTCAGCTGTAGCAGGCTAAAACAAGAGTTTTTGATGTTTTCCATTGTTTTCAATGAGAACTGTTGTTAGGGTCGTCTGTGATGTTGGTGTCCCGGAAGTGAAGTGAAGATTCGATATTTACATTTTTACTTTTTTTTATTATTGCACGATTTGTCTTCTTTTGTACATTGTTGTTTGTTAGTCTTTATAATTTACAGTTTTTCATGAATTCTGTAAGATTTCTTTATTTCCCTGTAATTTCCCACAGGAAAGTGAATCTTAAGGTAGTATATGGTGACATATATGTACTTCGATAATAAATTTACTTTGAATGTTGAAGTCACTGCAACGATTCTATATAGAGTGTGTATTCTTGTACCTTATATAATCCCTGCTCACTGGGTATGTTTTGCTGAGGTTGAAAGTGTGGCAATTGACAGCACAACACTGATTTTGCCCACGGTTTTCTCACCAAAGCTAGTGCATGTTTTTAAATTAAATAAAAAGACGTGTTACTTCGTCAGCAGATACATAACGCAAAGAGATCTTTAACGCCAGTTCGATCACTGTATCTAATTGTAGTTACTCTCTAAATCTGTTTCATAGTCACTACTTTGTGAAGCATTTGTTAATTTAGCTCCAGCAATTTATGTGATTAAGCTTGCCTCAGTTAACACTGCAAACATTTCTCTGTAAGCAGCCTCGTTTTGTACGATCAGATGTACCATTAAGGGTCATCCGGTACAACTGGCCTTGCCTCGTCAGTTAGACCATAAGATCATAAGACATAGAGCAGATTTAGGTCCTGAGCTGATGGGGTCAAGATGGCGGTCCCCATTTGATCATGGCATATTTATTATCCCTCTCAACCCCATTCCTTTGTCTTCTCACTGCAACCTTTGACAGTTTAAATATACCCAATGACTTGGTTTCTGCAGCTATTTGTGACGATGAATTCCACAGATTTACCATCCTCTGGCTAAAGAAATTCCTCTTCATCTCTGTTCTAAAGGTATGTCCCTGTATTTTAAGGCACTACCCTCTGGTCTTGGTCTCTTCCACTATTGCAAACATCCACTCAATCTAGGTCTTACAACATTCGAAAGCTTTTGATGAGAAACCGCCTCGTTCTTCTAAACTCCAGTGAGCACAGACTTGAAGGTATCAAATACTTCTCATACTCTATAGTTACCAGGATTCTTCTCCTGAACTTTCTCTGGACCCTCTCCAACGCCAGCATGTAATTTTTTTTTAGGTACGGGGCACAAAACTGCTCACAATACTCAAAACACTGTCTGCCCAATGCCTCATAAGAGCTCAGTATTACATCCTTGCTTTTAAAGAACAGTACAGCACTGGAACAGGCCCTTCAGCCCACAATGTTGTGCCAAACCAGTTAATTTAGTAATCAAATGGCCAACTATTCTCTTCTGCCTGCACAATGCCCAAACCCTTCCATTCTCCTCACATTCATTTGCCTGCCTAAGTGTCTCTTAAAAGTTTTTAAAGTATCTGCCTCTACCAGTGCCCCAGACAATGCATTCCAGGCACCTCCACTCTGTAAAAAAACTTGCTCCTCAAATATCCTTTGAATTACCCCTCTCACCTTAAAAGCACTAGGTATTCCAACCAAGGGAAAAAGATTCTGCCTGCCTACTCTATCTATACCTCTCATAACCTTATAAAACTCCATCAGATCTCCCCTCAGCCTCCGCTGCTCCAGAGAAAACAACCCAAGTTTGTCCAACCTCTCATCAGAGCACAAGCCCTGTAATCCAGGCAACATCCTGGTAAACCTCTCCAAAGCCTCGACATCCTTCCTGTAATGGGGTGATCAGAAGTGTATGTAATGCTCCAGATGCGGGTGAAGCAGAGCTTTATAAAGCTGCAACATAACTTCCCCTCTAGTATATTCTAGTTTTCTCAAAATGCATGCTAACATTCATCAACCATTCAGAAATCTAATGGCACAGTGGAAGAAACTGTTCCTAAAATGTTGCATGTGGATCCTCAGGCTCCTGTACTTCTTCTTGATGGTAACAACGAGAAGACCATAAGACGTAGTAGCAGAATTAGGCCATTTGGCCCATCGAGTCTACTCTGCCATTTCATCATGGCTGATCCATTTCTCTCTCAACCCCATTCTCCTGCCTTCTGCCCAAAACCGCTCACACCCTGACTAATCAAGAGAAGAGGCCATGTCCTGGATGGCGAGGGATCTTTAGTGAGAGATGCTGCCTTATTGAGGCTGCTTGGTTCACATTTTCCTGAGGCAGTTTCATTCCATTAGCAGAAACATTAGCTCAGTGAATAGTGGCAGTTTTATTTAGTAAAGATTCCAGATTCAAGTTTATTTATCATGTGTACATCTACACATAAAGTGGAACGCATGGTCTGTGTTAACAACCAACACACCTGAGGGTGGGTTGGGGGCAGCCCACAAGTGTACCACACACTCCAGCGCCGACAAGCCCACAATGCTTGGCAGAACGACACAAAACACAACAAAACCGAACACAACAAGCAACAAAACAACAACAGCGAAGCAAGCCCTGCTCCTCCCTCCCACACAACAGAGGTAGCTTGGCTTGGCCAGCTCACCTAATTTGACTGTGTTAATAAAATTATCTTTACTTGCTTCATGGAGACAGATTGCTCCATCTTAATGCACGAGGAGCGTTTGATGGCCCTGGGCCTGGACTCATTGGAATTTAGAATGGGGTGGATCTCACTGAAACCCATCAAATATTGAACGGCCTAGACAGAGTGGATGTGGAGAGAGGATGTTCCCTATGGTGGCGGAGTCTGGAACCAGAGGGTAGAACCTCAGAACAGAAGAAACTCCCTTTGGAACAGAGAGGAGGAGGAATTCCTTTAGACAGAGGGTGGTGAATCTGTGGAACTCATTGCCATAAAAGCTGTGGAGGCCAAATGATTGGGCTTATTTAAAGTGGAGGTTGATAGGCTCTTGATTAGTAAGTGTTTCAAAGGTTACGAGAATAAAGCAAGTGAATGGGGTTAAGTGGGATAATAAATCAGCCATGGGGGAATACTAAAGCAAACTTGATGGGCCGAATGGCCTAATTTCTGCTTCTATGTCTAATGGACTATGGACTATACAACCAATCTACTGCAATCACTCAAGTTGAGTACGATGCTCTTCCGCGATGTTAGGGTGGATTGCCTCAATGGAGAACGCCTGTGTGTGGGAGGCTGATGCACAGGCAGCCATCACACGGTCCTTGACAGATCGAGGTCAGGGTCCAGCGACATGAAGTGCAAGCACGACTGGGGATCCTTCACTGCTGCAGTCTTCCTCCACCCTCACTGCTGCTGTGATGAGACACCATCTTCTAGCAGCTCCACCGCTGCAGTCTTGATTGGTTCGCCCTTTGTCTGGACCCTCCCCTTTGACCTAACCGCCGTGCGTGACCCTACCAGGAGCTACTTTCCTGATGGCATCGTCCACGGGAACTCAGGAACTCACAAGCGTCTGCACCACGAAAAGGTGACAGTCCTTGGGGAATCAGAATGCTGTACCACTGTGAGGGAGTGCTGTGTCATCAGAACTGTCAACATGAGGCATTCCGTGAGGAAGGACCATTTGTTTTCCATTATGTTGGATACATTTTGCCTTTAATGAACTCTGAAACAAGTCCATATAAACTTTATTGGACCATCTGTCCTGAAAGCCTTCTCTTTCCCTTTGCTTCTCCCCTTCTTTTTAACTTTATTTGGTATCTTTGCTTCCCTATCACCTCGTCTAGTTTTGTTTCCCTTTCAGTTTCTTCAGTGTGCGTCGGTCGTGACCTCTGTACACAGTCAGAAGACATGCAGGAGGAAGTAAATGAGACCCAGACTCGTGTCAGAGTCCAACCACCCAGACTATATCGTATCAAAAAGTCTAGAAGCTGTGTCTGTGTGACTAAATTCTGAATCAGATTTGAATAATAAGATTTCTTTTAAATCAAAAACGAAATGACTGCACTTTCAAATGAAGTGGAGGGATTTTCCCTTTTCTGAAGCAACCAATTCATGGTTGAGTACTTCATGTAGTTACCACATGAAAGTCCTTGACATATGCACTTGGAAAGTGAGTGTTACTAATTTGGCAATGTGTGAAATCACCTATAAATTGCTGAATTAGTGCAGTTTTGTGCTGCGTGTTCAGCTTTATTTAGAAACTAATTCGGACTTTATTTCATAGAAGGGACATGAAAAAAAGAGCAGATGGGTACACTTTAATCCCATGGTTCTGCTGTGGATTACAAGTAAATTTCTAAGTACACAAATGTCACCCTATACTACACTGAGATTTATTTTCTTGCAAGCATTTACATGAAATTACAGAAATACAACAGAACTATTGAAAAACTATACATAAAAAAACAACCAATGTGCAAACGAAGGCAAATAAAAGGGTGTGCAAAAGGGTGCAAATAAAAAATAAGCAATACTGAGAAGATTGGGGTGGTCCGGTAGAACAATGCTTTACAGTACCAGCAACCCGGGTTCTATTCCCACTGCTGTCCATAAGGAGTTTGTACATTCTCCCTGTGACTGCGCGGGTTTCCTCCCACAGTCCGAAGACATATGAGGGGATAAGTTAATTGGTCATTGTAATTTGTCCTGTGATTAGGTTAGGGCTAAAATCAGGGGAATGCCTGGAGGGTGTTGCTTGAAGGGCTGATTCTGCGGTGCATCTCAATAAATAAAAGGTGAGTTGTAGAGTCTATTAAATGGGGCTGAAGAATCAGTTTAGAGTTGAGGTGAGTGAAGTTATCCATGCTGGTTAGGAGCCTGATGGCTGAAGGGTAATAACTGTTCCTGAACCTGGTGGTGTGGCTTCTGGACTACGGTAGTAGTGAGAAGAGGGAATGGCCCAATTACACTCATGTTACCAATTAACCTACTAATCAATACACCTTTGGACTGTGGGAGGAAACCCACACGGTCATGGGGAGAATGTACAAACTCCTTACAGACTGTGGCGGGTATTGGACCCAAGTCACTGGCACTGTAATAGCATTATGCTAACTATTACACTACTGTGCCAACCCCACCCATCTTGAGATTCATTTTCTTACAAGCGTTTACAGGGAAGTAAAGAATGAATGCAGAAATATACGTAAACAAGGACTGACAACAACCAATGTGCAAAAGGTCAAATAGTGCAAAATAAGTATGTTCTATAGATAAATAGGTAAGTGAGGCTGCGACCAAAGCGTGTAGAATGGAGACGGGGCACAGGCCCACGATCAACTCCATCTCTCGCCAAGGAAGACTGAAGTCATCGAAGGAGAACGTGTGGTTCAGCACCGTATACCAGGCTCTTGCTGACTGCTGCCAGAGAAGGCGTCTACGTGTCGCCTCTGCCGAGGGAAGGCCCTTGCGGTCGAGTGATCTCGCTCTCTCTCGATGCTGTCGGCGGATGGGGCCAGAGAAAGATTTAATCGATGCAGATTGAGAATTTGTACTCTAATTCCGTTTTTGTGTGCTCTGGTTTCTAGTTCTGGTCGCTCTTTTTTTTGTTACAACTGTTGGGCAATTTTTGAATTGGGTGTCCTGCAGATGACGAGCACTGAGCTGAACTGTACTGAAATAAGCATTTTTGAGTTTGTGTATTATATTCTGTGTTCTTTGATCATTTTTTTGTGCCATTTGTGTGATTTTTTTTAGCATGGGGGAGGGAGAGTTTGATGTTTGATATTTCTCATGGGGGGGGGGGTTGTTTGGTTCCATGGTTCTATGTTTCGTGACTGTCTGTGGGAAGACGAATCTCAGGGTTGTATACTGCATACATACTTCGATAATAAAAGTACTTTATTACTTTTAGTAAGGTCTAAAAGTACTAGATAATATTGACAACATGAGTTGTCGAGTCCTTGAAAGTGAGTAAGAACTGTGGAAGCAGTTCAGTGCTGAGGTGAGTGAGGTTATCCACTCTGGTCAAGAGCCCAGTAGTTGTAGGGTAACAACTGTTCCTGAACCTGGTGGAACAGAGCCAGATGAAAGAACCACATGTAACCATAAACCCCCAGGATTTCTGTGTCTTAGGTGGATCATAACATCAAAGATTTTATCCACATTGTTAAGAATAGAACAGTTTATGGCAAGTAAGATGAAAAAAGCTCTCTTTTTAATGTACAACAGAAAGTCAGCTTTGGAGTGATCTTTTGACTTCTGTCTTTCAATACGATCACAGTTCCTATATGATCTTTCATTTCATGTTTCCAATAAACATTTATATGGCTTTAATTTCCTCTGTGCACACAAATTCCCAGCTGAATTACATTAATCCTTTACTTAACCCATTATCAACTGTGTTTAAATGGTACAAAATAATCCTTCTTCGAGGATCATCACCTTGTTGTGATGAAGAGGCTCATGAGTTCCTGAGAGTGAGGCCATCTGGAGCTTGGCTCCTGGTAAGGTCACCCTCGGTGGTAAGGGCAAGGGGGAGGTTCCACACAACGAGCAATCCAACCAAAACCTTAACAGTGGAACTGTAGGAAGATGATGAATCATCACAACAGCAGTGAAGGTAGAGGAAGGCTGCAACAGTGAAGGGCCGCCAGTCCATATCACTGGACCCTGACCCCGACCTGTCACGGACCATGTGGTGGCTACCCGTGCAACAGCCTCCTCGCGTTAGCCGAAGTTATGTGCAGGCGTGCAGGAGAACATCAGACTTGACTCGTCTGATAGCACTACGACTAGAACACAATGGAGGTGGCCTGGATTTGGCTGTGTGGGACTCTGCCCACTTGTAGTCTGGATATTCCTCTGCCATACGTTGACCTGGCCAGAATAACCGTGTAGGGTAGAAGCTGCTGGCTGAGTGTCCTGTACGTAACTGGCGAGACCCTGTGTAGTTCTATCCTTTGCGGGGGTTATATAATCACATAGGTGTCCCAAAGGGGCATCCCAGTGAAGCTGCTGAGGAAACTTTTCTAATCTATCAAAGCTCTCACTTTCCAGAGTCTTGAAATATTCAATAACTATGTAAGGTGGAATAATCACGTGATCAGCTTTTAAAAACAAAATCTCCAGAAAGCCCATGAAAACCATCCATTTACAAACAGACTCAGATTTATCAGGTTTATTATCACTGACGCATGCCCTGAAATTTGTTGTTTGGAGCAGCAGTACAATGCAATACATAAAAAAATACTGCAAGTTATAATAAGAAATATTTCAAAATATTAACAAGTAGTGCAAAAAGAGAATGAAATTGTGAGGTGGTATTCATGGATTCATGGACCCTTTAGAAATAAGACCACAAGAATTAGGCCATCGGCCCATTTCATCATGGCAGATCCATTTCTCTCTCAACCCCAATCTCCTGCCTTCTCCCCGTATCCCTTCATGCCCTGTCTAATCAAGAATGAATCAAATTCTAACGGCAACGGAGAAGAAACCGTTCCCAAAAAAAGAGTGTGTCTTCAGGCTCCCATACCTCCTCCCCCCAATGGTATCTGTGAGAAGAGTGCATGTCCTGGATGGTGAGGGTCCTTAGTGATGGATGCTGCCCTCTTGAGGTATCACTTATTCAATATGTCCATGGTGGTTGGGGAGGCTAGTGCCCATGATGGAGCTGACTGAGTTTACACCCTCTGCAGCTTTTTCTGATCCTGTGCAGTGACCCCTCCGCACCAGATGGTAATGCAAACAGTCAGAATGTACTCCTGCTTGTAATTAAGTTTGTGAGGAAGTAGAGTGTGATTGATTACTGTTAACATAAATAAATAAAAGATGTACAGTAACTTACCTTTTTTCCGACTGTTTTCTTCACAACTATAAAGTTCCCCTCATAAGTATTCTGTGCCAAGTCTAGCCCAGTGTAGGACTCACAAAGACATAGCCCTGCAGAGGACCTAGAGAATCCTACAGGTCTGTGTTCCAAACAGAGTCCAGCATCAGACCATACTGACGACAAATTAGGATTTCCCATTTCTAATCACAAGAGATTCTGCAGATGCTGGAAATCCAGAGCAACACACACAAGACGCTGGAGGAACTCAGCAGTCGGGCGGAGAGGTATGGAATCAGAATGACCGGTAAATGTTGTGAAATTTGTTGTCTTTGTTGCAGCAGTACAAGGCAAATTAAAAGAAAGTAGTGAGGTAGTGTTCACGGGTTCAATGTCCATTCAGAAATCAAATGGCAGAGAGGAAGAAGCTGTTGCTGAATCATTGGGTGTGTGTCTTCAGGCTTCTGTACTTCCTTCCTGATGATACCAATGAGAACAAGGCATGACCTGGGTGATGGGTGCCCTTAATGATGGACGCCACCTTTTAGAGGCTTCTCTCCTTGAAGATGTCCTGGATACTACAGAGGCTGGTGCCCATGAGAAATACCCCAGGCTACTCTGGGAAGTGAGGGAGGAGATTGCTGAGCCTCTTGCAATGTTCTTTGTGTCATCAATAGGGACAGGAGAAGTACTGGAGGATTTGAGAGCTGCAAATGTTGTTCCCTTGTTCAAGAAAGTGAGTAGAGATAAACCCAGGAAATTATAGACCAGTGAGTCTGATTTCAGTGGTAGGCAAGTTGTTGGAAAAGATCCTGAAAGGCAGGATTTATGAGCATTTGGAGAGACATAATCTGATTTGGGATAGTCAGCACGGCTTTGTCAAGGGCAAGTCGTGTCTCACAAGCCTGACTGAATTCTTTGAGGATGTAACAAAACACATTGATGACGGTAGAGCAGTGTATATGGATTTCAGTAAGGCATTTAATAAGGTTCCCCATGCAAGGCTCTTTCAGAAAGTAAGGAGGCATGGGATCCAAGGAGACCTTGCTTTGTGGATCCAAAATTGGCTAGCCAAAAGAAGGCAAAGGGTGGTTGTAGATGGTTCGTATTCTGCATGGAGGTCGGTGACCAGTGGTGTGCCGCAGGGATCGTTTCTGGGACCCCTGCTCATTGTGATTTTTATAAATGACCCAGATGAAGAAGTAGAAGGGTGGGTTAGTAAGTTTGCTGATGACACAAAGGTTGGGGGTGTTGTGGATAGTCTGGAGGGTTGTTAGAGGTTACAGTGGGTCATCGATAGGATGCAAAACTGAACTGAGAAGGGTCAGATAGACTTCAACCCAGTTAAGTGTGCAGTGGTTCATTTTGGTAGGTCCAATTTGAAGACAGAATATAATACAAATGGGGGTAAAACTCTTGGCATTGTGGAGGATCAGAGATATCTTGGGGTCTGTGTCGATAGGACACTTAAAGCTGCTGCACAGGTTGACAGTGTTATTAAGGTTAAGAGCATACCATACTGATGGCAAATAACGATTTCTCATTTCTAATCACGAGATTCTGCAAATGCTGGAAATCCAGAGGTTGAGTGAACTTGGCCTTTTCTCCTTGGATCAGCGGAGGATGAGAGGTGACCTGATAGAGGTGTATAAGGTGATGAGGAGCATTGATTGTGTGGATAGCCAGAGGCTTATTCCCAGGGCAGAAATGGCTAACACAAGGGGGCATAGTTTTAAGGTGCTTGGAAATCGGTACCGAGGGGATATCAGGGGTAATTTTTTCACACAGAGAGAGGTGGGTGTGTGGAATGCACTGCCAGCGGCGGTGGTGGAAGTGGATACAACTGGGTCTTTTAAGAGCCTCTTAGATAGGTACATGGAGTTTAGAAAAATAGAGGGCTATGCGCTAGGGATATTCTAGGCAGTTTCTAGAGTAGGTTACATGGTTGGCAAAACAGTGTGTGCCAAATGTGCTGTAGATTTTCTATGTTTCATTTATTATCAATATATGTATACTATACGCAACATTGAGATTCATCTTCTTGCAGGCAACCACAGGAAAACAAAAAAAATACAGTAGAATCTATGAAAAACCACACCTAATAAAAGACATATAAATATCCAATGTGCAAGATAACAAATAGCACAAATAATAAAGTTCAAAGTTCAAAATAAATTTACTATCAAAGTATATATATGTCACCATATACTACCCTGAGATTTATTTCCTTGTGGGCATACTCAGCCAATCCAGCACAATAACCATAACAGAATCAATGAAAGGCTGTCCAACTTAGGGGTTCAACCAGTGTGAAAAGATAAACAAATGCAAAAAGAGAGCACAATTGAGAGCATCCTGACCGGCTGCATCACTGCCTGGTATGGGAACTGTACTTCCCTCAATCACAGGACTCTGCAGAGAGTGGTGTGGACAGCCCAGCGCATCTGTAGTTGTGAACTTCCCACTATTCAGGACATTTACAAGGACAGGTGTGTAAAAAGGGACCGTAGGATCATTGGGGACCCAAATCACCCCAACCACAATCTAATCCAGCTGCTACCATCTGGGAAATGGTACCTCAGCATAAAAGCCAGGACGAACAGGCTTCTTCCACCAGGCCATCAGACTGATGAACTCACACTGATTTGAGTGTACTCTATATTCCATTGACTGTTCTATTCAGAATCAGAATCAGAATCAGGTTTATTATCACTGGCATGTGACATGAAATTTGTTAACTTAGCAGCAGCAGTTCAATGCAGTACATAATCCAGCAGATAAAATAAAACATAACAATAAATAAACAAGTAAATCAATTACGTTTATTGAATAATTATTAAAAAATGTGCAAAAACAGAAATACTGTATATTAAAATAAGTGAGGTAGTGTCCAAAGCTTCAAAGTCCATTTAGAAATTGGATGGCAGAGGAGAAGAAGCTGTTCCTGAATTGCTGAGTGTGTGCCTTCAGGCTTTTGTATCTCCTACCCGATGGTAACAGTAAGAAAAGGGCATGCCCTGGGTGCTGGAGGTCTTTAATAATGGTCGCTGCCTTTCTGAGACATCGCTTCCTAAAGATGTCCTGGGTACTTTGTAGGCTGGTGTCCAAGATGGAGCTGACTAGATTTACAACCTTCTGCAGCTTCTTTCAGTCCTGTACAGTAGTCCCTCCATACCAGACAGTGATGCAGCCTGTCAGAATGTTTTCCACAGTACAATTATATGTTTTTGAGCATATTTGTTGACATGCCAAATTGCTTCAAACTCTTAATAAAGTATAGCTGCTGTCCTGCCTTCTTTAAGACTAAATCAATATGTTGGGACCAGGTTAGATCCTCAGAGATCTTGACACCCAGGAACTTGAAGCTGCTCACTCTCTTCAGTTCTGATCCCTCTATAAGGATTGGTATGTGTTCCTTCATCTTAATCTTCCTGAAGTCCACAATCAGCTCTTTCGTCTTATTGACGTTGAGTGCCAGGTTGTTGCTGCAACACCACTCCACTAGTTGGCAGATCTCACTCCTGTACGCCCTCTCGTCACCACCTGAGACTCTACCAGCAATGGTTGTGTTGTCAGCAAATTTATAGATGGTATTTGAGCTATGCCTAGTCACACAGTCATGTGCATACAGAGAGTAGAGCAGTGGGCTAAGCACACACCCCTGAGGTGCACCAGGGTTGACAGTCAGCGAAGAGGATATGTTATCACCAACCTGCACAGACTGTGGTCTTCCAGTTAGGAAGTCAAGGATTGAAGTACAGAGTGAGGTACAGAGGCCCAGGTTCTGCATCTTCTCAATCAGGATTGAGGGAATGATGGTATTAAATGTTTAACTATAGTCGATGAACAGCATCCTGACATAGGTGTTTGTGTTGTCTCGGTGGTCTAAAGTGATATGAAGAGCCATGGAGATTGCATCTGCCGTTGACCTATTGTGACGATAGGCAAACTGCAATGGGTCCAGGTCCTTGCTGAGAACCTTTATTCACTATAAATTACTATGACTGCACATTGCATATTTAGACAGAGATGTAACATAAAGATTTTTACTCCTCATGTATGTGAAGGATGTAAGAAATAAAGTCAATTCAAAGAAAGAAATAAAAATAATGAACAAATAAGCAATAAATATCGAGACCAGGAGAGACAAATAATATATGGAACATGAGCTGCAAAGTTCCTGAGAGTGAGTCCACAAACCGTGGGGTCAGTTGAGCTCTGAGGCGAGTGACGCTTGTTCGGGATCCCGAAGGCTGCTAGCAACAACTGTTCCAGCATGGGACCCAAGACTCCTGAATTTCCCACCTGATGGTAGTAGCAAGAAGACAGGGGGATGAGCCATATGCAGGCAGGTGGTACAGGCTCAGGTAGGGGATCTAAACTGGTACAGTTTTCAGTGGGGCTTGGGACACAGTGGAATCTTACAAAACCATATAAAATTATGAAAGGGATAGATAAGCTAGAGACAGGATAGTTGGTCCCACTGGTAGCTGAGACTAGAACTAGGGGGCATAGCCTCAAGATTCGGGGGAATAGATTTACAATGGAGATAAGGAAGAACTACTTGTTCCAGAGAGTGGTGAATCTGTGGAATTCTCTGCCTAATGAAACAGTGGAGGAAACCTGAGTAAATATATTTAAGACAAAGTTGGATAGATTTTTGCACAGTAGGAGAATTTTAAGGGTATAGAGAAAAGGCAGGTAAGTGTAAGTGAGTCCATGGTCAGATCAGCCATGATCTTGTTGACTGGTGGAGCAGGCTCAACGGGCCACATGGCCTACTCCTGCTCCTATTTCTTATGTTCTTATCTTCTCCCAAGTCTTGAGTTAAATTTAGGACTGCAGTGAATAAAAGGAAGCCAAGCTAACTTGGGCAGTAGGTATCCGTGGAAGAGCTACTATCCTGTGGCAAATGCATAGAGCAAGCAAGCCATGACAAAATTGCCTGCTCTTCGAGCAACGCCATTCCAGCCACCACAAGCAGGACTTCCTGGTGGCCAAATATTTTTATTCTAATTCCTACTCTTGTTCCGATGTGTCGGTCCATGGCCTCCTCTTGTGCTAAGATGAGGCAACCTTCAGTGTGGAGGAGCATCACCTCATATTCCAGCTGATGGCAAGAATATTGGTTTCTCCTTCCAGTAAACAAATTCCTCCTCCCCCTTTCTCTATTCCCCACTCTGACCTCCCTCCCTTTTACCCCAACCATGATTCCCCTCTCCCTGCCCCCTTCCCACTCGCAGCCCACAAAAGATACCCATATCAGAATCAGGTTTATCATCACTCACACATGCCATGATTTTTTTTTGCAGCACGAGCAGTACAGTGGAATACATAAAAGTGCTACAGTACTGTGCAGAAGTCTTAGTCTCCCTAGCTATACAATATATATCTGCCCAAGACTTTTGCACAGCACTGTATACTATAATATCAGGCAATGAAACTGTAATCCAGCGACCTCCCAGAATCTGCTCTGCTTTCTACTGAGTGGAGTAAATAGATTACTGTCCTGGAGAGACCTCCAGTACATTACAGAAACTGCGACATTTCAAAATAACTGTGGACCACAATGTGACCCTGAATTGACATTACGGCATATTACAGATGGCAGAGGTTTGTTCCATCAGACATTGCCTGGATATGCGTCTTATTCCCAAAATCCAACTCACTGCTAAATAGAGGAGAGAACGGTTTAAAATTCTCAGCTCTGTATTTTAGTTCTTACCGTACAGTAGAATCTTACAACACCAAATTGGCCCTTCAGCCCATGATGATGTGCTGACCTTTTAACCTACTCAAGGTCAATCTAACTCTTAACTCCTATTTGACCCCACCATTTTTCTATCATCCATGTGCCTATCTAAGAGTTTCTTAAATGTCCCTAATGTACCGAGGAATTATAGACCGGTTAGTCTGACATCGGTGGTGGGGAAAATGCTAGGGTTGGTTATCATAGATGTGATAACAGTACATTTGGAAAGAGGTGAAATCATCGGACAAAGTCAGCATGGATTTGTGAAAGGAAAATCATGTCTGATGAATCTTACAGAATTTTTTGAAGATGTAACTAGTAGGGTGGATAGGGGAGAGCCAGTGGATGTGGTATATTTAGATTTTCAAAAGGCTTTTGACAAGGTCCCACACAGGAGATCAGTGTGCAAACTTAAAGCACACAGTATTGGGGGTATGGTATTGATGTGGATAGAGAATTGGTTGGCAGACAGGAAGCAAAGAGTGGGAGTAAACGGGACCTTTTCAGAATGGCAGGCAGTGACAAGTGGGGTACCGCAAGGCTCAGTGCTGGGACCCCAGTTGTTTACAATATATATTAATGATTTAGACGAGAGAATTAAATGCAGCATCTCCAAGTTTGCGGATGACACGAAGCTGGGCGGCGGTGTTAGCTGTGAGGAGGATGCTAAGAGGATGCAGGGTGACTTGGATAGGTTAGGTGAGTGGGCAAATTCATGGCAGATGCAATTTAATGTGGATAAATGTGAGGTTATCCACTTTGGTTGCAAGAACAGGAAAACAGATTATTATCTGAATGGTGGCTGATTAGGAAAAGGGGAGGTGCAACGAGACCTGAGTGTCATTGTACACCAGTCATTGAAGGTGGGCATGCAGGTACAGCAGGCAGTGAAAAAGGCAAATGGTATGTTGGCATTCATAGCAAAAGGATTTGAGTACAGAAGCAGGGAGGTTCTACTGCAGTTGTACAAGGCCTTGGTGAGACCACACCTAGAGTATTGTGTGCAGTTTTGGTCCCCTAATCTGAGGAAAGACATTCTTGCCATAGAGGGAGTACAAAGAAGGTTCACCAGATTGATTCCTAGGATGGCAGGACTTTCATATGAAGAAAGACTGGATCGACTAGTCTTATACTCACTGGAATTTAGAAGATTGAGGGGGGATCTTATTGAAACGTATAAAATTCTAAAGGGATTGGACAGGCTAGATGCAGGAAGATTGTTTCCGATGTTGGGGAAGTTCAGAACGAGGGGTCACAGTTTAAGGATAAAGGGGAAGCCTTTTAGGACCGAGATGAGGAAAAAACTTCTTCACAGAGAGAGTGGTGAATCTATGGAATTCTCTGCCACAGGAAACAGTTGCAGCGGGTTCATTGGCTATATTTAAGAGGAAATTAGATATGGCCCTTGTGGCTAAAGGGATCAGGGGGTATGGAGAGAAAGCAGGTACAGGGTTTTGAGTTGGATGATCAGCCATGATTATACTGAATGGTGGTGCAGGCTCGAAGGGCCGAATGGCCTACTCCTGCACCTATTTTCTATGTTTCTATCTGCCTCTAACCTGGTAGTTCCACACACTTGCAACTCTCTGTGTAAAGAACTTACCTCTGACACCCCACACCCCCATACTTTCCTCCAATCACCTTAAAATTATTCCCCCTTGTATTAGCTTGTATTCTTCTTTAGCTTCGTTAGCTGTGCATGCAGATTATTATGGCCACCTGCAGCCCTATGTCAATACCTGCTTCCACCTCCCCTCCATTGGCAGACATGCTTTCTACTGCCTAAATGCCTGTTGGGAAATCCTCTGCTAAAAGTCTGCACCTTTCAACTCCTTGAAGTCATGTTTCAAAACTAGTCGTTATATTTTAAATATTTGTTTGAATTCTTTGGCTTGGCGTTGCAGTCACTGAAAGCAACCATCTGGGTCCAGAGAGCACTTTCTCACATTTCCCTCCAATATGGAACAAAGGCATCTTGCCAGTTATGTTCATATGCATTCCCAATGTCATCCTGCAATTTCATTCCCCACTTACATCCCTGTAATCTATTTTCCCTCATGGCAACATCAATGTCAGCTCAATCCTCCTATTCCCAAATACAACAGAGGTAATTCAGTGCAACTAATTAACCTGTTAACTAGCAGATCTTCTGTACGAAGATAAAAATCAGCTTTATTTGTCATATGTACGTCAAAACATACAGTGAAATACGTTGTTTGATGGGGGCAGCCCGCAAGTAGTAGCAGTAATCCGCTGCTGCCTGTAAGGAGTTTGTACGTTCTCCCCGTGACCACACGGCTTCGTCCAAGCGCTCCGGTTTCCTTCCAGAGTACAAAGATGTACCAGTTGGTACTGTAAATTGTCCTGTGATTAGGCTAGGGTTAAATCAGTGCTTGCTGGGCAGCGCAGCTCAGAAGGCTGGAATATATATTAATAATCAAGTGTCACTATGTGACAACATAGCATGATCAGAACTTACTAACCCCAACCATTGATCTTTGGACTGTGGGAGGAAACTCGAGCACTCACAGGAAGCAAAATGATCGCAGGGAGAATGCGCAAACTCCTTACAGATGGAGGTAGAAATCGAACCTCAGTTGTACAGATGGCACTAAAGCATTACATTACCACGCTGCCTCCAAGGGGAGGCAGGGAGATCCAGAAAACAAAATGTGCCTAGTTATATGGGGAGTATGCAAACTCCACACAGACAGCACCTGATCTCAGAATGGACATGGTTTACTGGAGTTAAGGGCAGCAGTTCGACTTACTGTGGTACCGATCCCCAACCCCACCCCACTGTAAAGAAAGCAGTTTGGCTGTTATTACACAGGCCCTTTGTGTAGTTTTGATCTCCTCATGGAAGAAATGAATGCCACAGAGGAAATGTGATCATGTTGAAAGACTGAAGTGAAAAGATCCCTGGAAGCTAATTGCCTCTGAACGTGATCCTTTCATCAATCTGAAGATACTCTGCAATATTAAATGCAATATGCACTCAATGATTACTTTAGTAGGTAGTTTATACCTAATAAAGTGGCCACTGAGTGCATGTTTGTGGTGTTCTGCTGTAGCCCATCCACTTCAAGGTTTGATATGCTGAGTGTTCAGAGATACTCTTCTGCACATCATTATTTATAGTGGGTGGTTATTTGAGTTACTGTCGTCTTCCAGTCTGCATGAACCAGTCTGGCCATTCTCTTTTGACCTCTGTCATTAACAAGAAATTTTCACCCAAAGAACTATCACTCAATGGATGTTTTTGTTTGTCGCACCATTCTCTGTAATCTCTAGAGACTGTTGTGCATGAAAATTCCAGGAGATCAGCAGTTTCTGAGATACTCAAACCACCCTATCTCTTATAAAAAGTATTCAACCCCCATGGAAGTTTTCATATTGTTTTACAACATTGAATCATAGTGGATTTAATTAGGCTTTTTTTGACACTGATGAACAGAAAAGACTCTTGTCAAAGTGAAAACAGATCTCTACAAATTGGTCTAAATCAATTACAATTATTAAACACAAAATAATTGATTGCATAATTACTCAAACTCCTTCAATGAGTATTTAGTAGCTGCACCTTTGGCAGCAATTACAGCCTTGAGTCTGTGTGGATAGGTCTCTATCAGCTTTGCACATCTGGACACTACAATTTTTCCACATTCCACTTTACAAAACTGCTCAAGCTCTGTCAGATTACATGGGGATCGTGAGTGAACAGCCCTTTTCAAGTCCAGCCTCAAACTTTCGATTGGTTTGAGGTCTGGACTCTGACTTTGCCACTTCAGGACATGAATTTTGTTGTTTATAAGCCGTTCCTGTGTAGGTTTGGCTTTATGCTTGAGGTCATTGTCTTACTGGAAAACAAATCTTCTCCCAAGTTGGAGTTCTCTTGGAGACTCCACCAGGTTTTCCTCCAGGATTTCCCTGTATTTTGCTGCATTCATTTTACCCTCTACCTTCACAAGCCTTCCAGGCCCTTCTGAATGAAGCATCCTTACTGCATGATGCAGCCACCACCATACTTCACTGTAGTTTTTTGATGAAGTGCAGTGTTTGGCATATGCCAAGCATGGCATTTAGTCTGATGGACAGAAAGCTCACAGAAGACCACAGAACTTCTTCCAGCTGACTTTAGAGTCTCCCACATGCCTTCTGGCAAACTCTAGATGAGATTTCAAGTGAGTTTGTTTTCAACAGCGGCTTTCTCTTTGTCACTCTCCCATAAAGCTGTGACTGGAGAGTCACCTGGGCAACAGTTGTTGTATTCACAGTCTCTCCCATCTCAGCCACTGAAGCTTGTAACTCCTCCAGAGTTGTCATAGGTCTCTTGGTGGCCTCCCTCCCCTTCTTGCATGGTCACTCAGATTTTGAGGATGGCCTGCTCTAGGCAGATTTACAGCTGTGCTATATTCTTTCCATTTCTTGATGATTGACATCACTGTACTCCAAGGAATATACAGTCATTTGGAACTTTTCTTGTATCCATCCCCTGACTTGTGCTTTTCAATAACCTTTTCATGGAGTTGCTTGGAGTGTTCTTTTGTCTTGGTGGTGTAGTTTTTGCCAGGATACTGACTCACCGGCAGTCGGAGCTTCCAGACACAGGTGTATTTTTACTACAATCAATTGCAACACCGTGACTGCACACAGGTGATCTCCATTTAACTAATTATGTGACTTCTGCATCAATGATGATTTGCTGTGTCATATTAAAAGGGGTAAGTACTTCTGAAATCAATTATTTTGTGTTTTATATTTGTAATTAATTTAGATCATTTTATGGAGATCTGTTTTCTCTCTGACATGAGTCTCTTCCAGTTGATCAGTGTCAAAAAATGTCAAATTAAATCCACTCTGATTCAATGTTGTAAAACAATAAACCATGAAAACTTCCAAAGGGAAAGTAGTGAGGTACTGTTCATGGGTTCAATGTCCATTTAGAAATTGGACGGCAGAGGGGAAGCTGTTCCTGAATCATTGAGTGTGTGCCTTCAGGCTTATGTACCTCCTTCCTGATGGCAGCAATGAGAACAAGGCATGACCTGGGTGATCGGGGTCCTTAATGATGGACACTGCCTTTCTGAGGCATCGCTCCTTGAAGATGTCCTGGATATTACGGAGGTTAGTGCCCATGGTGGAGATGACTAAGTTTACAATAATTTGCCCACCTGTTAAGTAAGACCCAGATAACAATGTTTTATATTCGGAATCTTTCAATTAAACATGTGCGGAGGCAATACAGAGCTATATGACTGCAAATATCCCCACAGATGGTCTCATTTTGCCAAAATAACTTTTTCAGATGTTAAGTAGAAATCGTGCTTAGGATGAATATAAGATGACATCAGAAGGAATTTCCTGTTTTGATATCATTTCTAGAGACTACTATTTTACGTCTTTCATCAAACTGACCTTGATAAAGATGCTTATCCATAATTTAATTTTTCAATACAGATACTGGAGATTTTATTTTTGTTTTCTTTGGTTCCTTAAGGTTGTTACAGCTGGAGAAGGTCATGGAGTCAAGCTCCCACGAACTATTAAACGCTCCCAATGGCGTGCGTCCCAGTAGCCTCCGACAACCAGGTCCAGCTCCTGGCCTTCATGAGTGGCTTAGCTACTAAGCCCAGTCGAACAATTTCTACTGACAGAAGAAGGGGCAATGGCAGATTACTGCTGTCTTAAAGCCAGTTGCTTCAGGCAGAGGGGTCTCGTCTAGGAGAAGGAGAAGGAAGACTAGATGATCTCAAGCCTCCACTGCCTTGTGGCCATACCCACTTATGGGGAAGGCATTGGGAGTAAACCCTGAGGAAAAATCCAGAGCTGGAGTCCCTAAAGCAGACCTATGTTGTGTCCAACGCTGAATGGCAACTCCTGAGATGCCACTAGTGTCATACTGTATCTCTGTCGTTGCTTTGGATTCATGGAGAGGGGGAGCCTGCTGCATGGGCAATAACTTTCTCTCTGTATCGTACTACCCTGACTTGCATATGGGCTTACGTTTTACGTAAACAGACGGGATGCAACATCAATAGTCAACCCTGGCAACAGAAGGTCTCATTATTTTTGCTTTCATTTTTATTTGTTTTGGGATACAGCGAAGTAACAGATCCTTCCTTTGGAGCGCTAGCAGCCACTGATCAGGCACTGTCTTTAAGGAGTTTTGACATTCTTCCCATGACTGCGTGGGTTTCCACAAGGTGCCCTGGATTCCTCCCACACTGTACAGGTTAGGGCTAGTAATATCTGTTGTGCGATGTTGATGCTGAAAGCATGGTGACATTTGTGGGCTTCCCTCAGCACCATTCTTGGTATATTAGTCATTGGCACAAAGCAGTGCAGTTCACTGTATGTTTTGATATTTCAACGTAAGTGTGGCAAATAAAGTTCATCTTTACTCTTAATCAATTTTCCCTGTCTAATAAGCCCGTGCCACCCAATCACACCCATGTGAACAATTAAACAAAACACTGCTGCAGGAAAGCAACATCCAGCATCAGGGACCCCCACCACCCAGGTCATGCTGTTTTCGTGCTACTGCCGTTCAGCAAGGAGCCTGAGGACCCACAACACTAGGTCCAGGAACAGTTATTATCCCTCCACCATCAGTCTCCTGAACCAGAGGGGATAACCTCATGCAACTTCACTTCATCATTGAAATGTTCCCACAACCTATGGCCTCACTTTCAAGGACTCTTCATCCCATGTTCTTGATGTGTATTATTTATTTATTTATTATTGTTATTTCTTTCTTCTTGTATTTGCAATTTGCTCTCTGTTGCAGACTTTCATTGAGTCCATTATGTTCATTATTCTATTATCGATTTATTGAGTATGCCAGCAGGAAAATGGTTCTCAATGGTTCTCAGTGTTGTATATAGTGAAATAAATGTACTTTGATAATAAATTTACTTTAAACTTTCAACTTTGAAGCTACTAACTTGAACCTCTTTGGGAGGAAACCGCAACACTTGGAAAAAAGCAGCAGTCATGGGGAGAATGTACAAACTCCTTTCAGAGATAGGTGTAATTAAACCCCATCCACTGGCACTGTAACTGCTACACTACCATGCCCTATAAATGTATATTATTAAAGCAAATGAGATGTCTAATTTAAACTGTTGTTGTATACAGTGGCAGAGTCACTGTGATGATCTTAGCCTTCACTTTTGCAGACAGATTACTTGGAAATTATGACGTCATCCGCACTTTTGCAGAGAATTTCTTCAAACCTATTGAATGATGAAAGGCCTTGAGGCAGTGGACATGGAGACGATGTTTCCTGTGGTGGGAGTGTTTAAGACCAGAGGGCACATCCTCAAAGTAGAGGGGTATCCTTTTAGAATGGAAATGAGGAGGAATTTAATTAGCCATAGAGAGGTGAATCTGGAATTCTTTGCCATAGGCAGCTGTGGAGGCCAAGTCTTTATGTATATTTAAGGCAGAGGTTGATAGATTCTTCATTGGCCAGGGCATGAAGGGATACAGGGATAAGGCAGGAGATTGGGGCTGAGAGAAAAAATAGATCAGCCATGATGAAATGGCAGAGCAGACTCAATGGGCCAAATTGCTAATTCTGCTCCTATATTTTGTAACCTTAAAGGAACTTAATGACAGACTGATAGGAAACTTATGTGATGTTACAGAGGTATAGCACTGACAAACAGTAGAAAATGTACTTTCTCCCAACAGCATGTTTTGTGGGGTTATTCTTTGATCTGGAGATCCCTATAAACAGTGCCAATCCAAGGGCTAAATATTAAAACAGATTCTGTAATTGCTACAGATGTAAACAAGATTAAGGAGTGCTGGAAATTGTGGGCCATGTTGCATCTGTGTCACTGTTATCTTCTGATAAGTGTTCGTGCACGGGAAGGAAAATACAGTCCGAGATCTGGGCAGCATGGTAGCGCAATGGTGAGAGTATCGCTATGACAGCAACAGGTGCACAGGATCGGAAAGAACTGCAGAAAGTCGCAAACACAGCCAGCTCTATCATGAGCACTATCCTCTGCAGAAGGCGATGACTCAGAAAGGCAGCATTCATCGTTGATGGCCCTCATAACCCACAACATTTCTTCTTCTCATTGCTACCATCAAGGAGCAAGTACATACCTGAAGACATACACTCAACATTTCAGAAACAGCTTCTTCTCCTCCTCCATCAGATTTCTGAATGGACAATGAACCCAAAAACACCACCCCACTGTTTTTTTCTCTCTTTTTGTTCTACTTATTTAATTTAACTTTTTATTATATATACTTATTGTATTTTATAGATTTTTACTATTAAGGTTGTTTTAGCCAGGGGTGGTAATGGGGACAAGCTCCCACTACCTATTAAATGCTCCCATTGATGTGCACCTCAAATAGCCTCTGACAGCCAAGTCCAGCTCCTGGCCTTCGCATATGGCTTAGCTACTAAGCCTGGGGGAACCGTTCCTACTGACAGCAGAAGGGGCAAAGGTTGCTGGTGCCTTAAAACCAGTCACTTCAGGCAGATGGGGTTCATTAGCTGTGATTAGCAGCTCACCAAGAAGGAAAACTCTGATCTCGAACCTCTGGTGCTTAGCAGCTATACCCACTCACGGGGAAGTCTTTGGGAGTAAACCCCGAGGGAAAAATCCAGAGCTGGAGTCCCTAAGGCAGTCCTACGTTGAGTTCAACGCTGACTGACAATTCCTGCGATGCTGCAGGTACCAAATCAAATTAAACCTGATTCTGATCCTGCCTCTGCCTGTAAGGAGTTTGCACTTTCTCCCCGTGACGGGAAGGGTTTCCTCAGGGTGTCCTGGTTTCCTCCCACACACCGAAGACGTACAGTTTAGCAGGTTAATTTGTCACACGCATGTAAGGGGGCGTGTTGGACCAAAAGGGCCTGTTACAATGCTGTGTCACTGAAAAAAACCGATAAACACAAGGGATTCTGCAGATAGTGGAAATCTTGAGCAATACACACAAAACTATGGAGAGAACTCAACATCTATGGAAGGGAAAATACAGTTACTGATTCAGGCTGAGACTCTTCATCAGGGCTGGAAAGAAAGAGAGCAGAAACCAGAATAATAAGGTGTGGGGAGGGGAAAACATACAAGCTGGCAGGTGATAGGTGAGACCAGGTGAAGAGGAAGGTGGGTTGCAGAGGGAGGGGAAATGAAGTGTGAAGGTAAGAGCAGAGCCTCAGGAGCCACAACATAGAGTTCAGGAACAGCTATTACCCCTCACACATCAGGCTCTTGAACCAGAGGGGGTAATTTCACTCAACTTCACTTGCCCCAACGCTGAACTGTTCCCAGAACTTGACTGAGGTCCTCTGTTGGTCGCAGTTGACCATGGATATCGTGTACTAGCTGTCTATGCGATAAGCAAATCAGGGCTCTATAATATGGAGAAAAAAGCCCGAGCTCACTCAATATATTATATATGTGTGTGTTACAGCTCTGCAAAACTCTAGTGAGACCACACTTGGAATATTGCATTCCACTCTGGTTTCCTCATTATAGGAAGGATGTGAAAGCTTCGATAGGGTGCAAAGGAGATTTACTCGGACACTGCCTGGATTAGAGAGCATGGCTGTGGAGACAGGTTGAGTGAGGTTGGGCTTTTCTCTTTGGAGTGAGGGAAGATGACAGGTGACTTGATAGAGGTGTACAAGATGATAAGGGGCATAGTTAGAGTGGACAGCCAGAGACTATTTCCCAGGACAGAAATGGATAATACAAGGGGGCATAATTTTAAGGTGATTGGAGGGAAGTATAGTTTTTATACACATAGATTTGAGAAATTCTTAGATAGGCACACCGATGCTAGAAAAGTGGAGAGCTATGTGGGAGGAAAGGGTTAGATTGATCTTAGAGTAGGTTTAAAGGTTGACACAACATTGAGGGCCAATGCACATCGTGTACAATGCTGTAATTGTAAAGTTCTAAGTTCTAAAGGGAAAAAAAAGACTAATGGAACAAAATTAAAAGAGACAGAAAAAAGTATGAGCAAAGACTTCCCAAAAGACTTAAATTCAACTAAGTAGTCCATGCTAATTGTGAACAATTGGTTATTAAGATTCTTTTACTTAGCCCAATATCCGTACTAGGACATAGGGTGCCAACAGTAGCTCACCAGAGTCCTCTGTCCAGTCCAATCTTTTAAGCCATCACCAAGACATAGCTTAAAGAGTCATAGAGTCCACACAGCACTGAAACAAGCCTTTCAGCCTATCTAGTCCATGCTGATCCATTTAAACTATCTACTCGTATCAACCTGCAATGGTACCAAAGCACTCAATAGCCCATCCAAACTTCTTTTAAAAGTTGAAAATGATTTTGCATGCACCATTTCCACTGGCCACTCATTCCACACTCTCATGACCCTCTGAATAAAGATGTTTCTCCTCATGTTCCCCTTAAGCTTTTCACCTTTCACCCTTAACCCATGATCTCTAGTTGTAGTTCCACCCAACCTCAGTGGAAGAAGCCTGCTTCCATTTGCCTTATCTATATCCCTCATAATTTTGTACATGTTTATCAAATCTCCTCTCAATCATCTACATTCTAAGGAATACAGGCCTAACCTATTCAGTCTTTTCAATAATTCAGGTCCTTCAGACCGGGCAACATAATTGTAAATTTTCTCTGGACTCTTTCAACCCTTACTTACATCTTTCCTGTAGGTAGGTGACCAAAACTGCACACAATACTCCAAATTAGGCCTCACCAGTATCTTATACAGTTTCAACATAACATCCCATCTCTTGTCATGAGAAAGAGCAAATCTATAGATGCTGAAAATCAAAACAGTACACACAAAATGCTGGAGGAACTCAACAGGTCAGGCAGGTATTTTCTATGGAAAAGGAGTAAACAGTTGACATTTCGGGCTGAAGCCCTTCATCAGGACTGGAAAAAAGGTGAGAAGTCAGAGTAAGAGGTGGGAGGAGGGGAGGAAGAAGTACAAGATGGTAGGTGAGAGGTGAAATCGGGAGAAGGGAAGGGGTGAAGTAAAGATCTGGGAATTTGATTGGTGAAAGAGATAAAGGGCTGGAGAAGGGAGAATCTGAAAGGAGAGGGTAGAAGACCATGGAAGAAAGAAATGGGGGAGGAGCACCAGAGGGCGGCGATAGGCAGGTAAGGAGATAAGGTGAGAGACGGAAATGGAAATGGAGAATGGAGAATGGGGGAGAGCAATGACCAGCAGTTTGAGAATTTGATGTTCATGCCATCAGGTTGAAAGCTACCCAGTCGGAAGTAAGGTCTTGCTCCCCTCCAACCTGTGTGTGGCTTCATCGCGGCAGTAGAGGAGGCCATGGACTGTCATGTCGGAATTGAAATAGGTGGCTACTGGGAGATTCCACTTTTTCTGGTGGATGGAGATCCCATTTCCTGTATTCAATCTTCGTCTATGGCTTCTCGGCAAAGATGTTTCCTTTCTCAGGGGTGAGGTCTTTGAAGCTTCTAATGCCGTCTCTGTAGCTCTGGGCTTTTATGGGATGGGGTTGCAAGGCCCAAGACTAACCCTCCTCCTTTTGCAGCCAGGCTTGGGGCCGTCCACGGCAGAGTTGGCTGTAAAGATGGCGAACTCCAAATGGTGAAGTTGGAAGTGCAAAAAAAAGACGAATTTCAATGTAACTGACTAATGTCTGCCAGTATGTAAAATGAGTTGTCTGTTGAGTTGTAAGCTTTTCCACACTGAGCTCTGACGTAGAATAGTGGGAAACTAGAGATTAAATAAACAATAGTTTGAAACGCCTGTCACCCAAGTGCTTCTGTTGTCATGGGGACAATTACTGTGAAATGTGTAAGCCACTGAACAATTTAACAGTTAACAACATAAATATTCTTAGCTTCTTCTTTAAAAAAGGACACTTTTTCATTGCTTCTTAGCACTTGTGGCTTAGCCACATCCTTACAATGCAGTCTGGTTATTGATATATAGAACCTATTATTGACTCAATGTCTGGTTTCACTCCAGGCTACAACAGTTAACATTCATATTATAATATTGACTAATAAAGCCAATCTTTCTTTCCACTAATTTTTTAATATCGTCATCATTTTGCTTCTGCGGGTTTACAGATGTACACGTAAATTCTAAGAGCCCACATACTTGATAAATGAATCTGATGATTATGTTCACAAAATGAATTTGTGGACATATTCAGCCTGATCATGAGACACAATCTCTGCTTGCCAAAATCTGCTTGGGCAGAAGCAGTGGGCCAACTTTGCTTGGGCTCTGCACACGCTAATTTCAATTGTCCCCCGCACACTCTAATTTCTCTTGACCTCTGCACACTCTAATTTCAGTTGCCCACAGCACACTCTAATCCCATTTGACCCCCGCACACTCTGATCTTGTTTGACTCCCTTGCCCTCATAGACCCTAATCTCACTTGCCCCTTAGACAGTCTAATTTCACTTGCCCTCTGCACACTATAATCTTGCTTGCCCCACAGACACTCTAATTTTACTTGTCCTCCACACACTCATATGCTGCTTGCACCCCACACACTCTAATCTCGCTTGCCCTCCTCACACTCTAATCTTGCATGCCATCTGCACACTCTAATCTCACCTGCCCTTCGCACACTCTAATCTCGCTTGCCCCTCCCTGTACACTCTAATTTTACTGGCATCCACACTCTCTAATCTCATTTACCACCTTCACACTCTAATCTCACTTGCCCTCTGCACACTCTAACTGGACTTGCTCCCTCACACTCTAAACTCAACAGCTGTAGATTTCTATGTTTCTATGGTTCACAAAAATGATCCTTGAATAAATCCTATGAGTAGCACTTGATAACTCTGGGCTTGTACTTGCTGGGATTTAGAAGAATAAGTTGGGGGGGGGGGGGTGGGAAATCTCATTGAAGCCTATCGAATATTGAAAAGCCTGTATTGAGTGGACGTGGAGAGGATGTTTCCAATATGGAAGAGTCTAAAACCAGAGAGCGCAGGATCAGAAAAAAGGGACACCCATTTAGAACAAAGATGAGGAGTTTTACTAACCAGAATGTGATGAATCTATTGAACTGATTGTCACGATGGCTGTGGAGGGTATATTTAAAGTGGAGGTTGATAGGTTTTTGACCAATAAGGGTATCATAGGTTACTGGGAGAAGGCAGCAGAATGGGGTTGAGAGGGATAATGGAGGTGGAAGTGGATAGAGGGAGCTGGACTTGTATCGCACCGTGCTTCAGCTGTCTAGCTGTGTGCCGTTAGATTCCATACTGGGTTAGGGACTGGCCTCTCCCCTCGGTGCTGCCCTCCAGTGTTTGGTCCCGGGAAGACAAGCTGGATTGCGTTCATCTGTGGCTGCACTTGGGCGAGATGAGAACTGCTGTGGGCTGCTCTTGCAGAAAGATGGCTCCAGGACAACACCTACGCACCTTCAATCACTCAGGGACTTGGGCTATATTAGTATTATCTTTATTCTTTTCTAACTGCATGTTTTTCTGCTATCATAATGTTATATGTGCTGTGTGCTGTGTATGACTGTTGGCAATGTGTTTTTCACCTTGGATCCAGAGGAGTGCTGTTTCGTTTGGCTGTGTCCATGTGTATGGTTGAATGATAATTCTGTCACTCTATCTTATGGTCTATGAAATGTGAGAAAATGGCGGCGCGACAGTGAAACTTCTGACATGCCTGTTTCGCTGCCGCTGCTACTGTGCGATCGAGAAATCTCCGGAGAGGAAGGCCCTGAATCCTCGGCTTTGCCTGTTGCTTGGCGGCTGGGGCCGAGGTCGAAGCGCTCGGCAGAGATGGTGCTCGGTGCTCGGTGTCGGAGGGCTGGTCGGAGGCTCGAAGTTTTTCGGACGGACTCAGAGTTGGCTGTGGTCGGATGCTTCCAGAGGCTGCATCGGTAAGCTTTGCGGCGCTGGAGGTTCATGGCAGGAAGAGTTTTTCTTCCTTCTACCGTCTATGTGAGATGATGGGCTATCGAGGACTTTGAGACTTTCTTTTACCGTGTCCATGGTCTGCCCTAATCAAATTACGGCATTGCTTTACACTGTTGTAACTATATGTTATAATTATGTGGTTTTTGTAAGTTAGTCTTGGTCTGTCTTGTGTTTTTGTGATATCATACTGGAGGAACATTGTATCATTTTTTAATGCATGCATTACTAAATGACAATAAACGAGGACTGAGTGTCCTTACAATCTAATATATCTTGGTCAGCACGGGTCAGTTGGACCAAAGGGCCTGTTTCCTTGCTTTAGTGACACCATTGACACCATTACTGCTGCAGCTGGTTAATCGGTCAGCCTTTGCCATTAATAACGTCAACACAAATCTTAATGTCACTATGAGTACTGGGAAAGACTGAACCCAGGTGCGGAGGAGTGGTGGACTTCCAGGTAGAAACAAAACAAGGGCATACCAACAGAACAGCAATGGCACGACCAAGCGACAAATCATTCTCAACACAAGGACCCCTCGATGAGAGTTAAACGGGAGTCCACATTAAATAATCATAGAATGCAGAAAACCCATGCCAGTCACAATTAACATGATAAGACTAAACCGAAAGCACAAGGGCTTAACAACTCTAGTTACAGCTACAACTAGTAAATACGGATGCTCGAGAAAACTAGAAACCCAATGCTCTATGGCAAGCTGCAGTGGCCCGCAGGGCTCATGACACTTGAATGCTTTCATCTTTTAGCAACTAGCCTGTCACTACGTTTTCTACCCCACGATTAGATGGATATTCTCGTTGATAACATAACTACTGTTTTCAGTAAAATGAGTGATTTTCAACACAGTTTTTGGCAAAAGATACAGTTGTAAGTGCTTGGATGCTCATCAACGGTATCTGGTACTCTAGTAGCACCTCTGCTTGACGAATCCTCAAAGGGTGTGTGTGATGTTTTTAATCAGAGACTGACAATCTGCCAATATCTTGAAAGAGGAGGAAAGATGAGAAGTTGTCCCTCTTCTGGTGCCAACATAGCATGCCCACAATTTACCAGTTCATACAGGTTGTGCACTGAGGAAAGAAACCGGCACATTTGGAGGAAAGCCACACGGCCATTGGCAGAACTTCAAAGGATCAAAGGTACAATTTAGTGTCAGAGAAATGTATACTATATACACCCTGAAATACTTTTTCTTTGCAAAACATCCACGAAAACAGAGGAGTGCCCCAAAGAACGAGCGACAGTTAAATGTTAGAACCCCAAAGTCCCCCCCAGCTCCCCCCTCCTACCCATAAGCGGCAGCAAGCAGCAATCCTCCCTCCCCCCCATCAGCAAAAAATCTCGCAAGCATCGGCGCCCGCCACCGAGCACTCAAGCGTGAGCAAAGCTATAGCAAAGACACAGAATTGCAGTTACCCCAAAGACTTTGCGTTTTATCCGGTATGCAACATAGCACAGGCTCTCTCTCTCCCTAATAAGGGAGAAAGAGGTGTCTCTATTTTCTCAGCGAGTTGGGAGACATAAGAAACAACTCACTGGTTTACAATGTTAAAAGTCTGTTACTTAGCTTTTTTTGAGACATACGTTGGAGTGTAATAGTGGCACATACGTTGTGTAACTGGAACGGGGTCCAAGTGGTGCAGAACACAGCATATAAGACCATAAGATATAGGCGAGAATTAGGCTATTTGGCCCATCGAGTCTGCACCATCATTTCATCATGACTGATCCAATTTTCCTCTCAGCCCCATTTTCCTGCCTTCTCCCCGTATCCCTTCATACTCCAACCAATCAAGAATGTATCAACCTCTGCCTTAAATATACATAAAGACTTGGCCTCTGCAGCTGCCTACAACAAAGAATTCCACAGATTCACTACTCTTAGCTAAAGAAATTCCTCTTCATCTCTGATTTAAAAGGACACCTTTCTATTCTGGACTGTGTCCACTGGTCTTAGACTCTCTATCCATAGGAAACAACCTCTCCACATCCACTCTCTCAAGGCCTTTCACCATTCGATAGGTTTCAATGAGGTCACCCCTCATTCTTCTGAATTCTAGCGAATACAGGCCTAGGAGCATCAAATGCTCTTCATATGACAAGCCATTCAATCCTGGAATCATTTTCATGAACCTCCTTTGAACCCTCTCCAGTTTCAGCATGTCGTTTCTAAGATAAGGGGCCCAAACCTGCTCACAATACTCCAAGTGAGGCCTCACCTGTGCTTTATAAAGTCTCAACATTACATCCTTTCTTCCTCTTGAAATGAATGCTAACATTGCATTTGCCTTCCTCACCACAGACTCAACTATAAGTTAACCTTAATGATATTTGAAGAAATTCTGGAGGAGGTACAGGAGAAGGAGCCTGAAGACATGCACTCACCATTTTAGGGATGATCCAGGATTCTGATTCTGAACTCACAATTTGCTTATGGGCTAAAACATTAAAAACACTTTTATGATAAGACCATAAGACATTGCAGCAGAATTAGGCCATTCAGCCCATCAAGTCTTCCACTATTCCATTATGGCTGATTTATTATCCCTTCCAACCCCATTCTCCTGCGTAGTGGTTAGCATGAAGCTTTACCGTACAACCTGGGTTCAATTCCTGTAAATGCCTGTAAACAATTAGTACATTCTCCCCATTACCTCCCACAGTCTAAAGAAACTTGGTAGGTTAATTGGTCATTGTAAATTGTCCCATGATTAGGCAAGGATTAAATTGGGGGATTGCCAAGCAGTGTGGCTCAAAGGGCTGGAAGGGATCTATTCCATGCTGCATCTGCATGAATGAATAAATAAAATATACCCTATGACTTGGCCTTTTTAGCCATCTGTGGCAATGAATTCCACAGATTCCTCACCCTTTCAGCTCTGTTCCAAAGGGATGTTTTTATATTCTGAGGCTGTACCCTCTGGTCTTCGACTTTCCCTCTGTTGGAAATAGTCTTTCCATGTCCACTCTATCTAGCGTAACTGTTAACATCGTACTTTACATCCAGCAATAAAGGTTCCATACCTGCTGCTGTCCGCAAAGAGTTTGTACTTTCTACTGGTGATCGTGTGGCTTCCCACCGGGTACTTCGATTTCATCGCACATTCCAGACACATATGGTTAAGGTTAGGATTAGATTCAAGATTCAAGTACACTTATTATCAAAGAATGTATAAATTATACAACTTTTGAGATTTGCTTGCTCACAGGTAGCCACAAAGCAAGAAATCCGAAAGAACCAAATTAAAGGAAGAATAAAACTTAAAATAAAAACAACACTCCAAGAGAAAGAATAAAACCCAAAAGTCATCCAAACAATTGGAGCGAACAACAACGGCATTCCGAACCAAAAATGAATCCTCAAATCTGAGCCCCAGACAGGCCTGGAGCAGGCCCAAAGCCTCGCTTATCAGTTCATCATATTAGCAGGCACGGAGCACAGCAGCCGGGGCCGTCCTCATAGCCTCAGCACCATGGAGATGACCACCACGGAGAAAGAGCAAAATCAGCTCTCGTCCCGACCGACATCCTGCCTTTTCAGGCCAGAACGCTGTTTTTGTTTGCTTCAGAAGTTTGCATGCTTTGTGTTTTTTTGCTTTCTCTTCAAGTGTTGTTTTTTTACTTATATTCTTTTTTCTGCCATGTTGGTGCAGGAAGCGGGCTGCCCCCAGCACAATGCTCAGGCTACTTTGGATGTCCATGCAAATGACATTTTTCACTGTATGTTTCGATGTCCTTGGAACAAATAAAGCTAATCTTTATCTTTACTACATCAGCAGCATTTTTATCTTCACACACAGAGAGGAATTTCACCATCTCCCTTTGCTTTCTAATTTCCTTTAACATTCCAGTCACTCAACTTTTGTGTGTGTCCTTGGCATTTTAACCCAAGTGGCCTCAATGATCATAAACCACCTCTTCTGTTCTCTGTTCTTACTTCCTTACCGAGTTAGTTTCAATCCAATGGCCTGGTGCTAAATTAAAACAGGATTCCGCATTGCATTTCCCATCTGTATCCCTCTTCTCCATCAGCCAGCCTGCTGCGATGTGTCAGCTCGCCACGCTGTTGTCAGTTTGTATACTACAGCACTTGTCTGTTTTGAAGCCAAGAATTGAATTTTCAGAGCTGTTAGAAGTTATAATAACTTTCGTTATTTCAGATTGATCTTTCCTACTGAAAAGCTCCCTGCTAGGTACACCAACATGCACTGAATAACTCTGGCAGCTTGGTTTCATTTCGATAAAACAGCTTGTTATGCTACTCACGCAAGAGCTTCAGGTGCAGTAAATGTGTTCAGCTGGGTTCCCAGTTTTACTTGGTGTCTTCAGTGCTCAGTTTATAATGGATGGAGTCCATCTCTATCTGAATACGAGGAATGCAGAATATTTTCCGCAGTCATTTTCAGAGTTTTTATAAGAAGTTCACTTCTCTTTGTTGTTCATTGGGAGACTCATTGGCGCTCACAACTTTCCTCTGTATAACTTTCCTCCAACAAAGTGCAATTAATGCCTCCTGAATCATTACTCATTTACATGCTCTAAGGGCAGAAAGTTTGAAATTAAGGATCAGAATCAAGTTTATTACACTGATCCAGTCTTCAGATTTCTGAATGGACAATGAGCTCATGTACACTAGCTCACTATTTAAACATTTTTTTCTTGCTTATTTTTGCATTACTTATTTAATTTATTTTATATACTATATAGAACTGTGCAAAAGTCTTAGGTATATATATATAGCAAGGGTGCCTAAGACCTTTGCACAGAACTGTATTTGTCAACGTGGAGTGGAGAGTGAATTTGTAAATCTGGCGGGAGCAAAGGATGTTCAGATTGATGAGAGTGGAGTGACACGGAAGGGGTGTGGGATAGGTAGCAGGGAAGGAGTGCCAGGGGTGGGGTGGGGGGTTGCCAAGGTCATTTGATTCCAAACAAATGGTTTATTGATCATTACAGAATGTTTCTCTGGTGTGTGCTGCTCCCTCCCCTCTCCCTTCCCTTTTTCCCAACTGTGATTCCCCTCTTCCTGTTCCCTTCGCACTCTCGGTCCACAGTGGAGTGCCATATCAGAATCAGGTTTATCATCAGTCACATATGTCATAACATTTGTTTTTTCTAGCAGCAGCAGTGCTACAGTACTGTGGAAGAGTCTCAGGCACTCTAATCGTGTATATTAAGAATACACAATTACACTGAGCCTTGCACAGTGCTGTATATATTTCTTGTGTAATTTATAGTTTTTTATTTGCACTGGCAGCTCGTTCCACACTCTCACGACCCCTTTGTGGTCTTCAGGAGGGGTAAGTCGGCGGAACACACACCAGTCCTCATCAAGGGATAAGAAGTGGAAAGGGCGAGTAGTTTCAAGTACCTGGGTGTCAACACCTCGACCTATTCTTGGCCCAACATATTGATGCAATTACTTAGAAGGCAGTGGTTGTATTTTATTGTGAGCTTGAGGAGAATTGGTATGTTACCAAAAGACACTCGCAAATTTCTACAGATGTACCATGGAGAACATTCTAACTGGTTGCATCACTGTGAACACTACCTCAGTAAATTTTTCACTCTCTCTTTGGTACTACATATTTATCCTTTTTTATTTACTTCTAATTGTAATTTATAGTTTCCATTATTATGTATTGTAATGTATTGCTACTGCAAAACAACAAATTTCATGGCATAGACGGCACCAACGAACAACGCAACCAAAGGTGACGTCCTTCAGACAGTTCACAAAACTACTTCTTAAAACTTTTTTACTTCTACTTCTTCTTTCAAATATAATTCTGCTACTATTGGAACCTGTGATCTACATTTCGATGGTGTGGTTTCGGGCTGACTGAGCAATCTGGTGCTTTGCTGTCTCAGGGGGAGTTGGGTAAAGTCTTGAGTGAAGTGTGCAGCCTGGAGGCCAAGAAGCATGGAGACGGAGTGTGAGCCCATGATCGACTCCATTTCTCATCAGTCTCGCTAAATAAAGCATTGAGGAAGATCGAAATAAATGAGGAAGAGAGTGGAAGGCGTGTGGGCCTGCACTTGCTGCCGCTGGAGGAATGTGCTTGTGTGTGATCAGTCCTTCTCTCTCTCTCGCTCGATGACGGATGATGGTGCCAGAGTCTTGGATCCTGGGCAAGGTTTACTCAATGTGGATAGGACTCCGTAGTTCACGTTAGGATGTGTTTCTGGTTTCTGACTGCTCTTTTTTTTTTTGTTGCCATTTTGTGCGATTTTGATCGGGGTGGACTGGCTTTGCGGCCTGAAGTTATCAAACAACACAGTGCTGGATTGAATTGGACTGAGCTGAATTAAACATTCCTGGATTGTTTCACTGACTTGCAGTTTGATTTCATTTTTTTTGCACTTGCACCATTTGTTCCTTTTTTATGTGCTGGGAGCTTGATGTATTTTTTGGAACAGGTTCTGTGGTTTTTTTGTTTCATGGGTTTGTGAGAAGACAAATCTCAGGGTTGTATACTGCATACAAACTTTGATAATAATGTACTTTGAATCTTTGAATACGCCAGTGATATTAACCCTGATTCTGATCCCCTATATTTTCCTCAAATCACTTTAAATTTACACCACCCCCTTGTATTAGCCATTTCTGCCTTGGAAAAAAGTCTCTGGCTATTCACTCTGTCTCTGCCCATCTCACCTCTCATCCTCCTTCTCTCCAAAGGAAAAAACCCTAACTCGCTACCAGAGGTAATTCTGGACACTGTTGTCCCAGTTCTCCTGCAAGGTTATCCTCCAAACTTCTCCTATTGAACATTGAAAGGCTTAGGGTGAATGTGGACAGGGTATTTCCTATAGTGGGTGAGTATGGGATTAGAGGGCACGGTCTCAGAATAGAAGGATGTTGTCCATTTAGAACAGAGATGAGGAGGAATTAAGCTAGAGGGTGATGAATCTGTGGAATTCATTGTCACAGACAGCTCTGGAGGCCAAGTCATTATTTAAAGTGGTAGTTGATAGGTTCTTGATTAGTAAGGATCTCAAAGATTACAGGGAGAAAAGAGGAGAATGAGGTTGAGAGGGATAATGATTTAGCCATGATGGAATGGTGGAGCAGACTCAAAGGGCTGGTGGCCTAAGTCAGCTTCTAAGTCTTATGGTCTAATGTTCAAAGAAGAGAACTTGGACAACATTGTACAGAAATGCCTCTGACAGTAAGGTAGTGGTTTTTCTCTTTGGATGAAAAGGAGGTTGAGAGTGATCCTAAAAGGTAATACAAACAGAATATACTGGAAACACTCAACAGGACAGGCAGCATCAATGAAAACAGTAAGCATTTCAGGATTCAACATATTTCTCAGGCCTAAAGGCATGAGGGGCGTTGCACAGGGAATAACGTTCTTGTATGTTTCTGATGAAGAAACTGAGTAAGGATTGCTGGAATGATACAAGACAGAAAGTGCCTGGTCAAATTTCACAGCTGGTGTGATTTGACTCAAAATGATTAGGAACACTATTTACACAGGTTGGAATAATTTTCGATTGCATGGCAACGAAAAATACAGAATTATGCAATCCATTTTTCTAAGTAGCTTTTGAATATTCTGCAGACGTGATAAACATTAAACAAAATTGAAGTTTTTTTACATTTTATAAGTGAAATATAGGAAATTATTAATCACAAACCATACTTTTGTAAACGTAACTTAATGTATCCACAGAAACCTATAACCAAAGCTTAATCTGGCAGAATGAACTAACTGTATATTGAGGGATATGGCTGTGGGCAGGCTTTATCCTGCAGGTTAGAGTAGATGTATACAATACTTCTGTTAGACCATAAGACATAGGAGTAGAATTAGGCCATTTGGCCCATTGTGTCTGTTCTGTAATTTCATCATGACTGATTCATTATCCTTCTCAACCCCATTCTCCTGCCTTCTCCCCATAACCTTTGAAGACCTTACTAATTAGGAATTTATCAAACTCCACTTTAAATATACCCAACGATGGCCTCTGCAACCATCTGTGACAATGAATTCCACAGATTCACCACCCTCTGAAATTCCTCTTCATTGCTGTTCCAAAGGAACATCCTTTTAATCTGAGGCTATGCCCTCTGGTCCTAGACTTTCCCATTATTTGAAACAGCCTCTCCACGACCACTCTATCTTAGCTTTTCAATATGCAATAGGTTTCAATGAGATCCACCTTCATCCATCTTATAAGGATCTGGATGGGCCTTTGTTAGAATAGTTACATATCATATTTCTGTTTCATGGGTCAGTATGGCATGAGGCCCTCCGTTGGTTATGATCAACCATGGATGTTGCGTCCCAGCTGTCTACATGATATGCAAGCTGGGGCAGAACGACATGGAGAATAAGCTGTTGCCTATGTAGCAGACTCCCCCATTTATGTAGCTGATGAATCCAAAGGAATAGCAAGGAGTAATACCATTTGGTACCAGCAACATTGCAGGAGTTGCCAGTCAGCATTGAACACAACGTAGGACTGCTTTAGCGGCAAATTCCAGCTCCGTATTTTTCCTTGGAGGGGTGGGGGTTAATTCCCGCAGCCTTTCCTGTAAATAGGTATAGCTGCAAGGAAGTGGAGGTTTGAGATCAGAGTTTTCCTTCTCCTAGATAAGCTGCCAACTATGGCTGACGGGCCCCACCCGTCCAAAGTGACTGGTTTTAAGGCACCAGTAACCTGTTTTTGCCCATTCTCCTGTCAGTAGAAACAGTTCTGACGGGCTAAGAAACTAAGCCACAGGTGAAGGCCAGGAGCTGGACTTGGTTGTCAGAGCCTTTTGAGACGCATGCCTTTGGGAGCATTTAATAGGTAGTGGGAGCTTGTCCCCATTACCATCCAAGGCTATAGCAACATTAGGGAACCCAGGATAGTATAGAACAGAACATTTAACATAGCCTTCAGAAAGTAATGCCATAAAATTTGTATGTTTTTCATGAACAACGTACTGTATGTTCATCATGTGCTGTGTCTTATTAGGTGGGAAATCGTGGACTTTCCATGACCATGAGTGGTGTTGGCAATTTCAGAGATACTCTGCCTGACGTCAGTGCTTACATAACCAGAACTTGTGATATGCACCATCTGCTCATATGACCATCCACCCCTGCTTCCGTGGATTCACGTGACCCTGATCGGTGGGGGGGGGGGGGGGGCTAAGGAGGTGCTACACCTTGTTGGAGGGTGACCCGCAGGCTAGCGGAGGGAAGGAGTGCCCGACATCTCCTTTGATAGAGACGTTTCTCCATCTGCCACTCATCTCATGAAAAACAGCTGACAGAATTGCCCTGATTTTCTTCTTAGAAAGACATAGTACTGTTCGAATAATTTCCAACAAACATTTACTTTACCTTTGGATGTAAGAATAGTTTGGGATTTTCCAAGGGTTTTTGACATTTTCCTTTTTGACTTACTGTTAGTTAAGTGTGTGGCTTCCTGCTTTATTGTGCTTCGTTTCATTAATTTACATAAGTCTCCATAGACCTCTGTCCTCCTAATATTCCACGCCATGTGTTTTCCATTTTAGCCCTGATGACTTCCGCATGTATGGCTTTTGATTTGTTGCCCTGCTGTGACTGCTGCACATTTTTTTTCCTATTATTAATGTCTATATTTTACAATAATTTTAACTTTGCAGGTTTTATTCCTCACTTTGACACGAGGATGTGGTTTCAGTCACAAAGCCTCAGCTGGTAATTTGTCACCCCCGACTCTCTGATTTTGCCATGAAGTCAGACACACGAGGGATTGATCCTTCTCCTGGGTTCACACCACTGTGACAGGCTGTGTGAGACAGAAATGCACTATCCGTTCATGAACTAAAGCTTCCGTGTGGGGGGAGAGGTTCCCTGCCTTCAATATGGTTTCCTCTTTCCTCTGCAAACTGTTCTAGTTAGTGTGTTCTTAACAAATTATCAGCCAAGATATTAACCTTATTATATAGTCATAGACTCATAGAGAAGTACAGCACAGAAACAGGCCCTTTGGCCCATCTAGTACATGCCAAAACCATTTAAACTACCTGCTCCCATCAACCTGCACTGGGGCCGTAGCCCTTCATAACCCTACCTTCCACGTACCTTCCCTCAAACATCGAAATCGAGTTTGTATGCACCACTTCTGCTGGCAGCTCATTTTACACTCTCATGACCCTCTAATTGAAGAAGTTCCTCTCGTTTTCTCCTTAAACTTTTCACCTTTCATCCTTAACCCATGACCTCTAGTTGTAGTCCCACCCAACCTCAGTGGAAAATGCCTGCTTGCATTTACCTTAACTATACCCCTCATGTTTTTGTATACCTCTATCAATTCTCTCGATTTTCTATGTTCTAGAGAATATAGTCCTAACCTATTCAATCTTTCCTTATAACTCAGACCCTGAAACATCCTTGTACATTTTCTCTGTATTCTTTCAACCTGGTTCAAATCTTTCCTGTAGGTAGGTGATCAAAACTGCGCACAATACTCCAAATTAGGCTTCTCCAACATCTTATAGAACTTCAACATAATATCCCATCTCCCGTACTTGGTACATTGATTTATGAAGGCAATGTGCCAAATGGGCAAAGTCAAAGTAAAATCCATTATACATTCTAAATGGACATCGAACTCACAAACTCATTGAACTACCTCACTACTTTTTTATTTCTGTTATTTTGCACTACTTATTTAAACGTAACTATTTAATGGACATATATATACTAATGTACTCAGTTTTTTCTCCATACTTATGTCATGTCTTGCATTGAACTGCTGCCGTAAAGTTAACAGATCTCATGACATATGCCAGTGATATTAAACCTGATTCTGACTAAAGCAAGGAGTTTACCATTTGAAGGGACTTTGAAAGGTGGAGCTTACTGAACATTTTAGCTTAGCTTTAGATGTATTTGTCATATGTACATCAAAACATACAGTGAAATGCGTCTTTTGTGCCAACGACCAAAACAGTCCGAGGATTGTGCTTCCAGCAGCCATGTAGCATGGCCACAACTCACTAACCCTTACATCTTTGGAATGTGGGAGGAGACTAGAGTACCCAGGATGAACCCACATAGTCACAGGAAAACGTGCAAACTCTCGGCTGAGCGGCGGAAACTAAACACCAATTTACACCTGGCGCTAAAAAGCGAAGTTCTAGCCGCTACGCTACTTACCATTCTAAATATTTCCGAAAATCGCGTCCCAGTGTTGCACCCAGAGCAAATTGTTGAAAATGTTTTAAGTAGAATGTACGGTAGAGAAAGGGGCCACTTGGCCCATTGGAACAATGCTGTTCCTTATACAACATGCAATCCATTCAAAGAAAAGCTATGCTCCACGTAAAGTCTCCATGTTTTCTCAAACTATACATTCTCAATATTTAATGAGTAAAGGCATTTTCACTGAATTCCTCACAATTCCAAGCACCTTATAATTATGGCCTCTGGTTTTGAGCTCTTCAGAAGTGGAAACACTTTCTCCAGGACTATATCTTATGTGATTATGGTGGCACAGTAGCACAGTGGTCTGCGTAATGCTATTACAGTGCCAGCTGTAAGATTGCAGTTCAATTCTTGCCACTGTGTGTAAGGAATTCGCACGTTCTCCCCATGACTGCGTGGGTTTCCTCCAGGTGCTCCGGTTTCCTCCCACATTCTAAAGACATACAGTTCAGGGTTCATGAGTCATGGGCTGCGATGTTGTTGCTGGAAACGTGGTGACACTTGTGGGACCCCCCCCCCCCCCCAGTGCAAACCCTCTGATCGGATTTGACACAAACAATGCATTTCACTGTATGTTTCAATGTACATGTGACAAATAGAGCTAATCTTATGGACTTATGAAATATCCTGATGAATCTTTTCACATTATTAAAAATCTCTAGAACAGGGGCTCCCAACCTGGGATCCATGGACTCCTTGCTTGATGGTATTGGTTCATGGCATAAAAAAGGTTGGAAACCTTCTGCTCCAGAAGATCACTTCTGTTACTTCTTGTTGTTAAAGAAAAGAGACTTACCCATTTAGCCTTGTGTGATAGTTTTCCTGACAACTAATCATGGGACAATTTACAATGACCAATTAATCCACCAATTGGTACATCCTGTGGGAGGAAACCAGAGCATCCGGTTGAAATCCACGTGGTCACGGGGAGAATGTACAAACTCCTTACAGGCAGCAGCGGGAAGTGAACCCAGATCACTCTTGCTGTGAAGCGTTGTGCTAACCACTATGCTACCATGCCACCCAGTTCTGCTACTTCTTGTCATTAAAGAAAAGAGATTTACCTATTTGGTCTTTTGTGATAGTTTTCCTTACAATTTTATATCATTTTTATTGTAAATTATTTTTGATTACTATTCATTTTCTCCTTTTGCAATAGGGAGACCAGAACCATGGCCACATTACTCCACTGCTATAGTCTGGCTCCGAAATCTATTCTATTGACGTCAATGGAATTAAATTTCAAAGGGAGGGTACAATATACATAAGTTCCTATATAGTTTGTTTACCCCTGGTGACCAGAGATGAACTTCCAAACACATATTTAACTGTCCATCTTATAAAGTGTAATGGCAAGAATGTGATAAACAATCAGCTTTAACTAGGAGTTGCACTTTAAACAAGCAGCTGGGAATATATTACAAGTACATCTCCCATGAAAATAATCTGGAAAAAAATATGTATTGTTTTGCCTGGATTAGAGGACATGTGCTATAATGAGAGGTTGGACAAACGTGGGTTGTTTTTTTCTGGACTGGTGGAGGCTGAGGGGAGATCTGATAGAAGTTTATAAGATTATGGGAGGCACAGTCAACAGGCAGTATCATTTTCCAAGGGTTGAAATGTCTAATACCAGTGGGCATGCACTTAAGGTGAGAGGGGGTAACTTCAAAGCAGATGTGGGTGCCTGAAATATGCTACCTGGGGTGGTGGTAGAGGCAGATACATTAAGGACTTTTAAGAGGCATTTAGATAAGCATATGAATGTGAGGGAAATGGAAGGATATGGACATTATGTAGTCAGAAGAGATTAGTCAGCCATTTCATTACTAATTTATTTGGTTGAGCAAAACATTGTGGGCCGAAGGGCCTGTTGTGTGCTGTACTGTTCTAATTTCACTCTGTTTTTTGCTTTTGCTCATTATGGCCTCTGCTTAGATAAAATTTTGGCTCTCGCGGCAATACGATGGAAACGTTTATTTGGCACTGAAACTAAGACTTTATTGAAAACACACAGTCTAGCTCCATTTCACAAGGGAGATCCACCCACCTGTAGATCACACGTTACCATGGGTGTTAAGATCAGATTCTAGATATGTGTCACAATTTTAGAGTCAGGGCAAACGAAAACAGCTTGAGCACAGGGGTTGGGATGTTATGTTGAAATCGTACAAGACTTTGGTGAGGCCTAATTTGGAGTATTGTGTGTGGTTCTGGTCACCTACCTACAGGAAAGATATCAATAAGATTGAAAGAATACAGAGAAAATTTACAAGGATGTTGCCGGGAACTGGGAACCTGAGTTATAGGGAAAGATTGAATAGGTTAGGACTTTATTCCCTGGAGTGTAGGAGAATGAAGGGGGATTTCATAGACGTATATAAAATTTTGAGAGGTATAGGCAGGGTAAACCCAAGCAGACTTTTTTTAAATGAGTTTGGGTGAGATCAGAATTAGAGGTCATGGGTTAAGGGTGAAAGGTGAAATGTTCAAGGAAAACCTGAGGGCGGAGCTTCTTCACTCAGTGAGTGATGAGAGCGTGGAATGAGCTGCCAGTGGAAGTGGTGGATACAGGTTTCACTTCAGTGTGTAAGAGAAGCTCAGATAGGTACATGGATGGGAGGGATACAATGGGCTATGGTCTGGGTGCAGGTCGATGTGGCTAGGAAGGATACCAGTTTGGCATGGCCTAGATGGGCTGAAGGCCCTGTTTCTGTGTTGTGGTACTCTATGACTCTAATTAGTGTCAGTTCTGATTTTTATGAATGCACCAGAGAGAGCAGCCTATCTGGATGCAACACAGCTGGTGTGGCAACAGATTTGCCAAAACCACAAGAAACTGCAGAGAGTTGTGAACACAGATCAGCATGGAAACCAGCCTCCCCTCCATGAACTCTGTGTATACTTCTCACTGGCTGGGTAAAGCAGCCAGCACCCCGCCTGAACACTCTCTCTTCTCATCAGGCAGAAGATGCAGGAGCCTGAAAGCACATACCACCAGCCTCTTCTCCCCTTTTATAAGACTACTAAATATTCCTTGGTACGATAAGCTAGATCTTACGATCTACCTCGTTGTGACCTTGCACTTTATCGTTTACCTGCACTGCACTTTCTCGAGCTTTTACACTTTATTCTGCATTGTTATTGTTTTACCCTGTTCTACCTCAGTGCACTGTGTAAGGATCTGTGTGAGCAGTATGGCAGTCAGGTTTTTCACTGCATATCAATACATGTGACAACAATAAATCAGCACCAACACACTGCTGTGTCATTAGTGCATCAATTAATAAGTTTTATTGCGCCTGTAACCAAGCCAACCAGAGTGATACAACCATAGGGGTAACCCTCTGAACTAACTGGTGTAATCAACATCTAACTGCATTGAAACTTGGGAGATCTGATATAATATTTAACATATATCTAATTCAGTAATAATAAGACCATAAGACATACTGATGCTGAGTTAGGCTATTTGGCCCATTGAGCGTACTCCATCATGACTGATTTATCATCCCTCTTAACCCCGTTCTTCTGCTTTCTCTCCGTGACTTTGGACACCTTTATTAATTAAGAACCTATAAATCTCCACTTTAAATATAGCCACTGGCCTGGCCTCCGCAGCCATCGGTGGCAATGAATTCCATAGATTCAGCACCCTCTGGCTAAAGAGATCCCTTCTCACCTCCGTTCTTAAAGAGATGTACTTTTATTCTGAGGCTGTGCCCTCTGATCCTAGACTCTCCTGTTATTGGAAACATCAAATATAGCCAGGAAGAAGTTCGGACCATGTGATTAGGAGCAACGTTTACATACATTATGAATCCTTTTGGGTCTGAAGAGTGCACCAGGACAAACGACCCGAGGCTCAGAGATGGCCATCCTGGAGATGGAGGTGTGTGTGTGTGTGTGTGTGTGTGTGTAAAAGTGCGAGGAGGGAGGGAAGGGAAAATACTTGTTTTCCTGTTGCTTTATATTTTGCTTGGTTTTTGTTTTTATCCGGAGCTGAATCAGAATCAGGTTTATTTTCACTGACATATTGTGAAATTTGTTGTTTTGTGGCAGCAATATAGTGTAACATATAAATACTACTAATTAGAATAAAATATATTTTATGTATATACAGAACCATGCAAAAGTCTTACACACATATACACATATAGCTATGGTGCCTAAGACTTTTGCAAAGTACTGTATTTATCAACAAAGAGCGGAGAGTGAGTTTGTAAACCTGATGAGAGAACAGGTTGTTGGGAATGGCGAGTGTGCAGTACCCGTGGGAGGGGTGTGGGACAGGTGGCAGAGAAGGAGTGCCCAACTGCTGATCTCCTGGGATTTTCATGCACAACAGTCTAGAGTTTACAGGGAATGGTACGAAAAACAAAAAAAAGGAACATCAAGTGAGCGGCTGGAAAACACCTAGTTAATGGGAGAGGTCAGAGCCTGGCGTGGAAGCTCCAATGCACAGGATTGCAAGGCACTGCAGCGGGTTGTGGATTTGGCCAGTTCCATCATGAGCACAATCCTCATTGAGGATAACTTCAAAAAGTGATGCCTCACGAAGGACCATCACAGACCCTCCTCTTCTCACTACCATCAGGGAACATGTCTGAAAACACACGCTCAACATTTTAGGGACAGCTTCTTCACCTCTATCTTCAGAACTCTGAAAGGGCAATGAACCCATTAACCTCGCTATTTCTCTTTTACACTCTTGATTTACTTACGTAACTTACAATAATTATAATGTCTTGCACTATACTGCTGCCGCAAAACAGATTTCACAACACATGTTGGTGATATAAACTTGATTCTGATATTACTTTTTCCACTGTTACCATCATACCAGGGGGTGGCATGGCAGCGTAACACTCTTACAGCGTCAACTGTAAGATTGGGGTTCCATTCTCGCCGCTGTCTGCAGGGAGTTTTCACATTCTCCCAGTGAACCGTGCTTCCTCCCGCGTTCTAAAGGCGTACGGGTTAGTCGGTTAATTAGTCATATGGGTATAATCAGGTCACAAGTCCCTGTTACTGCTAAATAAAATAAATGAAAGGAACAGTAAATACCGCTTATTTGTTATTTCTGTATTTATGGTAGTGAACACATCAGGCTAATTCATGTCAATCATTGTTTTTGGTCCATTAACAGAAGAATTCACAGTAGTTTAACTAGGAATTTCTGGTTAAATTGAATACTTTTGGGGAAATCCGCTCTGAGTATCACATGGTAAATTATTCCATGTTTGAGCAAAATTTTACCATCTGGACAGAAGACCAGATGTTCTTTGTGACTCGATAGAGTAGGTTGTAGTGTAGTAAATAACAGCTGATACATTCTTTCTCCATCTACAACCAAGAATGGGCAGTGCATTTGGAAGATAACCTTGCACTGGGAGGATAAAATTAAGCATAAATACATGCTTATGACAAGTAAATAGACCCTGTCAGACATTGTTAATGTAGAATACTGCAAGCCTGGTTCACCGGTTCATTGGCAAAGAACCTGTGTTGCCTTGGTTGTTGCGCTGACAAGGCCCACGTGCCTTGGAGTCTCCTATTGGCGGTCACCAGTGAAAAAGACCAGGAGCTGGCTGAGTGCCACTAGATTTCGTGCTGGGTTAAGGGTTGGCCCCTCCCATCAGTGCTGCCCTCTGGTGTTCCCTCGGTGCTACTCTCTGATGTTTACTCGGTGCTGCCCTCTGGTGTTTCCTCGGTGTTACTCTCTGATGTTCACTCAGTGCTGCCCTCCAGTGTTCCCTCGGTGCTGTCCATCAGGGTTCGCTCATTTCTGAGATACAGTATTCGCTTGGTGGAAGAACAAGTTGGACCAGGACAACTCAGGGGCTTGGGATAGATTTTTTTTTCCCTTTGTGACTGTATGCTATTCAGAAATTATAAACATATGTTCTACTTGTGCTATGTGCCATGTGCAGTGTGCTGTGTGCTGTTTGTAATATGTTTTGCACCTTGGCCCCAGAGGAACGTTGTTTCATTTGGCTAAATTGATGTATAGTTTAATGATAATTAAACTTTAACTTGAACTTGTAAACCAAGGCTGGAATGATTTTCGTAGCAAAGCATTTTCCTAATTTATTAATTAACCTATTAATTTATTTGCAAGTTTTCCTCTTCTGGTGGATGTATGGTAGTATAATGGTGTCAGCGACCCGGGTTCGATTCCTGCCACTGTCTCTAAGGTCTCTATGTTCTCCCCATGACTGTGTGGCTTTCCTCCAGATGCTCTCCAGGAACTAATCTTTAGATCTTTAATCTTCATTAAATTTACTTCTCACTGATGCATTGTGTTGCTTCCTAAAACAGAACCATTATAATTTCAGTCATGACTGGTTCTTGCTGCACTTGAAAGCGAGGAGCTTTGCAGGACATTTTGCATTCTCTTTGAAGCTAAATGCTGTCCACTGATAGAGTTTGTGCTGTGAAGTGAAAATGCTGAGTGCTTGCCTTCAGGCTCCTATACCTCTTCCCTGATCATAGTAATGAGAAGAGGGCGTGCTGCAGGTGGTGAGGATATTTCATGATGGATGCCGCCTTCTTGATGGCGTGGGAAGAGTTAAAGATGGCACCAGAGGTTTTTACAGACCTGAGTAACTCTTTTCAGTTAATCCGCAAAAGTTTATTTCTTCTCTTCTCATGTCTTTTTTCTCTTTCTCAGGGTGGCTGGGGTTCCTGTCAGAGTCCGTGATCTACAGCTGCAACTCAGACTATGGTTCTTCATGGGTAGTGGGGTCTTGCCTTCGGAACTTACTGAGCAGCCTGGTGTTTTGATATCTCCAGACACGGCCTGGAAGATGTACACCTGGTAATCAATTCCATAAGATACAGGAGCAGAATCAGGCCATTTGGCCCATCGAGTCTGCTCCACTATTTCATCATGGCTGATCCAATTTTCCTCTCAGCCCCAATCTCCTGCCTTCTCTCTATATCCCTTCATGCCCCAACCTATCAATAATCTGCCAACCTCTGCCTTAAATATACGTAAAGACTTGGCCTCCCCACAGCTGCCTGTGGCAAAGAGTTCCACAGATTCATCACTCTCTGTCAGCTTGTATACTGTATACATTCTCTGATATTAAATTGAACGCTTGACCATTAAAACCATTGATTCAGATTTATTTGGATCTTTTCCAAATCATCAAAACATACCGTGAAATGCATTGTTTGTCTTGATTAATTCAACCTATGAATGTGCTGGCGACAGCCCTCAAGTGATGTCCTCGATGGCGGGGAGGCTAGTGCCCGTGAGCTTAGAGGCTGAGTTTATAACCCTCTGCAGCCTTGTCTGATCCTGTGCTGTGGCCCCCTCCATACCAGACGGTAATGCAACTGTGACAAGCCTATGCTGGGATCAGAATACTAACCTAAGTGATAGTTAAAGCAGAATTTAAATAAAAATATCACGTTTCAGATATTATAATAAAAAATATAGCTTGCTCACTGATGTCTGAAAGACACCAGTCTGTTTTTTCTGGTACAAATTCCTCATTAGAACAAGTAAAACTTTACTTCTACATTCAAAGTTTGGACCTCACTTAACTTCATCTGTAAACGTCCCATGGCGATCCTCACATAGACTGAGAGAAAATGCTGTTTCAAAACAACAGAGGTGTTATCAATAAAGCATGACAGGAAATAAGAGTATTATTTCACTCAGTAATGTTCCCACCCTCTTTCCTTCCTGCATGGGGGAGCAGAAGTTAATTCGCAGAACAGCAGGGATACAGCTTCATGCCCCTCTTCCTGACAGTAGGATTTGTCTCTGAACGATGACTTATGAATTTGTCAGGGAACCATCACTTGCTGATCTTGACAGTCGAGCATTTTAAGACGTGAGAAATTTCTTAACCTGCCTAATAGCACTCCCCAAAATGACTTTTCTGGATTTTCCATCCACACAGCTGCACAGTCAAACTGATAAAACATGTGTTCTCCTTACAGATGCTTCTGGCTAGCCATGCCTCATCACCTCATACAAAATAAAAACAATAAAAATAATTTCTATATTGCTTAGTTATTACATTTGGTGAGAATAATTTATGCTGCCAAAACTTTACCATAAAGATATTTGCTAAAAATTCTTTTTCACAAGAGAAAGTGTATTATTAATTTAAAGAAAAGACACCAGAATGAGATTGAACATTTAGCATTGTCAGAAAGCTAAGTCAGATTCAGATTTATTTAACACATGTATGTCGAAACAGACAGTGAAATGCATCGTATGCGTTAACAACCACCACACTCAAGGATGTGCTGGGGATGTGTTGTTACACACTCCAGTGCATGCTCACAATGCTTGGGAAAACAACACAGTAGCAACAATGGTTTAGGATCAGCTTCTTCACCACCACCATCAGATTTCTGAATAGACAATGAAACCACCAACACCACCTCACTCTCTGTGCTCCGGTCTGTTGGGACAGGACACTGTTTCTAACTGGAAAAAAAGCACTGCACACAAAATGCTGGAGGAACTCAGCAGGCCAGGCAGCATCCATGGAAAAGAGTAAACAGTTGACATTTCGGGCTGAGACCCTTCGGCAGGTGAAAAAAAAGAAGTTTCCAACTAGTGTCAGTCCTGTGCACATGTGTACATCGTGCTTAGCGCAAAAAAGTTTTTAAATCGCATCAGTTACGTGTGTTTGTGTTAAAAAAAGTGTCAGTGTTAGAAATAAGCAGTCAGACAATTCAGAACTGTTTTGTTCACTGCAGTTTCAAGCATTCAGGCTTGGAGATGCCAGAAACGGCTGGGAGTGAAAATGAAACGATTTCACTACATCAACAAGTTAGGAACTATGAAGAATTTGAAGGTATCGACAATCACCTTGAATTAACCTTTGGCCCCGACCGGACACTCAGCTCTCACCTGTGGCTCCAAGTAACTGTTTGCATGCCACATTGGCCACACCCCGGTACACCACTTCAACAGATGAGCTAAACCAGGTTGAGGGTAGCCAGCAGGCCTCATACCCTGGTGAAATAGGGACATGCCTACCCTAGCATGCAAAGTCAGCTCCAGCAGACAGTTCAGATGTGATCCAACAGCTAAGAAGGCGGTTCTGAAGTGCTACGTTGAGAGTGAAGGGCATAGCGAGGCACAGAATAAGTCCACTGCCATGAAGGAAAGTCCTATTGTGATGGCTACTCATAGCACTGGGCCTGCACATTCGGGGTCAACAGAGTGTAACTGTCCCAGTTTTTCCACATCAAAAACTCTCCCGCACAGGTTTCCTGTTACCATCAGATATGCTAGACAACCACCAATAGGATTGGTAGTTTTCTAAATTGTTCTGTATTTCATTTAAATATACAATTTGCTACTGGGTTAAATGGTAGTTTGTCTTTTTTTATACCTTTTTAGCTATTTCCATGAAACTTGGGCTAACTGGGGCAGCCACTTATTTGGGCCAAAATGTACTGCTCCTGATGTGTCTCAAGGTTCGACATGTTGTGAGTTCAGTTTGCCCTTCTGCACACCACTGCTGTAACACATGGTTATTTGAATACTGTCGCCTTGCTCAAGGTTGTTATGGCCAGGGGTGGTGGTGGGGATAAGCTCTCATTACCTATAAAATGCTCTCCATGGCATGCATCTCAAATAGCCCCTGACAACCAAGTCCAGCTCCTGGCCTTCACGTGTGGCTTAGCTACTAAACCAGAAGACCAGAAGACAGTAAGATATAGGAACAGAAGCAGGCCATTTGGCCCATTGAGACCACTCCGCCATTCAATCATGGGCTAGATCCAATTCTTCCAGTCATCCCCACTCCCCTGTCTTCTCCCCACACCCTTTGATGCCCTGGCTAATCAAGAACCTATCTCTGCCTTAAATACACCCAATGACTTGGCCTCCACAGCCGCTCGTGGAAACGAATTCCACAGATTTACCAACCTCTGGCTGAAGTAATTTCTCCACATGTCTGTTCTAAATGGACGTCCTTCAATCCTGAAATTGTGTCCTCTTGTCCTAGGCTCCCCTACCATGGGAAATAACTTTGCCATATTTAATCTGTTCAGGCCTTTTAACATTGGGATTGTTAAAAACCGGCAGAACTGTTTTTACTGACAGGAGAAGGGGCAAAGGCAGGTTACTGGTGACTTAAAACTAGTCACTTCAGCCAGATGGGGCTTACCAGCCATGGTTGACAGCTCACCTAAGAGAAAGAGAACTCTGATTTCAAACCTCTGCTGCCTTGCGGCTATACGCACTCACGGGGAAGGCTGCAGGAGTAATGAAGAAGAATAGCCCTTAACTCAGCAGAGGAGTTATCGGGGCACTGTCATGATGGTGTTTCTGTAGCAAGCAATTCTTGTTTTTACGAGGCCGAGTTGCAAGCTCGACGCTCAACCCGACTTGGATTCGAACTCGGGAACCTTCGCTCCGGAGTCCGGCGCTGATATTATTGCGCCACCACACGGGACTTGTGGGAGTGAACCCAGAGGAAAACCTGGAGCTGGAGTCCCTAGGGCAATCCTACGTTGAGTTCAATGCTGACTGGCAACTTCTGCGACACTGCTGGTACCAAACTGTATCGGTCTCTGCCATTCCTTTGGGTTCATTAGATGTGCGGAGAGAGGGAGCTTGCTACATGAGCAACAACTTGCTCTCCGTATCGTACTGCCCTGCCTTGCATAACTAGACAGCTAGGACGCAACATAAAATGGTCAACTCTCACTGACAAGAGGCCCAACATTGCCTTCCACTGGACATTCTCTTCTGATCTCCCTCAGTAACAAGGTTTTCTCGTCCACAGAACTGCTGTTCACTGGATTGTTTTTTGTTTTTCACACGATTCTCTGTAAACTCTAGAGTTTGTTGTGCATGGAAATCCCAGGAGATCAGCATTTTCTGAGATACTCAAACCACCCCATCTGGCACCAGCAATCATTCCACGGTCAAATTCACTTAGATCACATTTCCTCACCATTCTGATGTTTGGTCTGAACAACAATAGAACCTCTTGACCATGGAGCAGCTACCCCGTGAATGGCTGATTAGATAATTGCATTAATGAGTAGATATACTGGTATACCTAATAAAGTAGCCACTAATTTAGAGAAAATTTTTACCTGCGGGTAACTGTGAACAGCTATTCCTGGTTTGATTAGTACAATCTGCCCAGACCAGTGCAGTACTGTTTAAATTTTTCAGTGAAGAACAACAATGTTCACTATTACATTGCTGGAAAAGAATCCTTAACTTTTGAGATTTGTTTAAAAAAACTTTTTAAAAAATGATAGGCTTATTTAAAGAGATCATTTTTAACCCATCAGACCCCTGGGGTAACACATTCACAATTTTGGTGGTACTCAGTCTGTCAGGCAGCGTCTATGGAGTGCACTAGAATATAAAGCAAAGACTTAGTGTTGAAGCTTTATCAGGCACTAGTGAGGCCTCACCTGGAGTATTGTGACCAGTTTTGAGCCCCTTATCTATGAAAGGGGTTCCAAGGTTGTCAAGCCGAGGAGTGGTAGTGGGGACAAGCTCTCACTACCTAAAAGTGCTCCTCACGGCATGCACCTCAAATAGCCTCTGACAACCAAGTCCAACTCCTGGCCTTCTCGTGTGGCTTAGCCTCTAAGCCAGGCGGAAGTGTTTATACTGACAGCAGGGGCGAAGGCAGGTCCTGGCACCTTAAAACCAGTGCTTCGGGTAGATGGAGCTTGTCACCCTGGGAAGGCAATCCATCTAAGAGAGGGAAAACACTGATTTCAAATCTCCGCTGCCTTGCGTCCATACCCACTCATAGGAAAGGCTTTGGGAGTAAACCTGTGGACAAATCCGGAGCTGGAGTCCCTAAGGCAGTCCGACGTTGTCTTCAACCTCGCTCTGGCAACTCCTGCGATGACACTGGTGCCAAGTTGTATCAGCCCTTGCCCTTCCCTTGGACAACATCGATGTCGTGGAGAGGGGAGACTTGCTGCTTGGGCAACTGCTGGTCTTCCATAAAACCTTGCCCAGGCCTGCGCCCTGGAAACCATTCCAGATGCAGATCCATGGTCTCATGAGACTAATGGATGCCACCACCATCTATGAAAGGATGTGCTGAAATTGGAGAGGGTTCAGAGGAGGTTCATGAGAATGACTCCATGAGTGAATGGCTTGTCATATGAAAAGCATTTGATGCCTTTGGGCCTGTATTCACTGGAATTCAGAAGAATGAGGGGTGATCTCATTGAAACCTAATGAATGTTGAAAGGCCTCGCTAGAGTGGGTGTGGAGAGGATGTTTTCCACAGTGGAGGAGTTTATGACTAAAGGGCACAACCTCAGAACAGAGGGATATCCTTTTAGAACGGAAATGAGGAATTTCTTAAGCCAGACAGTGGTGAATCTGTGGAATTTGTTGCTACACTCAACTGCAGGGGCCAAGTGATTTGGTATATTTAAGGCAGAGATTGACAGATAGAATCTTGATTAGTCAGGGCATGAAAGATTACTGGGAGAAGGCAGGAGATTGGGGTTGAGAGGGAAATAGATTAGCCATGATGAAATCGTGGAGCAGACTCGATGGGCCAAATGGCCTAATTCTGCTCCTATACCTTCTGGTTTTATGGTCTTATAAACAGTCAAAGTTTTGGCTGGAACCTTTCTTCAGGGCTGAAAAGAAAGGGGGAAAAAGCTAGTATAAGAAGATGGGGAGAGGGGAAGGAGGGCAAGCTGGCAGGCAATCAGTGAAGCCAGGTGAAGGGGAACTGGGGGCTGTTAAACAAATGGGGAAAGATTGCTTCAATTGGTTGTTGAATTGATAATAAGGGGTATGAACTTGGGATTATCACAGGACAAAATGGAAGCTGCACGGGAATTCTTTCCAGATGGCTGCTTCAAAAATATAATAGGAAATGGAAAAAGGAAAAAAAATGGGATTAAAGTAGACAGCAGCATTACTCTGCTAACACTGACACTATTGGCTGAATATCCTCAATCTGTGGTGAAGGCTTGACAGATCTTTGAAGCCATGATGAAGCTCTCTACTTTGCCTAACTCTGCACTGAAGTCAGATGTAATGCATTACTTTCAACAAAAGAGCTTCAGAAACTGACTGTGGAAGAGAAACTTCAGAAAGATCCCCACTATCCTCACTTGAGTTGATATGTCAAAGGCTATTGAAGAATCCATGTTGCTGAATGATTAGTCTATTCCTGATTTCTGTCCCAGGTGTCTGGGAGTTAGCCAGTGCAGCTGGACTGTTAGGTATCACATTTATAACCCTACATTGGCTTCACTTGATTCTGTTCTATTTTCCTGTTTTCACGGCAATAAGATGAAACTAAATGAGGCGTTTTGTCAGCTGTAGAAAACAGTGGGACTCAGACATTCCAAAAATCTTTCCAATGAAAATCCAGTCTGTTGTTATTAAGCCTTTAGTTTGTTTTCCTCTCCGCCAAACTAGGACGCATCGATTTGGGACAAAACAGGGCCAGTGCCAAGAGTCTGTATCTTCCTATTTCTCCATCCCAGCCCATCTCCGCTTTCAGTAACACCACAGATTCTGCAGATGCTGGAAATCCAGAGCAACACACACAAAATAATGCAGGAACTCAGCAGGTCAGGCAGCGTCTATGGAGGGGAATAAACAGTCGACATTTTGGGCTGAGACCCTTCGTCAGGACTGGAAAGGAAGGGGACAGAAGTGGGGGGGAGGGGAGGAGTATGAGAAGGCAGTTGATGGGCGAAGCCAGGTGAGGAGGAAGGTAGCTAGGTGGGGATGAAGTGAGAAGCTGGGAGGTGATAGATGGAAAAAGTAAAGGGTTGAAGAAGAGGGAATCTGATAGGAGAGAAAATTAGGCCATGGGAGAAAGGGAAGGAGGAAAGGCACAAGAAGAAGGTGATAGGCAGGTGAGGAGAAGAGAAGGGGTAACAGGGGAGCTAGAATGGAGAATGGAAAAAGGGTGGGGAGTTGAGAGGTACTACCGAAAGTTAGCTTTCTCAGCATTTCAAAAACACAAGAAATTCTGCAGATGCTGGAAATCCAGAGCAACACACACACAAAATGCTAGAGGAAACCAAGAAGTCTCCATCCGCCAAAAGTAGAATTTCCTGGTGGCCATTTTAATGTCTATCCCATTCCCTGTTCTGATATATCAGTCCATTGCCTCCTCTTCTGACATGATGAGGCCACTCTCAGAGTTGAGGAGCAACACCTCATATTCCATCTGAGTAGTCTCCAACCTGATAGCATCAAGATCAATTTCTCAAACTTCTGATAATTTTTTCATTTTTTTCTCCCCCCCATCTTCCTTCTTCTTCTGTTCCACACTCTGACTTACCTCTTCTGCTCACCTGCCTATCACTTCCCCCAATGCCCCTCCTTTTTCCTTTCTCCCATGGTCCATTCTTCTCTCCCGTCAGATTCCATCTTCTCCAGCCTTTTTTACCCCCCTGGCATCAATTATCACCCTCTAGCACCACCCCCTCCCATTTTTTATTCTGTCTTCTTCCCCCTCTCTTTCCAATCCTGATTTATTTATTCGGATACAATGTAGAATAGGTCTTTCTGGCCCTTCAAGCTACGCCACCCAGCAATCCCCTAATTTAATCCTAGCCAAGTCATGGAACAACTTTAGCCTAATCATGGGCCAATTTTTATAATGACATCTAACCTACAAACTGGGACGTCTTTGGACTGTGTGAAGAAACCCACGCGGTCACGGGGAGAACGTACAAACTCCTTACAGGCAGCAGTGGGGAATGAACCCCAGGTTGCTGGTACAGTAGAGTGTTGTGCTAACCACTAAGCTATCATGCCATTCCAGTTTCTTGAGTCCTGAAGAAGGGTCTCAGCCCAAAACATTGACTGTTTATTCGTTTCCGTAGATCAGGGGTGTCAAATTCATTTTAGGTCACGGGCCGGATTGAGCAAAATGCAGCTTCATATGGGCCGGATCAATCGGACGCGTGCGAACGCAGCTTTCGTTGCCTCCGTTTTTTCAGCCTGTTCTCATGTGTCTCAGTCTCTGCTATAACTACAAAGTGTTTCACTTTACAAATTCCGTTTCTTATGAAGAAGACTGCCGAGCAAGACTGCCGAATAAACACTAAAAACCCTGAAAACCTGGTACCTGAATAAACTCAGCATTAGCCATATCATACGCCATAGGTGCTTTGATTACTGGGGCCAGCTTTAATAGTAATTAGATATTATCTCGCGGGCCGGATTTGGCCTGCGGGCCTTGAGTTTGACATATATGCCGTAGATGCTGCTTGACCTGCTGAGTTCCTCCAGCATTCTGTGTGTGTTGCTCTGGATTTCAGTACTATTGGACCAAAGTATTTTCAATATATTATGAACAGATTCATCACTGAATCCCTTCATTTTACATTTTCTTTCAACAGTTTGGCTTACATAGTGATCACCAAATCAGGCAAACCACTCCAGTGAATTCATGATGAAGCTTGATGAAGGGCCTCAGCCTGAAACGTCAACTGTTTATTCTTCTCCATGGATGCTGCCTGACCTGCTGAGTTCCTTCAGCATTTTGACCACTTCTGTGACATCACATGATCCATTGCCACAGTTGTTTATCTAAAGTTAATCAGCTCCCTTATGATGAATTATAATTAGTGTTGTTTAAGAATATTACTTTAGGCAGTATCAAATTGCTTTATTTAAGAGCATAACACATCAGAACAAATTAGGCCATTTGGCCCATCGAGTCTGTTCCGCCATTTCATCATGGCTGATCCACTTCCCTCTCAACCCCATTCTTTTGCCTTCTCCCTGTAACCTTTCATGCCCTGACTTATCAATAATCTATCAACCTCCGCCTTAAATACACCCAATGGCCTGGCCTCCACAGATTCATCACATTCTGGCTAAAGAAATTCCTTCTCATCTCTGTTCTAAATGGGCACCCCTCCATACTGAGGCTGCGCTCTTCTCAATCTAAAGTTTGTCTCATTGACAATAAATGTTACGTTGAGAATCAAGAACCTGATTTATAACATAGAACACAGCACAGTTACAGGCCTTTCAGCCCATGATGTTGTGCTAACCTTTAAACTTACATTAAGATCAATCAACCCTTCTATCCCAAACAGTCCTGCATTTTTCTATCATCCATGTGTCTAAGAATCCCTTAAACGTCCCTAATGTACAAGCCAGTCTTATCAGTTTCCCAGTCTACAATCTTCTAACTCTGCAGCTGAGTTCTATAAATACAAGACCATAAGATATAGGACTCCTCCACTAAGCTCCTGATATGCCTTAGAGTGTCGAGAAAGGCTTATGTTAGTCACTTGCCTCTCGGCTGCTCACTTACCAATGGAGTTTATATAGCAGGTTCAGGATTTTAGTGCACTGGACTCCAATGGAGATAGATTTATCCATCCAACCTCCTGGTGTGGCCTTTTATATATTGGTGAGACCCGACGCAGACTGGGAGACCGTTTCGTGGAACACCTACGCTCGGTCCGCCAGAAAAGGCAGGATCTCCCTGTGGCCACACATTTTAATTCCATGTCCCATTCCCATTCTGATATGTCTATCCATGGCCTCCTCTACTGTCAAAATGAATCCAAACTCAGGTTGGAGGAATAACACCTTATATACCGGCTGGGTAGCCTCCAACCTGATGGCATGAACATTGACTTCTCTAACTTCTGTTAATGCCCCTCCTCCCCTTCTTACCCCATCCCTGACATAATTAGTTGCTTGCCTGTTCTCCATCTCCCTCTGGTGCTTCCCCCCCACTTTCTTTCTCCTGAGGCCTCCCATCCCATGATCCTTTCCCTTCTCCAGCTCTGTAGCACTTTCGCCAATCACCTTTCCAGCTCTTAGCTTCATCCCACCCCCTCCGGTCTTCTCCTATCATTTCGCATTTCCCCCTCCCCCCACTACTTTCAAATCTCTTACTATCTTTCCTTACAGTTAGTCCTGACGAAGGGTCTCAGCCCGAAACGTCGACAATGCTTCTCCCTATAGATGCTGCCTAGCCTGCTGTGTTCTACCAGCATTTCATGTGTGTTGTTGTAGATTTATCTCTGGCTTGTTAATGATTGCCTCATGCAGATGGAACATAGAATAGTACAGGACCTTTTCCCATCCAGTTGTGCCAACCTTTTAACCTACTCTAAAATCATTCTAGCCCTTCTGTCCTACATAGCCCTAGATTTTTCTATCTAAGAACTTCTAAGAACATCAACTGTCTTGATTTCACCACTCCTCTCTCCAATTCCAACCTCATTCTTTCTGAATGCACTGCTCTCCACACCAATCCTAACCTCACCATCAAACCCACAGATAAGGGGGATTCTGTAGTAGTCTGGTGGACTGGCCTCTACCTCATTGAGGCAAGGTGACAACTCTCAGACACCTCCCCTTAGTTACTCCTCGAGCAAGACCCCACTAAGGAGCACAAGGCCACTGTCGTCCGCACAATCACTGACCTTATTAACTCTGGGGATCTCCCATCCACTGCTACTTTACTTTACTGTCACCAAACAATTGATACTAGAGCGTACAATCATCACAGCGATATTTGCTTCTGCACTTTGCGCTCCCAGAAGTACAAATCAAAGTAAATATAATTAAAAAATTAAATTATAAATCATAATTAGAAAATAGAAAAATAAAATAAAAATAAAAATTAGAAAACCTCATACCAACCTCATAGTTCCCTCACTCCACACTTCCCATTTCTACCTCATACCCAAGATCCACAGACCCATTGTTTTTGCTTGTTCCTACCCTACCAACTCAGTTTTGCCCCCCTGGTTCAGTCCCTTCCTACCTACATCTGTGACACTTCACATGCTCATGATCTTTTCAATGATTTCATGATCCCCGGCCCTGATCATCTTATTTTCACCATGGCTGTCCAGTCCCTATACACCTCCATCCCCCAAAAGGAAAAGCCTCAAAGCTCTCCATTTCTTTTTGGACACTTGTTCCATTCCACCAGCCACTCTCCTCCATCTGGCGGAACTGGTCCTTGGGCTCTTTCCACTTTCTTCAACAAGAGGTGTAGCCATGGGCACTCACATAGGTCCCAGCTTTGCCAGCCTTTTTGTCTGCAATGTTGGACAGTCTATGTTCCAAGCCTACAATGGTGTCACTCCCCAACTTCTCCTGCGCTACATCGATGACTGCATTGGTGCTGCTTCCTGCACCCATGTGGAGTTTGTTGACTTCATCAACTTTGCCTCCAACTTCTATCCTGCCCTCAAATTTACCTGGATTATTTCCAACACCTCCCTCCCCTTTCTCAATCTCTTTGTCTCTATCTCTGGAGACAGCTTATAAATATTATAAAACTACAGATTCTCACAGCTACCTGGCCTATACCTCTTCCCACCCTGTTTCTTGTAAAAATGCCACCCCCTTCTCTCAATTCCCCGGTCTCTGTCACACCTGTTCTCAGGATGAGGCTTTTCATTGCAGAACTAAGGAGCTCTCCTCCTTCAAGGAAAGGAGTTTCCCTTCCACCATCATCAACGCTGCCCTCACTTACATCTCTTCCATTTTACGCACATCTCCCCTCCCACATCCTTCCGCCACCACACCAAGGATAGAGTTCCCCTTGTCCAATGTGATCCCAACCCCAAGTGCATCTCCACCCCCCCCCACAACTTTCTGTGTTCCCTAAGCAACTCCCTTGACCATTTGTCCCTCCCCACTGATCTCTCTCCTGCCACTTATCCTTGCAAGCGGAATAAGTACTACACCTGCCCCTACACCTCCTCTCTCACTACCATTCAGGGCCCCAAACAGTCCTTCCAGGTGAGGTGACACTTCACCTATAAGTCTGTTGGGGTCATCTGCTGTATCCAGTGCTCCCAGTGTGGCCTCCTGTATATTGGTGAGACCCAACATAGATTGGGAGACCGCTTCCCCAAGCACCTACACTCCGTCCACCAGAAAAAGCGGCATCTCCCAGTGGACACCCAGTTTAATTCCACTTTCTATTCCCATTCTGACATGTCAGTCCTCTACTGCTGTGATGAGGCCACTCAGGTTGGAGGAGCAACACCTTATATTCTGTCTGGGTAGCCTCCAACCTGATGGCATGAACATTGATTTCTCGTACCCTCAGTAATGTCCTCCCCCCATCTCCAATCCCCATTTCCATTTGCCACTCTCAGCTTATCTCCTTACCTGCCCATCGCCTCCCTCTGATGCCGCACCCCTTCACTTTTTTCCATGGTCTTCTGTCCTCTCCTATCAGATTCCCCTTCTCCAGCCCTTTATCTTTTTCACCAATCAACTTCCCAGCTCTTTACTTCACGCCTCCCCTACTCCCAGTTTCACCCATCACCTACCACCTTGTACTTCTTCCTCCTCTCCCCCCACCTCCTTTCTCTGAGTTCTCATCTTTTTTCACCAGTCCTGATGAAGAGTCTTGGCCAAAACGTTGACTGTTAACTCTTTTCCATAGATGCTGCCTGGCCTGCTGAGTTCCTCCAGCATTTTGTGTGTGTTGCTTGGATTTTCAGCACCTGCAGATTTTTCTCGTATGTGTAAGACTTTCTTAAATACCCCTAAAGTACCTCCTCTACCATCAACACTGGCAGGACATTCCATGCACCAACCTCTCATGCAAAAACTTACCTCTGACATCTCCTTTCCTCCAATCACCTCAAAATTATGCACCCTGGTATGAGCCATTTCCACCCTGGGAAAAAAAGACTCTGAGAGTCTGTCCACTCTATCTATGCCTCTTACCATCTTGTGCACCTCCGTCAGGTCACCTCTCCTCCTCCTTTGCCCCAGAGAAAAGCCGTAGCTCACTCAGGCCATGGCTTACTTTTCAGAAAAATCAATAGAAGGGTCTCATGACGAGACATTGACTATTTATTAATTTCCATAGTTGCTGCCTCCACCAAGAGTGCCACATCATTGTCATTGAGTTTAGAGGCTTGTGTGCCTCAATAACCCGGACAGCGATGTTGGCTGGAGTCAGGGCTTTCTGATTTGGCTCCTGGTAAGGTCACCCATGCCAAACAGGCCAAAGGGTAGAGGCCAGACTAAGAGTGGTCCACCAGTCCCTCAGCTCAGGGCTAACAACCCTGACTGGTAAAACAAAATTTTTATGGCAACAGCAATGAAGAATCCGTCTACATCTGAGTGTGATGGTATTCCTGAGCCTCCACCTGGGACTTACATGACCGACAGTAATGAAAACCAAGGGGAAGCTACTGACATGATGACGGAAGCCCTGAACACCACCAGAGATGGAGCACCTTCACTGCTGCCCCAAATGCCAGTGGCATAAGAAGTACCTCATCGTAGATGCTGCCTCACCTGCTGAGTTCCTCCAGCATTTTGTGTGAATCACTCTGGATTTCCAGCATCTGCAGAATTTCTTGCGTTTAACAGGAGCTTTTTTTTTTGCAGAATTTTTTTCAACGAGAGAGAATGCACGTAATTCAAAATTCTCCTTCATTTCTTCATGATGTTTTTAATTAACACAGCTATAAACAGTACAATACTGGGTTCAACATATTCCTTATTCCTTGGTGCAGCTTCATCATGTGGACCAGATGCTGCAAATTAAGGCTCGTCTCTGTGTTTAAAAGGATAAAAGAAACATCCCCTAAATTTTTGAGGCATTTAAAAATAGACTGGTGCATTTCATTGGAATTAAAGAGCATGCACTCAGGAAAATTGATTAGTTTTTGATGCTAACAAGATATTAAGTCTCTCCCCGCCCCCCCCCCCCCCCCCGGGCATCTGAATTGTCACTTTTAAATGAAAATAAAAGTCAAAGTAAATTTATTATTGAAGTATGTGTATGCCCCATATACAACCCAGAGCAGAGTTTCATTTTAAGGCCACCAGACTATAAATTATAGGAGCAGAATTAGGCCATTTGGCCCAACGGGTTAGCTCTGCTGATCCATTTCCCCCACAGCCCCAATCTCCTGCCTTCTCCCCATTTCTCTTTATACCCTGAATAATCAAGAATCTATCAACCTCTGTTTTAATATACCCAATGACTTGGCCTCCACAGCCATCTGCGGCAACGAATTCCACAGATCCACCACAGATTCATTTTCTTGCAAACATCTACAGTAAAATAAAGAAATATATTGAATTTTTGAAAAAAAGTATGCATAAACCATAAGAGCATAAGATATAGGAGCAGAAGGAGGCCATTCAGCCCATCGAGTCTGTTCTGCTATTCAATCATAGGCTGATCCAAGTCTTCCAATCGTCCCCACTCTCCTGCTTTCTCCCCATACCTTTTGATGACCTGACTATTCAAGAACCTATCTATCTCTGCCTTAAATGCACAAAGGCTGACAAATAAACCAATGTACAAAAGAAGACAAATAGAGCAACTACAAATAAAAGCTCCTGAGAAAGAGTTGTAGAGTCCTTGAAAGTGAGTCTGTAGGTTATGGAATCACATCAACAGCTGTATTTCATCAGGAGTTAGATTAGATTTGTTCTGTCACTAAAGACTCCAACAACTTTCTACAGATGTATCATGCAGATCCTTCTGACAGGTATGGAAGGGCACTGCTCAGGAACGGAAAAAGCCGTAGAACATTGTGGGCTAAGCCAGCACCATCGTGGGCCATAGCTTCCCCACCACTGAGAACATTCAAAGATTCAAACATAGAAGTCAAAGTACATTTACTATCAAAGTATGTATACAGAATATAACTCTGTGATTTGTCCTGCTGCAGACAGCCACAAATGAATCTCAGAGCTGTATTCTGTATATAAGCTTTGATACTTCAAAAGGCAGTGCTTCAAGAAGGTGCATCCTTCATGAAAGATTCTCCCTATGTAGAATGTTTTCATGCCACCATCAGGGAGGAGGTGCAGGAGGTGCAGGAGCCTGCAGACACACATTCAATGTCCTAGGCTCAGATCATTCTTCTCTTCCATCAGATTTCTGAATGGAGAATGAACCCATAACCTCCAAGAGGACCACAACCTTTTTGTAGGGATTGGAGGCTTGGGCTCCTCAATGACCCAGAGAGCTATGTTGGCTGGAGTCAGGGCTTTGTGCTCTAGCACTTGGTAGGGTCACCAATGCCAAACAGGTCATAGGGTAGAGGCCAGACTAAGAGTGGTCCACTGGTCCTCCAGGCTCGGGGATTCAGCTCAGGACTAACAACCCTGACTGGTAAAACAAAGGGAGTACAGAGAAGGTTCACCAGATTGATTCCTGGGATGGCAGGACTTTCATATGAAGAAAGACTGGATCGACTAGGCTTATACTCACTGGAATTTAGAAGATTGAGGGGGGATCTTATTGAAACGTATAAAATTCTAAAGGGATTGGACAGGCTAGATGCAGGAAGATTGTTTCCGATGTTGGGGAAGTCCAGAACGAGGGGTCACAGTTTAAGGATAAAGGGGAAGCCTTTTAGGACCGAGATGAGGAAAAACTTCTTCACACAGAGAGTGGTGAATCTGTGGAATTCTCTGCCACAGGAAACAGTTGAGGCTGGTTCATTGGCTATATTTAAGAGGAAGTTAGATACGGCCCTTGTGGCTAAAGGGATCGGGGGTATGGAGAGAAAGCAGGTACAGGGTTCTGAGTTGGATGATCAGCCATGATCATACTGAATGACGGTGCAGGCTCGAAGGGCCGAATGGCCTACTCCTGCACCTATTTTCTATGTTTCTATGTCTATGTTTCTAAAACAGTTACAGAAACAGCAATGAAGAAACCTTCTATGTCTGTGTGCTACGGTATTCCTGAGCCTACGTCCAGGACATGTATGACTGACAGTAGTGAGAACGGAGCTGCTGACGTGATGAAGGAAGCCCTGAACACCGTCAGAGACGGAGGACCTTCATTGCTGCCCTAAATGCCAGTGATGTTACAGGCAGTAGGTAGATAGAACGAACCCATAAACACTACCTCACTCTTCCCCTTGCACTATGTATATACATATGTATGTATGTACGTATTTATTTACTTATCTATTTATTTTAACCTGTAGTGATTAATTATGCTTTGTACTGTATTGCTGTCACAAAACAACCAGTTCACAACATACACACACAAAATGCTGGTGGAACACAGCAGGCCAGGCAGCATCTATAGGAAGAAGTACAATCGACGTTTCGAGCCAAGACCCTTCGTTAGGACTAATATGTTCACAACATATGTCACTGAAAATAAACCTGTTACCAAAATACAAACGTATAGTCTCCCACACCATGTTTAATCTTCTGGTCTTTGTGACAATGGCAACTATCTCTGCCAGTGAGCTATGCTCCACCAAGATTTACTGGCACACTTGGGCTGCCAAAATGCTAGGTAGCCTTTACACTGATGGAGACGTTGGGGAAGGATGGGTGCTGCGTCTCAGTCTGGGAGAAGGTAGTGGGGTGGGCAGGGATGGGTCAGAATAAGGGGGTGGCCATTTTGGCTCAGGTTAAGGGGTAATTTATTTAGGATGTAGGTGAGGAGAAATTCCTTCACATTGAAATCAAGGCAAAAGTTGAGCTTGCTGTGCACAACAACATGTATGTACAAGTACAATGATAATCTTACTTGCTGCAGCATTACAGGCACGTAGCATAAGATACAAGTTCAAAATAAATTTATTACCAAAGTACGTATGTCATCATATACCACCCTGAGATACATTTGCTTGAGGCATTCACAATAGAACAAAGAAATACAATAGAATCAATGAAAATCTACACACTAAGATTAACAATCAATGTGCAGAAAGATACAAAACTGAAAATACAAAATATATGTTAAATAAATAGTAAGCAAATAATATTGAGAACATGAGTTGGAGAGTTCTTGAAAGTGAGCCCATAGGTTGTGTTCAGTGTTGAGATAGGTGAAGTTATCCACTCTGATTCAGGAGCCGGAGATGGTTGAAGGGTAACGAGGCCCTCCATTGGTCAGGGTTGACCATGGATGTTGCATCCTAGCTGTCTGCGTGACAAGCAAGCCAGGGCAGTACAATATGGAGAGCAAGCTGTTGCCCATGTAGCAGGTTCCCTGCTTCCAAATGAATCCAAAGGAATGGCAGAGACCGATATAGTTTGGTAACAGCGGCATTGCAGGAGTTGCCATTCTGTGTTAAACTCAACATAGGACTGCCTTAGGGACTCCAGTTCTGGATTTTTCCTCAGGGCTTACTCTCAAAGGCTTCCCCATGCAAGGTAGTGGAGGTTTGAGATCAGAGTTTTCCTTCTACTATAGAGTTGTGACCACACCTCTATCCCCTTCAAGTGACCACAACTCTATCCCCTTCACCATAGCACTGGAGAAGGATAGGAGCAGATAATCTGTGAAAACATTTAATTGGGGTAGGGGGAAATATGATGCTATTAGGCAGGAACTTGGGAGCATAAATTGGGAGCAGATATTCTCCGGTAAATGCATGGCAGAAATGTGGCAAATGTTCAGGGAATATTTGCATGAAGTTATACATAAGTATGTTCCATTGAGGCAGGGAAAGAATGGTAGGGTTAAAGAACCATGGTGTACAAAGTATGTAGAAAATCTAGTTAAGAAGAAAATAAAAGCTTATGAAAGGTTCAAGAAACTAGGTATTGTTAGAGCTCTATAAAATTACAAGGTTGCTAGGACGCTTAAGAATGGAAGTAGGAGAGCCAGAAGGGGCCATGAGAAGGCCTTGGTGAGCAGGATTAAGGAAAACCCTTGGTGTGCAGGATTAAGTATGCGGAGAGCAAGAGGATGAGACACGTGAGAATAGGATCAATCAGGTCCAATAGTGGAAACATGTGCATTGAGACGGAGGAGGCAGCAGAGGTACTTAATGAATACTTTGCTTCAGTATTCACCAGTGAAAAAGACCTTGGCAATTGTGGGGATGACTTACAGTGGACTGAAAAGCTTGAGCATATAGACATTAAGAATAAGGATGAGCTGGAACTTTTGAAAGCATTAAGTTAGATAAGTCACCGGGACTGGACGGGATGTACCCCAGGCTACTGTGGGAAGCGAGAGAGAAGATTGCTGGGCCTCTTGCGGTGATCTTCATGTCATCAATAGGGACGGGAGAAGTACCGGAGGACTGGAGGGTTGCAAATGTTCCCTTGTTCTAGAAAGGGATTAGAGATAACCTGGAAATTATAGACCAGTGAGTCTGACTTCAGTGGAGGGCAAGTTGTTGGAGAAGATCCTGAGAGGCAGGATTTATGAGCATTTGGAGAGACATAATCTGATTAGGGATAGTCAGCATGGCTTCGTCAAGGACAGATCTTGCCTTACAATCCTAACTGAATTCCTTGAGGATGTAACAAGACACATTAATGAAGGTAGAGCAATGGATGTAGTGTATATGGATTTCAGTAAGGCATTTGATAAGGTTCCCCATGCAAGGATCCTTCAGAAAGCAAGGATGTATGCTTTCTGGATCCAGAATTGACTTGCCCACAGAAGTCAAAGTGTGGTTGTAGACGGTTTGTATTCTACATGGAGCTCGGTGACCAGTGGTGTGCCTCAGGGATCTGTTCTGGGATCCCTCCTTTTTGTGATTTTTATAAATGTCCTGGATGAAGAAGTAGAAGGGTGGGTTAATAAGTTTGCTGATGACACAAAGGTTGGGAGTGTTGTAGGTAGTCTGGAGGATTGTCAGAGGTTAGAGTTTACAGTGGGACATCGATAGGACACAGAACTGGGCCGAGAAGTGGCAGATGGACTTCAACCCAGACAAGTGTAAAGTGGTTCATTTTGGTAGTTCAAACTTGAAGACAGAATATAATATTAATGGTAAGACTCTTGGCAGTGTGGATGGTCTAAGAGATCTTGGGATCCATGTCCATAGGACACTTAAAGCTGCTGTGCAGGTTGGCAGTGTTGATAAAAGATGTATGGTGTGTTGGCATTCATTAACCGTGGGATTGAATTCAAGAGCCATGAGATAATGTTACAGCTACATATGACTTTGGTCAGACCCCACTTGGAAGACTGTGTTCAGTTTTGGTCACCTCATTACAGAAAGGATGTGGATACTATAGAGAGAGTTCAGGGGAGATTTACAAGGATGTTGCCTGGATTGGAGAGAATACCTTATGAGAATAGGTTGAGTGAACTTGGCCTGTTCTCCTTGGAGCAATGAAGGATGAGAGGGCTATGCACTTGGCAGTTTCTGGAGTAGGTTACTTGGTCGGCACAACATTGTGGGCCAAAGGGTCTGTAATGTGCTGTAGATTTTTATGTTTTATGTTCTTTATGAACTGCCAACCATGGCTGACAAGCCCCATCTGCCTGAAGTGACTGGTTTTAATGCACCAGTAACCCACCTTTGCCCCTTCTCCTGTCAGTAGAAACAGTCTTTCTGGGGTTAGTAGCTAAGGCACATATGAAGGCCAGGAGGTAGACTTAGTTGTCAGAGGCTATTTGAGATGCATGCTTTTGGGAGCATTTAATAGGTAGTGGGAGCTTATCCCCACTACCACCCCGGCTTTAATGACCTTAAGGAACCAGACAGTTACTACAGTAAAGAATAATAACTGTTCCTGTACCCCCACTCCAATGAGAAGAGAGCATGGCCTGTGTCGTGATGTGTGCTAGCAATGTCAGAAACCAAGTGCGAGGAAAGACAGACTTGTAGAGATCGCAACCAGAGTTCAGAATTCCGACAGAACATCAGTGGCTTGGCCAAATGACACCGTGAGACATAACATTCTCAAAACTAGGACCCTGCTCTAAAAAGGTGTCCACTTAAAATATACAATAAACATGGAATCCCTGAGTCTATCAAGATAAACATAACAGAAGGCAGCAGGAAACTTCCAGGCAGCATTACGAAGAGTGAGTCACTTGAGAACAGGCACAAGGAACTCTAAATGATCAGTGACTCTAGTTATACAATAACAAACCAATTCAGGTGCTCTGAAAGCCTCAGAGCCCAGCGCTCTCCAGCACCCTGCACAAGACCGCAGAGTTTATTACAGGCCTGGATGATGGACGACGACTCCTTGTGCCCTTGTGCCTTATAGATGTGCTCAGTGGTGGGGGGGGGCTTCACCCATGATGGTCTGGGCTGTGTCACTAGTTTTTGTAGGCTTTTCCATTCTTGTTAATGAGCAGAATTAACAAGATGAAAATATAAATTTATCATAAAGTAGACTGAATTTTATGTGAAAATAAAAATAGAACAAATATGAAAACTTTTAGTGTAAAGTGGTCAAAGTAGTCTGAGTATTGCTAAACTGTAGTAATTAGGATTTTGCTGGATGGTTCAAGAACCAGAACGTTGAATGGAAGTAAATGTTGTAAAATCTCTAGAAGGCTCTGGAAGCTTAGTCATTGAGATGTTGAGGGAATCGAGTGATAAGGCAGGAAATATCATTGACGTCAAAGATCAGACATGATTTTGAAGAACTTTGCAGCAGACTCATGGGGACAAATGGCTTAACCCTGCTCCTATTTCTCAGAGAAAAACTCAGACATCAACCATGACTGTTGATATTAATCCAAAGAGAAAAACAAAATGTGAAATTTGTGTGTTACCCTCTTAAGAGATAGAGAACTGATGATGGTTTATATGTGCAGTTAAAATTCTCAGTAAAACTAAAATTGAGCTCTAAATAAATACAATACGTAAACACAAAAAATTCTGCAGATACTGGAAATCCAGACTAACAGACACATAATGCTGGAGAAACTGAGCAGTTCAGGCAGCATCTATGGAGGGGAATAAAGAGTCAATGGTTAAGGCTGATATCATTGTTTCAGGTTCTTTCTGATAGTAGAGTTCGTCTACGGTGTGTGGAAATTTCTTTTATCCAAGTCCAGGTTTAATTTCTGATTCAAGTCCGAGAGTTTTTACAGAGAATGGACATACCTTGTGGACACACACTAAAAGAGCATTCTTAAATGTTTATTAACCTTTATATTCATAATTTTCAGAATCAGAATCAGAATCAGGTTTAATATCACTGGCATACATTGTGAAATTTGTTAACTTAGTGGCAGCAGTACAATGCAATACACGGTAAATATAGAAAAAAGTGAATTACAGTAAGTATATATATAAAATAGTTAAATTAAAAATAATGCAACAAATAATTAAAAAGTGAGGTAGTGTCCAAGGGTTCAATGTCCATTTAGGAATCATATGGCAGAGGGGAAGAAGCTGTTCCTGAATTACCGAGTGGCTACCTCAGGTGCCACACCTCGATGGGCTTATTCCACACCGTACCTCAATAAATAAACAAACAAATAAATAAATAGAGTGAAAAGGAAATTACAGTAAAGAAATGATAGAACATAGAAATAAAACATTATAGCACAGTCTTGGTCCTTCAGCCACAACGTTGTGCCAACCTTTTAACCTACTCTATGATCAATCTAACCCTTCCCTCCTACATAGCCCTCCATTTTTCTGTCATCCATGAGCCTGGCCAAGAGTCTCTTAAATGTCCCTAATGTATCTGCCTGTACCACCACACCTGGAGACCACACTGTCTGTATAAAAAAACCTACCTCTAACTTGCCCCCTGTACTTTCCTTCAAACACCTTAAATCTACGCCCCTTTGTATCAACCATTTCTGCCCTGGGAAAATGTGTCTGGCTGTTCACTTGATGTATGCCTCAATCATCTTGTACACCTCTATCATGACATCTCTTATCCTCTGTCACTCCAAAGAGAAAAGCCCGAGTTCACTCAAACTATCAGCTCAACTCATCTGAAAGTAACTGGCTCAATGTATCTGAAAAAACATCACTGCGTATTGTGGTAAGTTTGGTTAGTAAACCACAACTCTGAGTTAGAAGGGAATGTAAGAGCTTGGTTTTCAAAGTGTGTGTGTGTGTGTGTGTGTGTGTGTGTGTGTGTGTGTGTGTGTGTGTGTGTGTGTGTGTGTGTGTGTGTGTGTGTGTGTGTGTGTGTGTGTGTGTGTGTGTGTGTGTGTGTGTGTGTGTGTGTGTGTGTGTGTGTGTGTGAGAGAGAGAGAGAGAGATACTCACAGAGCCCTACTGCACAGGAGTAAGGCCTTCCAGTCCGTACTGAACTGTTACTCTGCACAGTCACATCGAACTGTATCTGGACCAGAGCTCTTCATACCTGCCCCATCCATGTACTTATCCAAACTTCCCTTAAATGCTGCAGTCGAACCCATGTATGCTAATTATACAGTAGAATATACATCATAGACCATAGACTGCAGGAGATTTGGGCTGAGAGGGAAATGGATCAGCCATAATGAAATCGCGGAGCAGTCATGATGAGTTGATGGCCTAATTCTGCTCCTATGTCTTATGGTCTTATAAGATGTAGGAGCAAATTTAGGCCATTGGGCCCATTGAGTCTGCTCCACCATTTTATCATGGCTTATTTATTATCCCACTTAACCCCATTCGTCTGCCTTCTCCCCATAACCTTTGGTGCCCTGACTAATCAGGAATCTATCAACCTGCACTTTAAATATACCCAATAACCTGGTCTCCACAGCTGCCTGTGGCAATGAATTCCACAGATACTAAAAAAAACATCTGTGTTCTAAATGGACGCCTCTCAATTCTGACACTGTGCCCTCTGGTCCTAGACTCCCCCACTTTGGCAAATATCCTCCCCACATCCACTTTATTGAGGATAGGTTTCAATGAGATCCCCCTCTCATTTGTTTAAATTCCAAAGAGTACAGGCCCAGTGCCATCAAACACGCCTCACCCATTAACCCTTTTATTCTTGGAATCATTCTTGTGAAACTCCTATAACTAAAAGCATAATCAATGTGTTACAGTTATAGAGTAAGTTCAGTGCGGATGGGCAACAAGATACAAGGCCATAATGAGGTAAATTGTGAAGTCAAGAGTCCATCTTGTCGTACTAGGCGATCGTTCAATAGTCTAATAACAGCAAGATAGAAGCTGACCTTCAGCTTGGTGGTGTGTGCGTATACAGAGGGGAGAAGAGAGAGTGTCTGCAGTGTGTCGTTGATTTTGCTGGCTGCTTTACTGAGGCCGAGAGAAGTGTAGACAATAGTCTGTAGATGGTGGCTGTGTTCTGTGCCGTACTGAAGCGTGTCCACAACTCTCCGCACGTTCTTGCAGTCATGGGCAGAGCAGTTGCCATACCAAACTGTCATACATCCAGTCAATGGCACGAAAATACAAATTGGTGAGAGTCAAATGGGACATGCCAAATTTCTTTAGCCTCCCGTAAAAGTAGAGGTGATGGTGAGCTTTCTTCAGTGCAGCATTGACATGGTTGGACCAGGTAGCCAAATGTACCAAAAATACCAACCGTAGCCAGACTAATATGTCATATGGCAGATATATACTCAGTGGCCACCTTATTAGATACATGTGTACACCTGCTCATTACTGTAAATATCTTATCAGCCAATCATGAGGCAGCAACTCAATCCATGAAAGCATGCAGACGTAATCAAGATGTTATTCAGACCAAACATCAGAATGGAGAAAAAATGTGATCTAAGTGACTTTGACCAGGAAATGATTGTTGGTGCCAGATGGGGTGGTTTGAGTACCTCAGAAACTGCTGATTTCCTGGGATTTTCACGCACAGAGTTTGCAGAGAATGGTGTGAGAAGCAAAAGAAAACATCTAGTGAACAGCAATTCTATGGGCAAAAACACCCTGTTAATGAGGAACATGAGAAAGTCTGCAGATACTGTAAATCCAAAGCAAAATTCTGGAGAAACTCAGCAGGTCAGGCAACATGAAGTGAATAAGTAGTCGACATTTCTGGCCCATACCCTTCTTCAGCACTGAAAAGGGGGAAGATGTCTGAATAAAAAGTGGGGGAGGGACAGAAGGCTAGGTAGAGGTGATAGGTGAAACCAGGTGGGTGGAAAAGGTCAAGGGCTGGAGAGGAGAATGGATCATTGGAGAAAGGGAAGGAGGAAGGGAGGTGAGAGGCAGGTGAAAAGAAGTAAGAGGCCAGAGAGGGGAAAAGAAGAAGAGGGGAGGGGGAGGGATTACTTTTTATCAGAAGGTGAAATCAATATTCATATCATCAGGTTGGAGGCTACCCAGATGGAATATAAGATGTTGCTCCTCCACCCTGTGGGTGGCCTCATCTTGGAAGAAAGGGTGACTATGGACCGACATGTTGGAACAGGACTAGGAATCGGAATTAAAATGTTTGACCACCAGGAATGAGAGAGAGGTCAGAGGAGAATGACTAGACTGGTTCAAGCTGACAGGAAGGCAACAGTAACTCAAATAACTACATGTTACTACAGTGGTGTCCAGAAGAGCATCTCTGAATACACAATACATCAAACCTTGAAGATGACCACAAACATATGCTCAGTGGCCACTTTATTAGGTACAGGAGGAGCCACTGAGTATATTTCTGTGTGGAAAAATACGTAGTGATGCCCTTTTTGAAAAACAACTTTGAGAGACTGCACAATCAAAACTACAATATGTTGAGTTGGGTTGTAAAACTACTCCCTAATAATAGATAGAAGCATTGTCCATGTGGCAAATTTCGATCTGACTCGTCTAGCAAAGTTCAAAGAACATTAATTATTAAAGCATGTATACTATACATAACCTTGAGATTCATCTCCTTACAGGCAGCCACAAAACAAAGAAACACAATAGAAACCATTGAAAGAAAACAAACACCCAATGTGCGGAAAAAAACAAATCATGTAAACAATAAAAGTAAGCAAATAACATTCAGAATGGATGTTCATGATAGTAAGTCCACAGCCAGGAAGACAGCCACTGCTCGTTGACCTGGGCCGTGCCACTTCGAATCGCCTCCAAATCCACTCCAGCAATGGCCAAAAATTGGCTCATTCCCCACTCTACCATTCTCAATTTTCGGTGAAGCTGTGTTCTTTGCACATACCTATGTTTTGTAACTCCAAAACAGAAAACTAACCTAAAGAAAAATATGGGAAGACTGGGATAACGTGTACGCTTCATTTTCTTTTTTACTTTAATGAGGCACACACTTATACCAAAGTCAAAGCGTCACAGGCAAACTTCACTGGATGATGTGGATCATAATGTGTGAGTACAGTGTCTGACACACCATTTCCTTTGTCTTTTGGAAAGCCACTTCACAGTGCGTTGTCCACTGCCGTTTCTTCCTGATCTGTAGTAATGAGTTCAAGATGTGGAGCACAGTAGCCAGGTTTGGCAGGAACCGGCTATAGTAGTTGACAAATTCAAAACAGACCACAACTGTGACACGTCCTTTTGCCTTGGGGCATCTACCACTGTTTGAATTTTCTCAGCACCCCTGTGTAATCCTGGTGCGTCAACAGTGGTGACCACAGTAAGTGATGCTTGGTTTGAAGAATTCACATATGTCGCATACAGCTCTGAGTCCATAATCTTCTAATCCTTTTAACAGTCTTGAGATTTTGAAGACGTTCCTTGTCATCCTTATGATGATGTCATCCAGGCAACACTGAGTGCCTGGGCAGCCTTACAGCACCTGGTCCATAGACTTCTGCCAGAGTGTGGGTGCAGATGCTACTCCAAAAATAAACCTATTATAACAATAAAGCCCTTAGTAAGTATTTATGGTCAGAAACAGTTTGGACTCTTCTTCTACCTCTATCTGTAGGTAGGCTTCAGCTAAATTCACCTCGCTGAGGTTTTTCCCTCCAGAGGTGTTTGCAAAGATATCCTCTATCCTGAGCAGAGGGTATTACTCTACTTTCAGTACTGTGTTGATGGTGATCTGAAATCACCGCAGATCCTCACAGACCCATTCTTCAATGCTACTGGGACCAGTGGCGTTACCCATGGGCTCTACTCAACCGTGGAAAAAATTCCTTCGGTCTCCATTCAAAATCCAAAGATAATTAAACAAGAGATTCTGCAGATGCTGAAGTACCATCAATGGAAATGAATAAACAGTTGACTGTTTATTCCTCTCTGTAGATGCTGCTTGACCTGCTGAGCTTCTCCAGCGTTTTGTGTGTGTTATAAAAATCTTCTGTAGGTTAAGATAATGATTAGTGTAATTCTATTAGTGTTTGCCAGACTGGTTCAATTACACCACTGTCTGTAAGGAGTTTGTATGTCCTCTCTGTGACCGTGTCAGTTTCCTCCCACAGTCCAAAGGTGTACAGGTTAGTAGGTTAATTGATCGCATGGGTGTAATTGGGGAACATCGCCTTGTTGGACTGGAAGGGCTTGCTACTGTGCTGTATCTCTAAATAAAAATAAAAATAAGAAGTTTTGTGAAGGGTATATATAGGCTTTTTAAAAAGCAAATACAGGTAGCACTGCAACTGAAAACAAGGAAATATTTGTTGAATAGTTATACAGTGTTGGTGTTCCCGGAAGAGGAAAATGGTAATGATGTATCAGATATTCTAAGGAAACCAATAATGAATCAAAACTTGCCACACACTTACATAGACACGAAAACTTCATTGGGAAAAAAGTAATGACATTCTAAAGACAGACTAACATCCGGAGCATGTAGACTCCACTCTAGGGTTTAAACAGAGGTGAGAAAGCTTTTGATCTTTTAACCATAATCTTCTGAAATACTCCCAGTCATGAATTTTACTTATTTTATTTAAATATTGCAAACATAACTCAATTATTTAAGTTAAGAAAAACCGGGAAGTTATAGGGCTGTTCAACTGACATCTGTTGCTAGGGAAGTTGTTGGAATATATAATTAGGGACATAACCATGAGTACATTAAAAGATTAATGAGCTGATTAGCGAGCTATCATGGATTTGTAATAAATGGGTCAAGCCCCAAAACCTAATTGCAGTTTTGAAGTTTAAGTCATATAAATGGATGAGGAAAGTATTGAGTAAAGTTCCACTTAAGAGGCCAATACTAAAAGTCAATGGGGTTGAATGTTATAGAGTCATAGAGTACTACAGCACAGAAACAGGACATTCAGCTCATCTAGTACATACAAACTGTTATTCTGCCCAGTCCCATTTATCTGCACTTGAAGCAAAATCCTAAATACCACTCCCATCCGTATACCTATCCAAATTTCTCTTAAATGTTATAGCATCATAAATGAGGAAACTAATTTGCCGGTCTAATTCGGTATGAATAATTAGAAAGTAGCCCGATTAAAAAAAATACTACTGACTTCCCACAAGCACAAGTTGGTAAGTGTGAGATCATCCATCTTGAACCAAATGGACTATTTCTTAAAAACAAAGAACAATTGGAATTTATAGAAAATTCTGAAGTCCATTGTTATGTCTTACTGAAATGAAGTGGTGAGCACTGTCCCCTCTAAGTTGCGCGGGTGCGTGGCCGCGCGCTAACTGAAATACTCCTGTGCACATAGCTTTTGTTGCTGTGCAGTTGGAATAAAGACAGATGAGAGAAAGTTAACTTTGTTTTACTGTATTTCATTATACCCTTCAATTAATAAATAAACTCAAATACATGTGATTTTTCAATTTTCATTCTAAATAATCTTATTACAAGAAAAACATTTAAAGTATAGTGCAGTTTCCAGGGGCTGTGTAAAAAATTTCCTGCCAAGAGTTGGTCTGAGCAACTGCTAAAAAAAAATCGAGGGAACATTAATGGCAAGTGTTGTACATTTAATATTTGAAGAATCTTGTATGTATCAGTTGATTAGGCGTTTTTGTTCATTTAAATAACTCATTCCGGGTTATATGTAAAAATACGTGAATTACATACGTCATCACAGTATCATATGATATGTGCTTGTCTCACTTGAAGTAAACATGAAATTAGACTCATATTTTGGACTCCTGTGTCTTCCTTTAAATTAATGTTTTGAAGTTATAGAACTTAACAGTGAGATACAGTAGTTGACATAAAGATGTGGAGGGGGACGGGAGGTGGGGATGAGGATGTATGTAGGAGAGGAAGTGACACAACTCAGTGAAACACTGGGAAATCTATGTTCAATAGAGACTACGGGGTTATGAACTATAAAGGGCAGCACGAAACACGGTAGTTAGCGTAACACTTTACAGTGCCAGCGATTACGATCAGGGTCAATTCCTGCTGCAGTCTGTCGGGAGTTTGTATGTTGTCCCCGTGACTGTGTGGGTTTCCTTCAGGTCCTACAGAATCCTCCCACATTCCAAAGACGTACGAGCGAGGACTAGGAATTTATGGGCATGCTGAGTTGGCACCAGAAGCATGGCAACACTTGTAGACCCCCCCCCCCCACCGCACACCCTCAGACTGCATTTGTCGCTGATGCAAACGACACAGTTCACGGTATGTTTTGAAGTTTCAACGTACATGTTACTAATAAAGCTAATCCTTACAAGGGATGTAATGATGGACTGAGTGCACTACAGATTCATCAGGTTCCAGGATTCCAAGAGCTATGACTACACAATAACAATAGCAACCTTGTATTCACCAGATCACCGGAACGTAAACAGTAAATGTACCTCAAGGTTTTCACTATTTTAAAAGATTAAGGGAAATATTACAGATCTCGTGGTGTAGGGCACAGAACAAATAACATAAATTTAAAACCAAACCCAGAGGACTTTTCTTGCATTTTCAGAAGGACATAAATCATAAATCATAGTAGCAGAAGTAGGCTTTTCGAACCATCAAGTCTACTCTGCCATTCCATCATGGCTAAATTATTATCCCTTACTAATCAAGAATCTGTCAGCTGTCAATATAAATATACCCAATGACTTGGCCTGCACAGCCAGCTGTGGTAATGAATTCCGTTGATTCACCACCCTAAAGAAGTTCCTCCTCATCTCTGTTCTAAATGGACATCCTCCAGTTTTGAGGCAGTGGCCTCTGGTCTTAGATTCTCCCACTTTAGAAGACATCCATTCCACAACTACACCATTTAGCCTTTTCATTATTTGATAGGCTTCAATGAGATCTCCCCTCATTCTTCTGAGCTCCAGCACGCACAGGCCCAGAGGCATCAAGCACTTCTCATATGTTAACTCTTTCATTCCTGGGATCCTTGTGTGAACTTCCTCTGAACCATCTCCAATGCCATCACATCTTTAGTTAGATAAGGGACGCAAAACTACTCATAATACTTCAAGTGTGGCGTGGCTACTGCCTTAGAAAGCCTCAGCGTGACATCCTTGCTTTTATATTCTATTCCTCTCGAAATGAATGCTAACATTGCATTTTCCTTCCTCACTATCTACTCAACCTGGCAGTAAACCTTTAGGGAACAAACACGAAGAAATCTGCAGATGCTGGAAATTCAAACAACACACACAAAATGCTGGTGGAACACAGCAGGCCAGGCAGCATCTAAAAGGAGAAGCACTGTCGACGTTTCGGGCCGAGACCCTTCGTCCTGACTTTGACTGAGGTCCTTTAACATCTGCCGGACGATGCTGAGGATGTTCTACGAGTCTGTGGTGGCCAGTGTTATCATGTTTGCTGTTGTGTGCTGGGGCAACAGTCTGAGGGTAGCAGACACCAAAAGAATCAACAAACTCATTCGTGAGGCCAGTGATGTTGTCGGGGTGGAACTGGACTCTCTGACGGTGGTGTCTGAAAAGAGGATGCTGTCCAAGTTGCATGCCATCTTGGACAATGTCTCCCATCCACTCCATAATGTACTGGTTAGGCACAGGAGTACGTTCAGCCAGAGACTCATTCCACCGAGATGCAACACTGAGCGTTATAGGAAGTCATTCCTGCTGGTGGCCATCAAACTTTACAATTCGTCCCTCGGAGTGTAAGACACCCTGAGCCAATAGGCTGGTCCTGGACTTATTTCCACTTGGAATAATTTACTTATTATTATTTAATTATTTACGGTTTATATTGCTATATTTCTACACTATGCTTGGTTGATGCGGCTGTAACAAAACCCAATTTCCCTCGGGATCAATAAAGTATGTCTGTCTGTCTGTCTTCCAAATTTCCCCCAGAAACACCAGCCACTGCTGCTCTACCATCATCCATGCTATGTTCCTTTCCAATCAAATTAGTCCAGTTCCTCTCTCATGCCTCTGTAATTCCCTTTATTCTACTGTAATACTGATACATCCAATTTTAGCTTCTCCTTCTCAAACTGCTATGGATTTATAGAGTATGCCCACAAGATATTAAAGCTCAGGGTTGTATATGGTGACATATATGTACTTTGAAAATAAATTTACTTTGGACTTTGATTTTTATCATATTATTATCACTGCCTCTTAAGGGTTCCTTTCCCTTAAGCTCCTTAATAAAATCTGTGTTATTACGTAACACCCAATCCAGAATTGCTGTCCCCTTGTAGGCTCAATCACAAGCTGCTCTAAAAAAGCCATCTCAAAGGCATCCTACAAAGTCCCTCTCTTGGGTTCCAGCACCAATCTAATTTTCCCAACCACTTGCATGTTGAAATCCTCCACGACTATCACAACATTGCCCTTTTTATGTGCCTTTTCTATTTCCCATTGTAATTTGTAGTCCACATCCTGGCTATTGTTCGGAGGCCTGTATATAATTCTCATCAAGTTCTTTTTACCCTTGCAGTTTCTTAAATCTACCCACATAGTTTAAGTGGTGGTTAACAGGCTCTTGCTTAGTCAGGGCATCAAAAGTTATGGGGAGAAGGCAGGTGAGAGGCACAGTAAATCAGCCATGGTGGAATGGTAGTGCAGACTCGATGGGCCAAATAGCTGAATTCTGCTCCTCTGTTTTATGTCCCATGTTCTGAAAGGCTATGGGAGCTATCTCAACAGATATTTTTCCTCCAGCTACAAGTATCAAAGGATTGTGGAGCCGAGGTAGATGGATGGATTTATGAAATGGATCAGCCATGATTTAAGTGCATTATGAATTAAACCCAAAAGGCTTAATTGCCTACTGGTATACTTGTGTTCCTATGCACGGCGGACACCAAACTGAAACACTATTTAGGCTCATATTTCAGGATTTTGCAGAGAACTAAAATTAATTACAGGAGGGAATGCCTTCCTTTTTCAGCCAGAATAAATTTTGACCTAGAGGTTTATTTTGAAATACTTTATCGGAATGCTGGATTTCCCTACAATGAATGGATTTTCATTCGAAACCCATTAGAATGTGAGATTCATCTCTAAACTTCTCAGAGAGCTTTTGGAACATTCCCACGCAATGACAAGTCTGCAGCTTCCACTGCATCTGCTGCCCTTGTGTAAAACTGTCTTTGTAGACACGTAATACTCAGCTTTTCCTTTCCAAATGTAAACAAATAGTGAACTTATCTCTCTTCATTATTCATGCAAACCAATTTTCAAGTGAATGCCTTGTTGTATTAGCAACATGTACAACGTTATTTGGTTTAAAGTAATGAGTGGTTTCTTCTCTGTGCCAGCACATAAGTGCCATTACATCGAAACCATGGCAATGCCTCTACTTTCTTAGAAGTTTGCACAGATTCAGCATGTCATTGAAAACTACGACGAACTTATATAGATGACCAGTGGAGACTATCCTGACTGGTTGTGTCACAGCCTGGTATGGAAACACCAAAGCCCAGGAACAGAAAAGCCTACAACAAGGTATGGTTACAGTCCAGTCCATCACAGAAAAAGCCGCCACACCACTGGCCACTAAGCAGCATCCATCATCAGGGATCCCATCATCCAGGACATACTCTCTTCTTGCTACCATTATTGGGCAGGAGGTACAGCAGGCTTAGGTCCCACACCACCAGGTTCAGGAACAGTTAGGACCCTTCAACTATCAGGCTTGTGAACCAGTGTGGATAACTTCACTCACCTCAACAATGAACTGATTCCATAACCTACAGACTCACTTTCAAGGACACTACAGCTCATGTTCTCAATATGATTAATTAATTCATTTATTTATTTTCTTTTGTATTTTCACAGTTTGTCATCTTTGCTTGTCAGTCTGTGTGTAGTTTTTTAAATAACTATTATATGTGCTGTTCTACTGTGAATGCCCACAAGAACATGAATTGCAGGGTTGTATATGGTGACATATACGCACTTCGATAATAAATTTACTTTGAACTTTGATCTTTCATTGACTTCACATTGGCATAAGAATTGCAAAGCAGATTTTGAAAGGTTTGTATGCACAGGTCTGCGTTTTACAACTTGCACCTCCTTACCTTTAGAAACATAGAAACATAGAAAACCTACAGCACAATACAAGCCCTTCGGTCCACAAAGCTGTGCTGAACATGTCCATACCTTAGAACTACCTAGGCTTACCCATAAGCCTCTATCTTTCTAAGCTCCATGTATCCATCCAGGAGTCTCTTAAAAGACCCTATCATTTCTGCCTCCACCACGGCCGCCGGCAGCCCATTCCACCCACTCACCACTCTCTGTGTAAAAAATTACCCCTGACATCTCTGTACTTACTTCCAAGCACCTTAAAAATATGCCCTCTTATGCTAGCCTTTTCAGCCCTGGGAAAAAGCCTCTGACTATCCACACGATCAATACCTCTCATTATCTTGTACACCTCTATCAGGTCACCTCTCATCCTCCGTCGCTCCAAGGAGAGAAGGCCAAGTTCACTCAGCCTATTCTCATAAGGCATGCTCCCCAATCCAGGCAACATCCTTGTAAATCTCCTCTGCACCCTTTCAATGGTTTCCACATCCTTCCTGTAGTGAGGCGACCAGAACTGAGCACAGTACTCCAGGTGGAGTCTGACCAGATTCCTATATAGCTGCAACATTACCTCTCGGCTCTTAAACTCAATCCCATGATTGGAAAAGGCCAATGTACCGTATGCCTTCTTAACCACAGAGTCAACCTGCATATTTACTGGCAAATAAAATCGCTAATTGCTGTAAAACAATTGGTAAATCCTCAAATTGGGTTTATGATGTTTTATTCTCTGCTTCGTTCATAAAGTAAGTGCTGTAGAGCTAAGTGTCTTCCAGAAGTCTTCCAATGGCAGTAAGCATTCAGTGACAGAAAAATACATACCTGTCAGATGTCACTTAGCATGTCCCTGAGATGCTGTCATGATGGTCCTCTCAATGGAGCATGCAGATATTGGGCATAACAAATTCAAAAACTCTGGATTGCCAATGGCAGTTAGTGACCCCTTTAGGCAGGAGTTGGTATTACAGCAATTATTTAAAGCTGCTTCTTTCTCTTTCTAAAGATACAAAGATTAGCTTTGTTTGTCATGAAGTTTGTAAGTAGTACACGTTCATGGAAACATTTGGGTCCACAACCAACATAACTAAGGATGTGCCGGGGGCAGCCCGCAAGTGTAGCCACACATTCCAGCACCAACAATGCCTGCCCATATTGCTTAGCAGAACAATACAGAACACAACAAAACAGAACAGAACAAACAAGACTAAAAGCATCTCAATCTAAGGATAAGCCCCTTTCCTCCCTCCTACCCACATACACAGGTGAACAGTTCTCCAATTCCAGGACAAGCCTCTGGGCTTCCAGTCTCTAGTCTCTGGCCATCAGACTTCCTCTTCTAGATTTCCAATCGACCTTCAACCTTTGATCTATGGGACTGATGCAGGACTAACTGATATTACAGCCCAAAATCCAGGCCTCAAACTCCAGGCTCACCGACTCATGGTACATGTGCCTCTTGTTTCCATGAACATCGCTTTCCGGGGCTCAACAACCTCGGACAAAAGTGTCCTTCGTGATCTGTCCATGTCATTGGTCTTTGGGCATGGAGCAGAGGCCTGGACTCCAGATTACCTTCATCCCATGTCCACACCACTGGCCTTCGAATGTGCAGCATGGAGAGAAGACCTAGACTCCGGACTGATCTCCTCCACATCTCTAACTCCCTTCTCTGCCCCAAAACCATCCCTATGAACTCATAAAGCAATTAACTCTGAGCAAAGACCTTGATGGAGACTGTAATTTGGCACCATCTTGACCAGAAGGTAGAATCGTAGCCTCTTTACAGATTTAATTAATGATTATACTCAATTCAATTAGGTTTGCTTCTGCCATGCTGCACAATAGAGAAATGAAATTAATTTATAAACAATCTTGAGCTTTGAAAATACTCCTGGCTTTTGCTATTTGAATAATAAATGTGATTTTAATTTTAGCTAGATTTTTAAAGATTAGCTTTATTTGTCACATGTACAGCGAAACATACAGTGAACACTCCATAGTTTCGTGAGGATAAGAGGACTTGCTGACTGTCTGTAACAACACTGCTGGAGGAACTCAAGTTTAAGTTCAATTGTCATTCAACCATACACATGAAACAAAAGAGCCTTCCTCCGGGACCAATGTGCAAAACACATTACCAACAGTCACACACAGCACAAGGCACATGTAACACATATAATTATGATAGCAGGAAAACATACAATCACACAAAAACAATATAGCCTATGCCTTTGAGTGTCATGGTCTGCAGACTGATTGTCCAAGGGATGTTACCCTTGTTCTGTAAGAACAAGCACTCAGCAGTCCTCATCATGTCCTAGTGCAACCACAGATGAACGCAATCTAGCTTGTCGTCCACCGAATGAACACTGGAGGGGCCAGACCAGCATGACCACCAGTGGTGCCTCACACTGGGTCAGTGAGTCAAACAACATCTATAAGGGGGAAGTAATGATTCAGGCCAAAATCCCACATAATTTCTCCAGCAGTCCGTAATTTTGTTTGTGTCAATGAAAGCTGTTCACTTTTATCTGTCGAGGGAAATAAATACATGACATTTCGGGCGGCGGCCCTTCATCAGGATGCTTCATTTCCAGGGCAAAATATGGCGAGTAGCAAGAATAAGTCAAATAGAATGGGATACAGACCCGCCCATCCGGATTACAATAAAGCTTATGTAATGAAATGGAGAAAAACACAGATTATGGGATACAGACCCGCCTGTCACAAGCAAAGCGCTCTATTACCAGTGAGTACATTTACAAGGAGCACTAACACCATAAAACAGCAGCAACCATCGTGGTCCCCACCATCCAGGCCATGCTCTCTTCTTGCTACCATCATTGGGCAAGAAGTCCCACACCACCAGGTTCAGGAACAGTTATTACCCCTCAACCATCAGGTTCCTGAATCAGCGTGGATAAATCCACTCATCTCAACACTGAACTGATTCCACAACCTATAGACTCACTTTCAATGACTCTACAACTCACGTTGTCAGTATAATTTATTTTTAATTATTTGCACAGTTTGTCTTCTTTTGCCCATTGGTTGTTTTGTCAGTCTTTGCGTGTAATTTGTCATTGACTGTATTGCATTTCTGTGTTCTACTGTAACTGCCTGCAAGAAAGTGAATCTCAAGGCAGTATATGGTGACATATACGTACTTTGATAATAAATTTATTTTACTTTGAATGAGTCAAAACACAGATCCCTTACATTAAACACATGGTAATACGTTAAACAATGTATGTAATTTATCAGGAAGATAACTTCTTAAAATTAGACCCTGTTGGTCTCCAGGGATCACGTCTTTTCCTGTCTTTTTGCATTGACGAGTAAAGTATAGAGTGTTGGAGAAGACCTATAATTGTTGTGCTCTGTGGGAGTAGCAATGGCACATAAACAGGGATGAGCACAGTTTTTATTTAAAAGTCTGAACTCAATTAGAATCTCTTGGGTGGAAGGCAAGCCAAAAATATTTTTACAAGTTTGTTAATTGAAAACCACCACGATTGCTTCAGAAAACTTCTCCTTTACTTGGTACCAGGGGCTTTTGGTACAGGGATGTGGTTGGGGAGGAGCTGTACAGAGGCTGATTCTCAAGAAAGGTTCCTCCCAGAAACAGATTATGTACTTAAGGGGACAAGTCAAAGCGTGCATCATAACTACTGACAAAAACTCCCCATTCCAGTTCTCAAGATGGCCTGATATGCCTATTATGTTTGTTATTGAATGTCCATTTGTTATTCTGGAAGAGCACAGTAAGTCATCTACCAACGACTTAAAACACACAAACTCTATAGTTTGTTGATAATGAGAAACCTTGTAATCTTGTTTTTGTCAGTTAAACCTGTTCAAGACCATTCCCACCTGCCTTCAATTGACATCAACCTGATATCTCTCGACCTCCTAAACACAAGATGCTTCCTAAACACTGCAGATACTGGAAATCCAGAGCAGCACACACACAAGTTGCAGGAGGAACTCAGCAGGTCAGGCAGCATCTATGGAAATGAATAAACAATCAACGTGTCAGACCAAGATCCTTCATCAGGATTTCAAAGGAAGGGGGAAAATGCCAGAATAAAAAGGTGGGAAGAGAGGAAGGAAAACAAGCTCAAAGGTGATAAGTGAAGCCAGGTGGGTGGGAAGGTAAAGGGCTGGAGAAGAAGGAATCTGATGGGAGAGAAGAATGAACCATAGGAGAAAAGGAAGCAGGAGGGGACCAAGATGGAGGTGATAGACAGGTGAGGAAGAGAGGTAACAGGCCAGAGTGGGGAATAGATGAGGGAAGAAGGAGAGATAAAAATCACCTGGAGAAATGCCATTAGGTTGGAAGCTACCTAAATTGAATATGAGGTGTTGCTCCTTCACTAGAAAAGATAGGTTCTCCCAGTGGCCACCCATTTTAATTCCATTTCCTATTCCAATTCCGATATGTCTATCCATAGCCTCCTTCACTGCCATGATGAGGCCACACTCAGGTTGGAGGAACAACACCTTATATTCTGTTTGGTTAGCCTCTAACCTGTTGGCATGAACATCGATTTCTTGAACTTCCGGTAATGCCCCCAGCTAACCTCCCCTTTACCATTTCCCATCCCCTTTCCCTCTTTCACTTCATCTCCTTGCCCAACTATTGCCTCCCTCTGGCTCCTCCCCACTTTTCTTTCTTCCATGGCCTTCTGTCTCGTTCACCAATCATCTTCCCAGCTCTTTACTTCATCCCTCCCCCTTCAGGTTTCACCTATTACCTTGTGTTCAGGGGCACCAGATACAATATATAACCCAAATAGATGTGTAGGTGAAGTGTTGCTGACTGGAAGGAGGTAAGGGAGAAGATGAATGGGCAGCTGACTGGAAGGAGGTAAGGGAGAAGATGAATGGGCAGGTGTAGTACTTCTGTCGCTTGCAGGGATATATGCCAGGAAGGGAAATTAGTGGGGAAGGACAAACGAACAAGGGAATCACGGAAGGATTCTCCACTGCCTGCTTTGATGGCCAAATAATCACATGAAGGTTAAAACAAAATTCCACCATGGATGGTCCCAAGTCCGGTTGTGAAAGGAGGACTCTAGCAGATTTCTACAAATGTATCATGGAGAGCATTCTGACTGGTTGCATGCCATAAGAGAGGAGATCTGCCATCAGGTAGAAGATACAGGTGCCTCAGGACTCACACCACCAGGTTCTAGAACAGTTACTCTCCCTCAGCCATCAGGCTCTTGAACAGAGGGGAAAACTACAACCATTGAAAGACTTATTTATCTTGTTACTTCATGCTTGTTACTTATTTCTATTTATTTATGATCTGCATTTGTGTAGTTTGTTTACAGTCCCTGGTCTTTACAGTCTACAGATCCTGCTTACAGTTACCGTTCAATAGATTTGCTAAGTATGCCTGCAGAAAAACAATCTCAGGGGTGTATGTGGTGACATGTATATAATCTGATAACAAATTTAATTTTGAACTTGAACTCTGAACTTTGAAGATGTGCATTCAATGATTTAGGAACAGCTGTATTCCTTTTGCCATCAGTTTTCTGAATGATCCATGAACACTATCTCACTATTTTGCTCTCTTTTTGAACTACTTGTTCATTTTTATATGTTTTTGATTGTTACTTATGGAATTTTTTAACATATTGCATTGCTTTCCTATTGCAAAGTAACAGATTTCACAACGTATACTCAGGGGCCACTTTATTAGGTACATAGTTCATACAAATATCTAATAAGCCAATCATGTGGCAGCAACTCAATGCACAAAAGCAACCAGACATGGTCAAGAAGTTCAGTTGTTGTTCAGACCCAACAGCAGAATGGGGAAGAAATTATTTTGACAATGGAAGGACTGTTGGTGCCAGATGGGGTGGTTTGTGTATCTCAGAAACTGCTGATCTCTTGGGATTTTCACGCACAACAATCTTTAGTGTTTTTACAGAGAACGGTGCAAAAAAAAACCAAAAAAAACATCCAGTGAGTAGCAGCCTTGTGGGTGAAAATGCCTTGTTAATGAAAGGTCAGAGGAGAATGGTTCAAGCTGAAAGGAAGGTGACAGTACCTCAAGTAACCTCACGTTACAACAGTGATGTGCAGAAGAATATCTCTGAATGTCAAGCCTTGAAGTGTGGGCCACAGCAGAAGACTGCACCAGGTTCCACTGCTGTGGCCACATTATTAGGTATACCTGTATGTCTGTGATAATAAACTTGTTTCTGATTTTTTACTTCCACAATGAACATGATTTGCCTGATTCCAGTGGATTATTTGATCACTTTTAATAAGAATGCAGAAGTCTCTAGAATGTTGTGGAAAGATGATATCACAAGGCCTGGATAATGTAGAGTTCCTGTTGTCCTTAACTACTATCCCATCAGCCTCCACAACCAACACATCCTCCTCCGCAACTTCCACCATCTCCAAAGGGATCCTACCAATAAACATATCTTTACCTCCACACCCCTCTCTGCTTTCCACAGCAATTGTACCCTTTGCGATTCCCTTGTCCATTCGTCCCTCCTGGTACTTATCCCTGTAAGCAGCCTAAATGCTACACCTGCCCATTCACCTCCTCCCTCACCTCCATTCAGGGCCCCAGACAATCCTTTCAGGTGAGGCAACACTTCACCTGAGAATCTGCTGGTGTCGTCCAGAGCTCCTGATACGGCTTCCTCTACATTGGTTACACCCGTCGTAAATCGAGGGACCATGCTGTAGAACATCTCCACACCATCTTCTCCTACAAGTGGGAATTCTCAGTGGCCAAACATCTTAATTCTGATTCCAACATGTTGGCCCATGGCCTCCACTTGTGCCAAGATGAGGCCACACTCAAGGTGGAGAAGTAACACCTTACCTTCCATCTGGGTAGCCCCCAACCCGTTGGCATGAATATAGATATTTCCTTCTGATAAGCAAGTTTCCCATCCCCTTCCTCTTTTTCCCACTTTGACCTTTTACATCTTCTCACCTGCCTATTACTTTCCCCTGGGTCCCCTCCTCCTTCCCTTTCTCCTATGGTCCACTCTCCTCCTATCAGATTCCTTCTTTTCCAACCCAATCTTTCCCACCCACCTGGCTTCACCTACCACATTTCAGCAAGCCTCTTTCCTCTCACCAATCTTTTTATTCTAGCATCTTTCCCCTTCCTTCTCAGTCCTGATGAAGCGTCTTAGCCTGAAACATTGACTGTTTAATTATTTCCATAGACGCTGCCTGACCTGCGGAGTTCCTGCAGCATTTTGTGTGCGTTGCTTTAGAGTTCCAGCATCAGCAGACTTTCTCATGTTTAGTATCCGAACACTAGTTTTTAGAAATTTCTATGCAGATAACATTTTTGATTCTGGAACTAATAGTGTAAATAATATCAAAGTGGATAGTAAAAGTCTTTTTCAAGTATGTTAAAAATTAAAGAGAAATGAGAGTGGATATAGAACCGCAGGAAAATGAGGCAGGAGAAATAATGACAGGGTATAAGGAGCTGGCTGATAAACTAAATGAGTATTTTGCATCAGTCTTCACTGTGGAAGACACTAGCAGTATGCCTGATGTTGCAGTCTGTGAAGGAAGAGAAGTGGGTGCAGCTACTATTACAAGAGAGAAGGTGCTCAAAAAGCTGAAAGACCTAAAGGTACTTAAGTCACCTGGACCAGATGAACTGCACCCCAGGGCTCTGAAAGAGGTAGCGTTAGAAATTGTGGTAAAAATTATATTTCAGAGATCACTGGACTCTGGCATGGTGCCAGAGGACTGGAAAACTGCAAATGTCACTCCACTCTCTAAGAAAGGAGGAAGGCAGCAGAAAGGAAATTACAGACGAGTTAGCCTGAGCTCAGTGGTTGGGAAGACGTTAGAATCAATTGTTAAGGATGAGGTGATGGAGTACTTGGTGACACAGGACAAGATAGTACAACGTCAGAATGGTTTTCTTCAGGTGAAATCCTGCCTGACAAACCAGTTTGAATTCCTTGAGGAGATTACAAGTCAGATAGATAAAGGGAATGCAGAGGATGTTGTATATTTGGACTTTCAGAAAGCCTTTGACAAGTTGCGACACATGAGGCTGCTTACCAAGTTAAGAGTCCATGGCATTACAGGAAAGTTACTAACATAGTTAGAGTAACACACACAAAATGCTGGTGGAACGCAGCAGGCCAGGCGGCATCTATAGGAAGAAGTACAGTCGGCATTTCCGGCCGAGACCCTTCGTCAGGACTAACTGACAGAAGAGATAGTAAGAGATTTCAAAGTGGGAGGGGGAGATCTGAAATGATAGGAGAAGACAGGAGGGGGAGGGATGAAACTAAGAGCTGGAAAGTTGATTGGCAAAAGGGATAAAGAGCTGGAGAAGGAAGAAGATCATGGGATGGGAGGCCTAGGGAGAAAGACAGACAGACAGACATACTTTATTGATCCCGATGGAAACTGGGTTTCGTTACAGTCGCACCAATCAAGAATAGTGTAGAAATATAGCAATATAAAACCATAAATAATTAAATAATAATAAGTAAATTATGCCAAGTGGAAATTAGCCAGGACCAACATATTGGCTCAGGGTGTCTGACCCTCCGAGGGAGGAGTTGTAAAGTTTGATGGCCACAGGCAGGAATGACTTCCTATGACGCTCAGTGTTGCATCTCGGTGGAATGAGTCTCTGGCTGAATGTACTCCTGTGCCTAACCAGTACATTATGGAGTGGATGGGAGTCATTGTCCAAGATGGCATGCAACTTGGACAGTATCCTCTTTTCAGACACCACTGTCAGAGAGTCCAGTTCCACCCTCACAACATCACTGGACTTACGAATGAGTTCTGTTGGTGTCTGCTACCCTCAGCCTGCTGCCCCAGCACACAACAGCAAACATGATAGCACTGGCCACCACAGACTCGTAGAACATCCTCAGCATCATCTGGCAGATGTTAAAGGACCTCAGTCTCCTCAGGAAATAGAGATGGCTCTGACCCTTCTTGTAGACAGCCTCAGTGTTCCTTGACCAGTCTAGTTTATTGTCAATTTGTATCCTCAGGTATTTGTAATCCTCCACCATGTCCACACTGACCCCTTGGATGGAAACAGGGGTCACTAGTGCCTTAGTCCTCCTCAGGTCCACCACCAGCTACTTAGTCTTTTTCACATTAAGCTGCAAATGATTCTGTTCACACCATGTGACAAAGTTTCCCACCGTAGCCCTGTACTCAGCCTCATCTCCCTTGCTGATGCATCCAACTATGGCAGAGTCATCAGAAAACTTCTGAAGATGGCAAGACTCTGTGCAGTAGTTGAAGTCCGAGGTGTAGATGGTGAAGAGAAAGGGAGACAGGACAGTCCCCTGTGGAGCCCCAGTGCTGCTGACCACTCTGTCTGACACACAGTGTTGCAAGCGCACGTACTGTGGTCTGCCAGTCAGGTAATCAATAATCCATGACACCAGGGAAGCATCCACCTGCATTGCTGTCAGCTTCTCACCCAGCAGAGCAGGGCGGATGATGTTGAACGCACTGGAGAAGTCAAAAAACATGACCCTCACAGTGCTCGCCGGCTGAAAGGGGGAGAAAGGGGGAGGGGAGCACCAGAGGGAAATGCGGAGCAGGCAAGGAGTGATTGTGAGAGTGGCAGAAAGAGAAAAAAGAGAGAAAAGAAAAAAAGGGAGGGAGCTAAATAAATAAACAAATAGCCAGATAAATAAATAGATAGATAGATAGATGAATGAATGAATGAATAAATAAATTAAATAAATAAGGAATGGGGTAAGAAGGGGAGGAGGGGCATTAACGGAAGTTAGAGAAATCAATGTTCATGCCATCAAGTTGGAGGCTACCTAGACGGAATATAAGGTATTGTTCCTCCAACCTGAGTGTGGCTTCATCTTGACAGTAGAGGAGGCCATGGACAGACATATCAGAATGGGAATGGGACGTGGAATTAAAATGCGTGGCCACTGGGAGATCCTGCTTTCTCTGGCGGACAGAGCACAGGATCAGAAAGTACTGCGGAACTGCAGCCAGCTCTGTTGTGGGCATCATAGACCCCGGCACCCAAGACATGCTCTCTTCTTGTTGCTGCCATCAGGGAGAAGGTACAGGAGCCCCAGGACTCACATCACCAGGTGCAGGAACAGTTACCACCCCTCAACCATGAGGCTCTTAAACCAAAGGGGACACCTTCACTTGCCCAATCACTGAAATGTTCCCACACCTACTGACTCACTTTCAAGGATTCTTCATCTCATGTTCTTGATATTCATTCCTTATTTATTTATCATGATTATTTCTTTCTTTTTGTATTTGAACAGTTTTGTTGTATTTTACAGTCTGATTGAATGCCCAAATAGGTGCAGTCTTTCAATGATTCTGTCATGGTTTTTATTCTCTAGATTTATTGAGAATGCCCACAAGAAAGTGAATCTCAGGTCACATGTATGTACTTTGAACTTTGAGTCTCCTCGCCATCGATGAGATCTTCAAAAAGCGATGCCTCAAGAAGGCTGCATCCATCATTAAGGGCCCTCACCACCCAGGTCATGCCCTCTTCTCGTTTTATCTATTTCCCTATATGGCTGAGGTAAAACACCAAATTTCACAATACTCGTCAGTGAAAATAATCCTGATTCTGAGAAGAAATAAGAATGAACAACATTGGGACCAATGAAACATAGAAACATAGAAAATAGGTGCAGGAGTAGGCCATTCGGCCCTTCGAGCCTGCACCACCATTCAGTATGATCATAGCTGATCATCCAACTCAGAACCCTGTACCTGCTTTCTCTCCATACCCCCTGATAATGAGATACTCAGATTGCTGTTACTGGTTTATGCAGCTCTTCCATGTCTGATGCAATTGTGGCAGCAAGTTTGTACAGCTTCCCTTTAGGAAGAGCCACCATTGTTTATATATGTAGGTTGAAAATGGGAAGAGAGGTATTTGTTATGACACATATCGACAGTTACCTAAACTAATGTCTCCCACGTAGTCCTCTAATTTAAAGAAATGACTATTGCTTAAGGTGTGGTCATGCAAAGAATATAGCCCTGACTCGATACCACACTATGCTACCAAATTATACAGTACATCTTAATCATGTTTTTCAAAGTATTATAGTAACAAAAATAGCATGAGGATGATTCAACACACACTGAAAACTACAGACAAGGTGGGAACTAAAGGCTGCTCTCAGTAATGGGAAACCATTTGGAAAACAACATGTGGCAAAATTAATTACTATTTGGAAAATATGGGCTAATGTTGTAAATGTATGTTGAAACTAGCTTAATGCTTCATGAGATGCAATAACATAAGACCTGTCATTCTATCATTTCTGATTTATTATCCCTTTCAACTCCATTCTCCTGCCTTCTCCCCGTAACCTGTGGAACCCTGACTAATCAAGAACCTATTGACCTCTGCTTTAAATATACACAATGACTTGACCACCATAGCTGTTGCAATGAATTCCACAGACTCACCACCCTCTGACTAAAGAAATTCCTCCTCATCCCCCATTCTAAAGTATATATCAAATGTTTTCTCATAGCAATATGTAGAAAAAATGTCTCACAAAGAATTGACATCATAGTAAAACACTTAGAGGTATTTTGTGACTCTTTAGACCTGTGAGAGTGTTCTCGGTTTACATTCTGATATCCATCCATTGTTTGAAATGCAGGCAAGAATTTGACTCGACTTCTACTGCTAAGTAAGTGGCGGTGTTCCCCAGTCTGGGTCCCACGGACCCCTTGCTTAATGGCATTGGTTCATGGCATAAAAGAGGCTGGGAACCCCTGGATATGATTCTCACTTTGGAAGAAAACTGTGAACATGCGAGTGGTGCCAGGTTCAAATCCCAAACAAGCCCTCTGTTAGGGCATCGCCGTTACTGTGACACTGTTACAGCTCTGGGCTTCGTAGCTCACAGTTCAGTTCCAGCGTCCTCTGTAAAACAAAGTTTGTACATTCCTCCTGTGTGCGCGTGGGTCTTTGTGAATTGTCCTGTGATTGGGCCAGGGTAAACGAGGTGGGTTACTGAGCAGTGCAGTTCGTTGGGCCGAACGGGCCTGTACTTTGTTGGGTCTCTAAATGGAAGACAAAATTAACTCTGAGAACTTGGGATGGTGTTCTGCACCTTAATGAGGATGGCTGCTGGCCTCAATAAAGAGGGTTTATTGGCTTCAATAAAATGACATAAATTGTTACATAAAGTGGAGGTGACTGGGAAAAGAGCAGAGGTTACAAGAGGATGAATTCTTTTACACAATCATCTATTTTAATCTGGAATGCAGTGTGCGAAATACATAGATTCATTAACTTTACAAGGAGAAACAGAACAATTTAAGATCTGCAGAGTGAGACAACGTGGATAGCTTTTTCCAGTACTAGTACAAGCCTAATGGAACGAATAGACATCTCGTGCTGTATTTAGCATTTCACAGTGAAAGGTAAAAAATACCTTAATGTTTCACAGAGTCATAGAGAAGTACAGCACAGAAACAGGCCCTAGTCTATGGCCAAACCACTTAAATTGCCTACTCCCATCAATCTGCACCACGACCATAGCTCTCCATACCCCTACTATCCATGTACCTATTCAAACTTCTCTTCAACACTGAAATTGAGCTCACATGCATCAATTGCGCTGGCAATTTGTTCAAAACTCTCATCACCCTCTATATGAAGAACCTTCCCGTCATGCTCCCTTTAAACATTTCACCTTTCACCTTTAACCCACGACCTCTGGTTGTGATCTCACCTAACCTCAGTGGAAAAAGCCTGCTTGCATTTACCCCTCATAATTTCGTATACCTCTATCAAATCTCCTCTCAATAGAACATAGAACATAGAATAGTACAGCACATTACAGGCCCTTCGGCCCACAATGTTGTGCCAACCCTCAAACCCTGCGTCCCATATAACACCCCACCTTAAATTCCTCCATATACCGGTCTAGTAGTCTCTTAAATATCACTAGTGTATCTGCTTCCACCACTGACTCAGGCAGTGCATTCCACGCACCAACCACTCTCTGAGTGAAAAACCTTCTTCTAATATCCCCCTTGAACTTCCCTCCCCTTACTCCCCAATCTTTAACATTCCAAGGAATAAAGTCCTAACCTAATCGACCTTTCCTTTTAACTCAGGTCTTCACAATCCCAGTAAGTTTTCTCTGAACTCTTTCAGCGTTATTTACATCTTTCCTGTAGGAAAGTTGTACACTGATACAGTATTGTGGGCAATGCAGAAGATTGCCAAAGGATACACGGGGCTATAGATCAAAGATTAAAGACTAGCATTATTTTTCACATATAAATGGAAAGACCAAACATTCAGAGAAATATGTAATTTGCATCAATGACCAACACAGTCTGAGGATTGTGCAGGGGCAGCCTGAAAGCATCACCATGCTTCTAGTGCCAAGGTTGCATACCCACACCCACTGACCCTAACCTGCTCGTCTTTGGAATGTGAGTGGAAACTCACGCGGTCACGGGGACAACATGCAAACTCCTTACGGACAGCAGCGGGAATCAACCCTCAATTGGTGATTGCTGGCAATGTAAAGCGATTGCGCTAAACACTATATAACCACACAGTCCCATGATTAACAGCTGCTCTTACTATCGCTGGATTAGCATTAATATTTATCATTGTCAGACTAACAGTGCCATTTTAATAGTGTATTAGCAACAGGACTATTTTAAATTCTATTTCGTATTACTGACAGAGCAAGGCTAAGCATCTTAATAAATATTGTTGGATTAACAGTGTTACCCAATATCAATGGATTAACACCATTACTCAGTTTCAGGACTCTTACTAATTCTGGATTAGCAGCATGTCTAACTACCACTAAGATTTTCGTTCTTTCGTTATGTGCTGTGTGGTATCACGTGGGTGACCATGGTCTTTCCATGACCGTGATTGTTCTTGGGAAATTTTTCTACAGAAGTGGTTTGCCATTGCCTTCTTCTGGGCAGTGTCTTTACCAGATGAGTAATCCCAACCATTATCAATACTCTTCAGAGATTGTTTGCCTGGTGTCAGTGGTTGCATAACCAGGACTTGTGATATGCACCAGCTGCTCATACGACCATCTCTCATGGCTTCATGTGACCTTGATCGGGGGTGGAGGGGGGGGGGGTTCTAAGCCAGTGCTACATCTTGCCCTAGGGTGACCTACAGGCTAGTGGAGGGAAGGAGCACCTTACACCTCCTTTGGTTAGAGACGCACCTCCACCCCAACACCCGACTAGGATAATAATGCTACTATATATCTTTGTAGTAAAGATCACTATATAACATTAGCAATTAACATTACTGAATTAATATAAATTATCACTATGTACCAGCACTAATAAATAGTCTTGGATGGTCAACAGCAAGTAACCACATACAGTCAGATCATTATGCACAGAAACAGGCACTTTGGCCCATCTAGTCACTGTCAAATTCATATTCTGCCTAGTTCCATTGGCCCACAACCAGAACATATCCGTCTATACCCCTTCCATTCATGTACAGTACTTCCTTTTAAACGCTGAAGTCTTCAGCTATTGCAGGCAGCTCATTCCATACTCTCACCACCCTCTGAATGAAAATGGTTCTCCTCATGTTCTTCTTCTATTTTTTCACCTTTCACCTTTAACCCATGACTGCTAGTTCTAGTCCCACCCAACACCAGTGGGAAAACCCTGCTTGCATTGACCTTATCTATACCCCTTATAATTTTGTACACCTCCATCAAATCTCCTCTCAATTTTCTACATTCCAAGGAATAATGTCCTAACCTATTCAACCTTTCCCTACAAACTCAAGTCGTCCAGGCCTGCAACATCCTTGTAAATATTTTTCTGTACTCTTTCAATCTTATTAATATCTATACATTAGGATTGATATCCTATTAGAAAGGTACCAATAAGATCGAAAAAGTGCAGAGATTTACTCATACAAACACGCTGGAGGAACTCAGCAGGTCAGACAGCATCTGTGGAAATGAGCAGTCAACGTTTTGGGCCGAGACCCTTCGTCAGGACTGAAAGAAGGAGAGGGGCAGGGGCCCTATAAAGAAGGTGGGAAGGAGAAAGCTGGTGGGTGCCAGGTGTAAAACCAATCAGAGGAAAGATCAAGGGGAAGCAGGGAGGGGATAGGCAGGGAAGGTGAAGAAGGAATTTAAGGGGAAAGCACTATGGGTAGTAGAAGAAGGCAGAATCATAAGAGAGGTGATAGGCAGCTGGAAGAGGAGGCAGAGTGAAAGTGGGATGAGGGAAGGGAGAGGGAGGGAATTACTGGAAGTTGAAGAATTCGATGTTCATACCAAGGGGCTGGAGACTACCCAGACGGTATATGAGATGTTGCTCCTCCAACCTGAGTTTGGCCTCATTATGGCAGTAGAGGAGGCCAGGTATGGACATAGCTGAATGGGAATGTGAAGCAGAGTTGAAGTGGGTGGCAACTGGAAGATCCTGTCTGTTGTGGCGGATGGAGCAGAGGTGCTCAATGAAGCGGTCCCCCAATCTGCGTCAGGTCTTGCTGATGTAGAGGAGGCCACACCGGGAGCACCGGATGCAATAGATGACCCCAACAGACTCACAAGTGAAGTGTTGCCTCACCTGGAAGGACTGTTTGGGGCCCTGAATGGTGGTAAGAGAGGAGGCGTAGGGACAGGTGTAGCACTTATGCTACTTGACTGCTCGTTTCCATGGATGCTGCCCGACCTGCTGAGTTCCGCCAGCGTGTTTGTACATGTTGATTTGACCCACAGCATCTGCAGTGTACTTTGTGTTTGCAGAGATTTACTATTGTAGGTTTAATAACCTTGAGCAAGTACAAAGATGGAATGATACTGTGATTTATTTATTTAGTTAAACATAACACACGTGGTTAAAACTGAGCTTGAATTATTTAATAACATTACCTTAATGAAATTACTTGACAGTACTGGATTATTTTGTTAGATTAACTACATCAATGTAATGATATTACTTAATTCCACAGAGCAATTATGCAATATCCTAGTTATGGATTAAAAACATAGAACGATCCATAACATTTATTGGAGATCTCTTTATTTTACAATACAGTGTGGAGTAGGACCTTCCACTACACCTCCCCAGCAACCAAACAACCTTGATTAATCCTAACCTAATCATGGGACAATTTACAATAACCAATAAACCTACCCGGAATGTCTTTGGATTGTGGGAGGAAACCAGAAGACCCGAAGAAAACCCATTTAAAGCTTTGTCTCTTCGTAGGGTCACCCACGGCAAACAGGTCAAAGGGTAGAGGCCAGAGTAAGAGTGGTCCACCAGTCCTCCAGGTTCGGGGGTTCAGCTCAGGGCTGACCACACTGACTGGTAAAACAACACTGTTACAGAAACAGCAATGAAAAGTCTTTCTACATGTGTGATAGAAAAACCTTCACTGATGCCCTAAACACCTGCAGCTTTTATGGCAACAGCAACAAACAATCCTCCTACATCTGTGTAGGACGGTATTCCTGAGTCTCCACCTGGGACTTGCATGACTGACAGTAGTGAAAACCAAGAGGAAGCTACTGACATGATGAAGGAAGCCCTAAACACACACACACCAAGACCAATGGCAAAGGACAGACAGAGATGGAAGAACTTCACTGCTGCCCGAAATGCCCGAAGGCATTACAAACAGTAAGCAATTAAGTAAAATTAAGAATAGTAGTCACAGGTTTGTAATGCTGCCAAATACTACTGGATTAGAAATGCTAATTAATATTAGTGGGTTAATGGCCATGTGCACTGTGACGGGTTTAAGGTATTCTAATAGGATTAATAGGAAGGCTGACAGATTTGCTGATTGACAGAACATGGGATGGTGCAGCACAGTGCCGACCCTTTAACCTACTCTAAAATCAATCTAACCTGAATTTACGGCAAATTTACAGCTGGATTAACAACAATACTTAGTTTTCAGAGTTTAATGCTTTATTATTGCTAGAAAACAGAAATATCATTAACTATCAGTACAAATTCTTCACTGGATAACAGATGATTTATTTTTTGTGACGAGAGGCCTAGGCAAGGATGGTAAGGACCCAAGTGCTGGAGTATCCCAGTCTAGACTTGAGACAAGATTTCAAGATCGAGATGAGAGCAGGGTCATTGACTCGATGATAGATGGAACCCAGATGAGACAGAAATCCAAAAACACAATCGCAGAATGAACTAGAGTTGAGGTGACGATTAAGCACTGAAACCGAGTTGAGGTGCTCTTTAAATCTTAAAAAGATGCCTGCCAATTAGCGGAGCGTGCCTGAATCTTTATAGGGGCTGCACCAGCTATCCATACTCTGAAGAATCGAGCATCTCAAGCTCAGAAGCTGACGTGGTCCAGTGCACACTGTCACAATTTTTGTTGTAGTGATAGGATTTATCAATAACACTAAATAGCAGATGTAATTATTATTGATAGATTATCAACATATTAATTTCACTAGTTTAGCAACAATAATTAATATATCTGGAATAACAAGGTGCATATCTGGAGTATTGTGTACAGTTTTGGTCTCCAGGGTTAAGGAAGGACATCCTGGCTGTAGAGGAAGTGCAGCGTAGATTCACGAAGTTAATTCCTGGGATGTCTGGACTGTCTTACGCAGAGAGGTTAGAGAGACTGGGCTTGTACACCTTGGAATTAAGGAGATTGAGAGGGGATCTGATTGAAACATATAAGATTATTAAGGGATTGGACAAGATAGAGGCAGGAAATATGTTCCAGATGCTGGGAGAGTCCAGTACCAGAGGGCATGGTTTGAGAATAAGGGGTAGGTCATTTAGGACAGAGTTAAGGAAAAACTTCTTCTCCCAGAGAGCTGTGGGGGTCTGGAATGCACTGCCTCGGAAGGTAGTGGAGGCCAATTCTCTGGATGCTTTCAAGAAGGAGCTAGATAGGTATCTTATGGATAGGGGAATCAAGGGATATGGGGACAAGGCAGGAACAGGGTATTGATAGTAATTGATCAGCCATGATCTCAAAATGGCGGTGCAGGCTCGAAGGGCCGAATGGTCTACTTCTGCACCTATTGTCTATTGTCTATATAATACTGCTGAATTAATATCTTCACTTAATATTAATGAATTAACACAGAATTCAATACTGCATTACTAAGTAGTCCTTAATAATACTGGCTAATTAGTCATAGAACCATAGAGTAATATAGCATGAAACCAGGCCCTTCGGCTCAACTGGTCCATGCTGACCACAGCATCCTCCCTGCTAGTCCCAGTTCCCTGCATTCAGCCCATAACCCTCAAGCCCTTCTCGTCCATATATCTATCCAAATGCCTCTTAAATGTTGTAATTATACCTGCCTTGACCAGTTCCTCTGGTCCCTTGTTCCAGATACTCATGCCCCTCTGTATAAAAGAAGCTTCACATTTCTCCCTTCTTGTCTTGCATCTGTACTCTCTAGTTTTTGATTCCCCTCCCTGAGGAAAAATCTATCACTGCTCACCTTATCCATACCAATCATGATTGATTTAAACCTCTATGAGTTCACCCCTCTTTCTTCTGTGCTGCACACTGCCCACCTCCACCATAACTCAGGCCTACAGTCCAGGTAGCACCATGGTCGATCTCTTCTCCGGTGTGACAATGTCTTTCAGCAAACTGCACTCGTACTTCCAGGTCCCTCTGTTCCACAACACTGAGCACTGCACTTCCAATCTCCGTCTGAGTCTAGTTCGATTGCCCAAAATGCATTACATACAGGTTGGGATTGCGATGTTGTGAACGAGCTCTGATGACGCCGGAAACACGGTGGCACTTGCAGACACTGCAGCTGAGGTACAGTCGATGTGACATACAGTTCAAAGTGCATCATTGGTAAATTGGTTTATTATTGTAACACGTAGTAACGTTCAGGGAAAATCCTGTCTTGCATGATGCTCATACAGACCAATTCATTACAACAGTACATTGAGATAGTGCAAGGGAAAATTATTACAGAGTGCAGAGTGAAGTGTAGCAGTTAGAGAGAAAGTGCATTACAGGTAGACAATATGGTGCAAGGTCATTATGAGGTAGATTGTGAGGATAGCAGACGATCTTAGCCTATTAGGGGACTACTCATGTTGTCTTATAACAGTGGTATAGAAGCTTTATGGATGGCAGGGTGGAGATATGTCTCTACAAAAGGAGGAGTATGGTGCTCCTTCCCTCCATTAGCCTGCAGGTCTTCCTTGAGCAAGGTGTTGAACCTGCTTAGCTCCCCACTCCCCCAATTATGATCACATGAAGCCATGGAAGGAGGTGGTGGTTGGTTGTATAAGGAACTGGAGCACATCATGCCCTGGTTATGTGACCACGGACTCCAGGTGGACAATTGCAGAAGAGTACTGATAATGGCTGGGGTCACCCATATTGTAAAGACACTGAAGACTAAGATCACCCACATCATACAACACGGCACTTAATGATGACGATGATAGAAACTATCTTTGAGCCTGGTGGTACACGCTTTCAGACTTTTGTATCTTCTGCCCAATTGGGTGTCTAGGGTGGGAGGGGTCTTTGATTACACTGGATGCTTTACTAAGGCAGTGAGAAGTGTAGATAAATTCCATGGAGAGGAGGATGTGCTGAGCTGCGTCCACAACTCTCTGAGTGTTTTTTATGGTAACATGATGCTTTCTATGGTGGATCGATCAAAATTAGGGTCATAGAATCATAGAAAAATACAGCACAGAAATAGTCCCTTTGGCCCATCATAGCATTTGATAGGTGATTGCATTTAAACCATTTCCACACTCTCATCACCCTCTATGTGAAGAAGTCCCCCTCATGTTCCCCTTACACATTTCACCTTTCACTCTTAATTCATGACCTCTAGCTGTGATACCATCCAACCTCAGTGGAAAAAGCCTGTTTGCATTTACCCTATCTATACCCCTCCTAATTTGGTATACCTCCATCAAATCTCCTCTCAATCTTCAAAATAAAGAATTAGTGAGGGTTATAGGGGACATGAGAAATTGCTTTAGCCTCCTGAGGAAGTAGAGGCATTGGTGTGTTGTCTTGTCCTTGACATCTACGTGGTTGGACCAGGACAGACTACTGGAGATAGTTACTCCTAGGAACACAAAGCTCTCAACCTACTCAACCTCAGTACCATTGATGTAAACAAGAGCATGCGCACTGCCCCCCTCCTTCCTGATGTCAATGCCCAGCTTTTTACTGACTCTGAAAGCAAAGGTTATTGCCATGACACCACGTCACTAAACAATCCATCTCCTTTCTGTACTCTGACTCACGGTTTCTTGAGGTGATGGTAGGAAGGTCAGCTAGGACAGTAACTTTCTCAGGCAGGTTCAGGGTTGTAAGCAGAACAATTAGACAGGTTAATACATTTGGGCAGGTTAACATAATTAGGCAAATTGACAGAGCTCGGCAGGTTTAGCGAGGTTGTGTTTTCATAAGCCAGGACAACTTGATCTTCTTTTGCAATAAAATATATCTCCGTGATCAAGTGGCTAGCAACCACTGAATAAACACAGTGCAGCTGCTAGGCTCCTAGTAACTATGTGTTTAAGGATCACTGAGCATATATGCTAAACTCTGTGATAATATATACGCAGTGACCATTTTATTAAGTACCTCCTGTACTTATTAAAGTGACCACTGAATTTATACAGCGACAACTGTAAGTCAATTAGAATGAGCCAGGTAACACTCTGGGTCCTCATGATACATCAGATTTTGAGATTGAGATGAGAGCAGGGTCATTAACTTGATGCTAGACGGAACCCAGATGAGACAGAAATCCAAAAACACAATCGCAGAATGAACTAGAGTTGAGGTGACGATTAAGCACCGAAACCAAGTTCAGATTAGCTTTATTTGTCGCATGTACATCGACACATGCAGTAAAATGCGTGGTTTTGTGTCACTGACCAACACAGTCTGCTAGGAGCAGCCCACGAGTGCCGCCACGCTTCCAGCACCGACATTGCATGCCCACTACTTACTAACCCTCAGTCTTCGGAACACGGGAGGAAACCAGGGTGCTTGAAGGAGACCCATGTGGCCACAGGGAGACATCACTAATTTCTTACAGGCACTGGTGGGAATTGAACCCTGATCTTACAACCATGTACTGTCAAGAAATTGCACTAACGTGCAGCCCTGTTAAGATTTAATATCCACAATGTGCCGTTATGGTAAAAATTTAATTTCAGCCATGCTCTTAAAAGTTTTGAAATCTTGAAAAGGTATTGCCTCAAAAAGAGAATATCTATCATTAAGTACCCCTACTACCTTCTTCTCATTGCTACCATCAGGGAGAGGGTACAGGAGGCTGAAGACAAAATACTCAATAGTTCAGGTATAGCTTCTTCCCTCCGCCATCAGATTTCTGAACAGTCCACGAACCCTGAACACGACCTCACTATTTTACTCTCTTTTTGCACTACATATTTATTTAAAAAAATTTTTTTTTGTAACTTACGTAATTGTTTTTATGTATCGTACTGTACTGTTGTTGCAAGGCACCAAATTTCGCAACACATGTCAGTGATAATAAACCTGATTCTTTAACCACGCAACTTTTTAAGCAGACATTCCCAACAATACAACCTTAGTGGTGGTGGCATCCGTCGGTCTCGAGAGACCATGGATCTGCGCCTGGAGTTTCCCGGGCGCAGGCCTGGGCAGGGTTGTATGGGAGACCGGCAGTTGCCCAAGCTGCAGGCCTTCCCCTCTCCACGCCACCGATGTTGTCCAAGGGAAGGGCACGAGGACCTATGCAGCTTGACACCGGTGACGTCGCAGAGCAATGTGTTGTTAAGTGCCTTGCTCAAGGACACAAACACGCTGCCTCAGCTGAGGCTCGAACCAGTGACCTTCAGGTTACTAGTCTGATGCCTTGCCCACTAGGCCACGCACCAACACACAACATTAGTACTGCTGGTTCAATTAATTGTATTTACTCACAGTGTTACAGATTCAGAGATTCAAAGTACATTTATTATCAAAGGCTGTATGCAGTATATAATCCTGAGACTTGTCTTCCTCAGAGACAGTCACGAAACAAAGAAACATCGTGGAATCCGTTCAAAGAAAACATCAAGCTCCCAGCGCACAAAAAAAAACAGAACAAATCGTGCAAACAGCAAAAACCAAGCGAAAAACACAGAATGTAAAACATCAAACCATTGAATACCAGAGGAGTATTAACATTCATTAATGTGGTTGAAATAATGAAAAATCTTAGGATCATAGCAACGATAAACACAGAATTGAAAGCATCATTTAAAACATTGAATTTAACAGAATTCAATTAGATTAACAGAATTATTCAAGGCTCCAGCACTGTTGATGCTACGGGATAATTCTGCATAAAAATCAGTCTAAGCAGTTTGGTTACAGCAATCTGCTGCTAGAATATTTCAGTATTATTGAGTGGGGAGGGGAAGGGAACTCTAGCTCAAAGGTTAAGAGACTAATTGGAAATGAATTGCCTGTTAACCTCTCTTGCTTTCTGCCCTATCGTGGATCTTCTCTTTTCATCTCTCCTCCATTCCACTTATATGCTTATAGAACACAGAACACTGCAGCGCAGTACAGGACTTTCGGCCTACAATGTTGTGTCGATCTTATAACCTACCCCAAGATCAATCTGGCTCTTCCTTCACACTTACAGCCTGCCATTTCCTTATCATCAACGTGCCTGTCTAAAGGTCTCTCAAATGTCGCTAATGTATCTGCGTCTACCAGCATTCCTGGTAGGGTGTTCCATGCACCGACCACTGATAACCCCTCTATACTTTCTTCCTTATCTTAAAGTTTTGCCCCTTGATACTAGCCATTTCTGCCCTGGGAAAAAGTCTCTGACTATTTATTCAACCTATACTTCTTATCATCTTGTAAACCTCTAGCAAGTCACCTCTCATCTTCCTTCACTCCAAAGAGAAAATCTCTAACTCACTCAGCCTTTCCTCAGGTTTATGTACACCCCTCAAGCATAACACATCTCTATATTTTGTCTAGTTATAATGAAAGGTTACCAACCAGAGTGATCCTTCCCATGGGGATCGTAGCTTCTGTGATAACAGAAGGCTTCAATATTCTTGTCGAGTTTTCCAAAGAGAGGTTCACCAAGAAGAGACTTCTTTTTGGAAGAGTTATGTAACCCCTTTGGAGTGGTGTGGTCAATGGGTCACACCAGACCTCAATAGCCTTGCATTAACATCAATCTTCCAAAGGTTCTACTGGCACGGTAGCATAGTGGTTGGCATGGTAGCTGATGCACCATCAATAACTCTCGGAGATGGGAGGCGAACGATAGGCTTTCATTAGCAGCAAAAGGGAGCACGGCATCTCGGAGACTGAGGGAGGAGCAGTGCCTCCAATCGCCTTTATACAGGGGTCTGTGGGAGGAGCCACAGGAGCAGTCAGCAGAGGGGCATGTCCAGACAGGTGGACATAGTTTACCACAGTAGCATAGTGGTTAGCACGATACTTTATAGTAGAAGGCAACATAGGTTCAATTCCCGTCGCCACACATTCTCCCCGTGACCGCATTAATTTTCTCTGGGTGCTCGGGTTTCCTCCCACAATCCAAAGACATACTGTTTGGTAGGTGAATTAGTCATTGTAAATTGTCCCATGATTAGGCTAGGATTAAATCAGGGGTGTGCCTTGAAGGGCCTATTCTGCACTGCATGTCCATAAATAAATTAAGAAGTTCAACAACATAAGCCAAAGTGAAGAAGAAAGCCACAGTAAATACAGAAATTATTGGTGCTTCTGTTATATTTTTGAAGATCTCTGCTTGCACAGTAAACACTGAAATATTTGTTTATTACTTTACTTGGCTAACAACAGAACACAGCAGCAAGGGATGTTTAGTTGTGCTCTAATGAAGAAAAGAGACCTTTAACCTACCTGGAACAGCTATGTTCCCTGCCGTTGGATGGTACATTTCTAAAATGAGGTCATTGTGTATAACCTAGAAAAAAGAAATAAATATAGCCTTAGCTGCACAGTATGTCACAAATTGTGAGTATTTGGCCACTTAAGAGTCAGCGACTATTCTTATAAAAATCTACTCGGAAAATATATGGCCTTCTGCTATAAAATTCTATAATCCCAGGGAGAATGGGCAATAATTTTGCAGCCTTGATTCTCACTCCATGCCCCCGTAAGCAGAGCCTCCCACTGGGAGCAGAAGGTTGTGGAAAAAGCTCAATAGACTGAAATAGTGGCTGTCATATAAAGGATATCATGTCAGTTGAGCAAACGCTCTAAAATGCCAGACTTATAATTAAATATCTAATGATTAATAAGCATTAAACTACTGAAATATCCTACATCAAAATAAAAGTATATTTATTTCATTAGGAGTTTGAGGAGATTTGCTACATCACTAAAGACTAGCACATTTCTACAGATGCACCATGGAGAGCATTCTAACTGGTTGCATCATGCCAGCTCTGGAGGTGCCAATGTGCAGGATCGGAAAAAGCTGTAAAGTTATTAACTCAGTCATTTCCATCATCGGCACTAGCATCCTCATCATCAAGGACATCTTCAAATGATAATTTCTCAAAAAGTGGTATCCTTCATTAAGGACCCACACTACCACCTTCTTCTCATTACTACCATCAGGAAGGAGAAGCATGAGCCTGAAGAGACACACTGAACGTTTTAGGAACAGCTTCTACCCCTCTGCTATCAGATTTCTGAATGGACAATCAACCCACGAACAGCATCAATTTTACTCTTTTTTTGCACTATTTATTTATTTTGTATTTCTTATTGTAGCTTCCAATATTTTTTAATGCATTACCCAGTACTGCTACCAGAAATTTTATAACATGATTCTCACTCTGATTGAATGGCTCATAATGTTTCAAAGGTGCCCATTAATAGATTCTTTGATATATAAATTTTATCACTATTTTGAGGAAAATTTGGTTTTGAAATTGAGAGTGCTTTATTAGATCTTCAGCAAATGCCTGCATTCAACTGCTCTGGATCATCTTGCACCGTAGACACGGGAAGCACATTTCACATCAACACTCTATATTACGTCACACACAAATTGCTGTTGAAATGCTCCTACGTGGAACAGTATTTCAGTTACTGCACGACCATGCACCCCTGCAGCTAGGAGGGAACGGTGCACAAAATGCTGGAAGAACAAAGTAGGTCAGGCAGCATCTATAGAGTTGACATAATATCTTTATCTTTATTACTTTATTGTCGCCAAACAATTGATACTAAAGCATACAATCATCACAGTGATATTTGATTCTGCACTTCGCGCTCCCTGGAGTACAAATCGATAGTAAAATGATAAAAATTTAAATTATAAATCATAAATAGAAAATAGAAAAGGTAAAGTAAAATAGTGCAAAAATAAAACCGAGAGACAGGTCCGGATATTTGGAAGGTACGGCCCAGATCCGGGTCAGGATCCGTTCAGCAGTCTTATCACAGTTGGAAAGAAGCTGTTCCCATATCTGGCCGTACGAGTCTTCAAGCTCCTAAACCTTCTCCCGGAAGGAAGAGGGACAAAAAGTGTGTTGGCTGGGTGGGTCATGTCCTTGATTATTCTGGCAGCACTGCTCCAACAGCGTGCAGTGTAAAGTGAGTCCAAGGATGGAAGATTGGTTTGTGTGATGTGCTGGGCTATGTTCACGATCTTCTGCAGCTTCTCCCGGTTGTTGGACAGGACAACTTCCATATCAGGCTGTGATTCACCCTAGAAGAATGCTTTCTACGGTGCATCTGTGAAAATTAGTGAGGGTTTTAGGGGCCGGCCAAATATCTTCAGCTTTCTCAGGAAGTAAAGGCGCTGATATTGAGATAGGATTCTTCATTTCTATTTCCATAACATTTTTTTTTTGAACAGTCAGGGTTGTTAGCTCTGAGCTGAATCCCCTATACCTGGAGAACCAGCATATGATGAGAAGAGAGGCCAACTCCACATTCAAGACAGCACTTCATTGGACCCTGAAGGGCAGAGGACACCAAAGACAACTTGGTGTCATACAATAGAGGCAGAAATGAAGATCCTGTACCATACCTGGGGCACAATAGAGAAGATGGCCAAGGACAGGCAGAGATGGAGGGACTTCACTGTTGTTCTAAATGCCAGTGGTGTGACAAGCATTTGACAACAATGATGATGATGATAATATTGAGACAAGTGATTCTGCAAATGCTGGAACTCCAGAGTATCGCACACAACACTCTGGAGGGATTCAGCTTGGCAGGCAGCTTCAACGGAGAAGAATAAACAGTTGATATAATATTGAGACAAGAGATTCTGTAACCCTGGTCATTGACCATGATTGCCTACATGATAAGGCCTCTTTAATCAAGGTTGGAGATCCCATCCTTGTGAAAGATTTGAAGTACATTTATTATCAAAGTACACATGTAAGACCATAAGACAAAGGAGCAGAAGTCGGCCGTTCAGCCCACCGAGTCTGCTCCGCCATTTTATCATGAGCTGATCCATCCTCCCATTTAGTCGCACTCCCCAGCCTTCTCACCATAACCTTTGATGCCCTGGCTACTCAGATGCCTATGTATATAGTACACAACCTTGAAATTTGTATTCATGCAGGCAGCCACAAAAAAAAAAGCCTTTAAAAGACTTACCCCACTTCACAAGACCATCAAACAACCAATGTGCAAAATAAAAGATCGCACAAACAATATAAAGTAAGCAAAGAACATTAACCACAGTCATTTCAGTTCATTCTACTCATGATCATCATCACGTGCCATGTCGAATGATGCAGTCATACATTCTGGTTGGGCAACCACTGATGCTAGGCAATCTCTGAAGAGTACTGGTAACGGCTGGGGTCATTCAGCTTGTAACGATACCGCCCAGAAGAAGGCATGGACTTTCATCATGATTGCTCTTGGCAAGTTTTTCTACAGAAGTGGCTTGTCATTGCCTTCTTCTGGGCAGTGTCTCTACAAGAAAGGTGGCCCCAGCCATTATCAATACTCTCCAGAGGTTGTCTGCCTGGTGTCAGTGGTCGCATTACTAGGATTTGTGATATGCACCAGCTGCTCATACGGCCATTCACCACCTGCATACATGACTTCATGGGACCCTGATCGGCGGGGTGGGCTGAGCTAAGCAGGTGCTACACCTTGCCCACGGGTGACCTGCAGGATAGTGCAGGGAAGGAGTGCCTTACATCTCCTTTGGTAGAGACGTATCTCCACTCTGCCATCCGTCATTCTACTACCTACAACAGAAACAGCCTGCCAGAGTACATTGATGCAGTGCTACTGGATTCAGTGGTAAATGTAACACAAGAGCAGGTGATCAGATATCCAATAAAACCTGAAAATCTGGAAAAGCTCAGGCTATATCTATGCAAAGACAGAGGCAATGCTATGAGGTTAAAGTCCCTCTATCTGAATCAATGAAATGAATGAAATTTTATTTTGAATGAAATTTTATTTATTTCGGTCAGTACCAACATAACAAAAAGCATCATTTTCAACCATGATTTCATAACAATGATTTCATAAGACAAAATTAAATAATAAAAATCTTTAAAACAGACCGAAAGGCTGAAGCTACAGCTTATTACGCCTACCCCTCTTACTTATACAAAAACATATTTGGCATCAATCATCACATCAGAACAAAAAATTTCATAATCTTTAACACAAAATCCAATTCCAAGTATCATTTATTTACATTTCTCCCATTCATATTAAATCATGTATTTTATATTTGTTCATTAAACTATTTTTAAATTATTTTTTAAACTTGTTAAGTGTGGTGCATGTTTTTAAATTCTCACTACAGCTGTTCCATAGATTCACCCCTCTGACTGAAATACAATGATTTTTTACATTTGATCTTATCCAGAATCAGATTTAATAACACTGGCATTTATCGTGAAATTTATTGTTATGCAGCAGCAGTACATTGCAATACATAATACATAATCATATAAACTGTGAATTAGTTTATATTATTTGTTTATATATATATATATATATGAAAGTTCATAATATTTAAATTAAGTAAGTTGTGCAAAAATAGGAGTGAGATAGTGAGGTAATGTTCATGGGTTCAATGTCCATTCAGAAATCAGATGGCAGAGGGGAAGAAGCTGTTCCTGAATCGCTGAGTGTGTGTCTTCAGGCTTCTGTACCTCCTTCCTGATGGTAACAATGAGAAGAGGGCACGTACTGGGTGATGGGGGGTCCGTAATAATGGATGCTGCCTTTCTGAGGCCTCGCTCCTTGAAGTTATCCTGGATACTGGGGAGGCTTGTGTCCATGATGAAACACAACTTTCTGCAGCTTATTTCAATCTTGTGCAGTGCCCCCCCAACAGCTCCACATACCAGACGGTGAGGCAGACAAACAGTTCAAACAAGGGTCATTGATCAATGCAGCACAGATATAGGCCCTTCAGCCCAATGAGGCTATTCCGACCACGGTGCCCACCCACCTAGTCCCAATTTCCTGCGTTTAGCTCATATCCAAGATATATTTCCAAGATGGCAGCGCGACGCAACTTGCAGCCGCCACTCCGGAGCTGATTATCTGTTATTTGTGAAGCGGGGTGCTGTGCGCAATCATAATCGATTGAAAACGGACGTGGGAGCATGGAGGAACATCGGGAAATCTCCAGGAAGACCTTCTTCGTTGCTGCTGCTGCTGTGAGGTCCAGGACTCTGCTGGGAAGAACAGGCCCCCAGTCCTCGGGGTCGCGTTGCTGATGGCCGTTGGCGGGGCCGTCTTAATACACTCGGCAGAGGATGGTGCTGGGAGAAGCTGTGCTGGAGGGGATGGTCGTCAGCTCGGAGGTTCGACGGACTCGGAGTCTGCTGCGGTCAGGTTGCTTTCGGTGTGTGCTGTGTCTGCGAGACTGAGTTCAACGGAGCTTTAATTGTGGGCTGAGTCGGGCGGCACCGTGAAAGTCCATAGCAGGGGTATTCCCGTCTGCCGCCAGTGTGGGATGGCGAGTCTGTCGGGACCCTGGGGACTTGTGGAAACTGTGTGGTGATTTCTTTTGAACTTAAAGTCCTTTAACATCTTTGGACTATTTTTACTGTGCCCATGGTCTGTTTTTTTTTTATCAATTACGCTATTGTTTGCACTGTTGTAACTATATGTTGTAACTATGTGGTTTTGTGCAGGTCTTGTAGCTTTAGTTTTTGGTCTTGTTTGTCTGGTGGGTTTGGAGCTCCTTTCCGGGGAACGCACTAAGACGGTAGCGCGATATTAATACGCAGCAACCTCTCCGGACTCTGGATTGGGGATTGCCAAACGTTATGTGGATTTTCTGGTGTAGTCTGTTTTGTCATTTGCTTTTGTGATATCATTCTGGAGGAACATTGTCTCATTTTTTAACTGCATTGCATTTGTGGTTTCTAAATGACAATAAACTGAATCTGAATCTGAATATGCTTCCAGGCCTCACCTCTCCATGTACCTATTCAAGTGCTTGTTAAATGGTACTACTGTATCTGGTGCAGACACTTCCTCTGACAGCTCATTCCATATACTCGCCACCTTCTGTGTGAATATGTTGTCCCTCAGGTTAAACCCATGACCCCAAGATTTAGACTCCCTACCATGGGGAGAAGACTGCCACATCTGTCTTATCAATTGCTCTCAGAACTTTAAAACGTTTCTGTAAGGTCACCTCTCATTCACCAACATTCAAAGTCAAAGTAAATTTATTATCAAACTACACATATGTCATCATATACTACCTTGAGATTCATTTTCTTGCTGGCATTTATAGGAAAATAAAGGAATGTAAAGGAACAATGAGAAACTAAACATGCGCCACAGTAGCGTAGCAGTTAGCGTGACACTACGACAGCTCAGGGTGTTCCTGAGTTTGGAGTTCCATTCCAGCGCCGCTCTGTAAGGAGACTCTGTACATCTCCCGGTTGAAGGCATGGGTTTCCCCCGGCGCTCTGGTTTCCTCCCTCAGTACCAAGATGTACCAGGTACATTCATGGGTTATTGTAAATTGTCCTGTGATTAGGTTAGGGTTAAATCCAGGTTGTCAGGGGTTGCTGGGGTGAGGCCCGGAGGACTGGAAGGGCCTACTCCGCATTGTATTGCTAAATCAATATAGCCCTGACAATCATTGTGCAAAAGAGGACAAATAGTGCAAAAGAAAATACTGAGAAAAATGTGGAAATATAAATAATATTGAGGACAACCTGGCCCACTGATGGAGAGATGTCTAAAATACCCCTGTTTGGGGCTGAAGGCAGTTTTGAGAGGAGCAATGAGGGTGACGAGACTGGCCCCGCAACTCTGGTTCAAGTCCCCGCGGGAGGGCTGGAGGCACAGTGGCCCTTGAGCCGTCAAACAGCACTCAAGCCTGCATCTGATCCCTTACTTAACAGATGATTTGGAATTTCAACTTCTTGCAGGAATATTAAAAATCACATAGGCATTTACAGTGCGTATTTCATGGCTTGTAGTCATTTTAGGACATGGCATACGTAATAAATTAAGTAATGGTGTACCTTGTCATATGGACAATGACTTCCAGGTTCAAAACAATTAGGCAGCTCATACACCAGTGAGGTGGCACAGTCGCGTTGTGGTACTACATTGCCAAAGTTCAAAGTAAATTTTATTATCAGAGTATTGTGCATACATGTCACCACATACAACCCCGAGATTCTTTTTCCTGTGGGCATACTCAGCAAATCTATAGATCAGTAACTGTAAAATAATCAATGAACAACAACGCGCAAATGCAAAAATAAGTAAATTGCAATAAATAACGAGTATGAAATAACAAGGTAAAGAGTCCTTGAAGTGAGATCATTTGCTGTGGGAACATCTCAATAGATGTGTAGTTGTCCTCATTTGTTCAAGAGCCTGATGGTTGAGGGTTAGACCACCACTGTCTGTAAGAAGCTTGGATGTTCTCCATGTGACCTCAAAGAATTCCAACTGGTTCATCAGACGAGATTTTCCCTTAATGAAACCATGCTGACTTTGTCCTATCTTGTCCTGTGTCACTAAGTACTGTTACGAACCCCGTAACTGGGTCACTTACCAGCAAAGATAGTGAGGTCCGTTGAAGTCTGATGGTACTATTTTTAACAGTATTTATTGGTAAAAATACACAAAAATAATATCAATGCAAACAAACAGATAATATACGTTGTCAATACTAAATCTAAAAGTGCGGGTATAATAATAATCAATAAGAAATAGCTCTATCGTTGTTTAGGGGATAATGTATTGTCCGATGGAAATATAAAAGTCACTCAAGTTCATTCAGGCTGCAGCCTTTGGTTGGAGTCAAGAGAGAGATTTTTAGAACTTGCCAGCTTTTCCTTTTATGATTTCGATCCTTCCAGAGTTCCGTTGGTGTTGGTTTCTCCTTTAGCTAAAGCCGTTCTTCCGTGGTAAGGCCCCAATCCCGGCAAAGAGAAAAGACGCATGCGAGCCCCCCACCGGCTGTCGCTATTAAACGCTGTCACGGGATTTCTAGCGTCTCTCCTGGTGCGTCTGAAGGGGTTGTTCCTCAGACCCTCTTTTATCCTTACTCACGGGGTCTCAGATGTCAATCAGATTGGGATGATGCAATCCCTCAACCAGCCCCCTCTGATCATTCCCTGAGGGCTTCAATGAATAGTACAGTACTCAATACACAATTCCGTCTCCAAGAGACAATAGTCGTTATCAATGGTTCCGCCTTTCTGGGGGCCAGGACACATTCCAAACCCTTGTGGATTCTGCGTGTCTCTCTCTCATTTCCTGGGTCCCAGACCTGAATTAATAGCGATCTTGCGATTCTCAAAAAGGAGGGGGCTACTTTGTACCCTTCGGCCCCTCAGAGTTGTGGCACATTCGTACTCTACAATCTCATCTTTAAATATCGAATCCAACATCTTCCCAACCACTAAGGTCAGGCTAACTGATCTATAATTTCCTTTTTGCCGCCTTCCTTCTTTTTTAAAGAGTGGAGTGACATCAGCAATTTTCTAGCCCTCTGGCATCATGCCAGCATCCAAAGATTTTTGAAAGATCATTAGTAGTGCCTTCACAATCTCTATCTCTACCGCTACCTTTTTCAGAACCCTGGGGTGCAGTTCATCTGGTCCAGGTGACTTATGTACCCTTAAGTTTTTCAGCTTTTTGAAAACCTTCTCGCTTGTAATAGTAACTGCACCCCATTCACACCCTTCAACACCTGGCACACTGCTCGTGTCTTCCACAGTGAAGGCTGGTGCAAAATACTCACTTAGTTCATCCGCCATCTCCTTGGTCCCATTATCATTTCTCCAGCCTCATTTTCTAACAGTCCTTGTCATCTCTGCCAGCATCTCCTTCCAATTTACTTTGGCCAACCCCTCTCTCATACCACTGCAATTTCCTTTACTCCACAGAAATATTGCTACGTCAGACTTTACATTCTCCCTATCAAATTTCAATTTGAACTCAATCATATTGTGATCACTGTCTCCTATGGGTACTTTTACCTTAAACTCCCTAATCACCTTTGGTTCATTATAGCTGATATCCTAGTAGGCTCATTGACAAACTGGTCTAAAAAGCCATCTCGTAGGCATTCAACAAACTCAGTGTCTTGAGATCCATTTCCAACCTGATTTCCCCAATTGACCTGCATGTTGAAATCTCCCATCATTGTCATTTTGACATGCCTTTTCTATTTCCTATTGTAATCTGTGCTCCACATCCCTGCTACTGCCTTCAGGGTCCTTTGACCCTTGCAGTTTCTTAATGCAACCTACAAGGATTCAGCATTTTCTGATCCTATGTCACATCTTTCTACTGATTTGATACCATTCTTTATCAGTAGAGCCACACCACCTCATCTGCCTACCTTCCTATCCCTCTGATACAGCATGTAACCTTGGACATTCAGCTCCCAACTACACCTATCCTTCAGCCATGATTCAGTGATGGCCACAACATCATACCTGACGATCTGTAAAAGTGCCAACAAGATCATCTGCCTTATTTCTTATACTCCGTGCATTGAGATGTAACACTTTGAGTGCTGCATTTGTTACCCTTCTTGCTAATGCACTGTAACCCACCCTGCTGCCTACAATTATGTCCAATCATCTGCCTGCCCTTCCTGGCAGTCTGACTGCACACTGTCTTTGCTTTTTTATTATATCTGCTATCCTGAGTCCCTTCACTCCAGTTCCCACCCCCTCCCAAATTAGATTAAACCCTCCCCCCAAATTTGCTTAAACCCTCCCCAACAGTTCTAAGAAATCTGCCCATTTGAATATTGGTCCCCCTCGGGTTCAGGTGCAACCTGTTACTTTTGAACAGGTCATACCTCCCATAGAGGATATCCCAATGATCCAAGAACCTGAAGGCCTGCCTCCTTCACCAGCTTCTCAGCCACGCAATAGTCTGCCGAATCTTCCTGTTTCTACCCTCACTGGCGCATGGCACAGGCAGCAATTCAGGAATTACTACCCAGGAGGTCTTTCTTCTCAGAGATACCCCTGACCCTGGCACCTTGGAGACAAGATACCAGTCAGGTGTCCCATTCACATCCACAGAATCTCCTGTCTGTTCCCCAGACTATTGAGTCCCCTATCACTACCGCTCCCCTCTTCTCCCTCTTTCCCTTCTGCACCACGGACCCATGCTCAGAGCCAGTAACCCGGTCTCCATGGCATTCCCCTGGGAGCTCATCCCCCACTGCATTATCTAAAATGGTATACTTATTATTGAGTGTACTGGCCACAGGGGTCCTCTGCTCTAACTGTCTATTCACACTTCCATTTCTCCTGACAGTCAATGCACTACTCGCCTCCTGCAGCTTTGGGATGACTACTTCCCCATAACTCTGATCGATTATCTCCTCACTCTCTGGTACAAGCTGAAGGTCATCCAGCTGCTGCTCCAGATCCCTAACACGGTCTCAAGGAGCTGCAGCTGAATGCACTTCACACAAATGTAATTCCCCAGAAGACCCTGGGTCTCCCAGGACTCCGACATCTGGGTTGAAGAACACACAATCGCCATTTATTACACTTGGTACGGTCGGAGAAAACAAAATATGGAACCTAACAGAAACCTACCAATGGTTATTACGAGCTTAAGCCTCCTTTGAGCCAAAGCCTGACACTTTTACTCTCAACTCTGGCTTACTCTCAACAATAGCTGCCCCGCTTATCCCTTCTAATTTTGGGCTGGGAATCCATTGGCCATATTTCCAAAGTTTTCATTAGCAAAGTTGTGCCAATTCCAATTTCAGACAACATTTTGCATACATTGAATTCAGAAATTGTACACGATATGATTAACTTTAGGTTAGTTGTTCTGAAGCATTAATTGCACTTTGAAATTAACATAATGCAAGCTTAAAACAGAGAACATAGGATGAATAAACTCTTATTGGACTTCCATCCATGTACAGATATCGATTTCAACCAATGTTTTGATGACAAACTCTAGGAAGCACTAGATCCTTTTTCAGAGAAAATAGAACATTGCAACACAGTACAGGCCCTTCAGCCCAAAATCTTGTGCTGACCTTTTAAGGTACTCCAACATCAATCTAACCTTTCCTTCCCACATAGCCTCCATTTTTCTAACAACCAAGTGCCTATCTAAGAGTTTCTTAAACATCCCTAATATATCTGCCTCGAACATCACCCCCTGGCAGGGCATTCCACGCACCCATAAATCTCTGTAAAAAATTTACCTCTGACATCCCCTCTATGCTTTCCTCCAATCGTCTTCAAGCAGTGGTTCCTAACCTGGGGTCCACGGATCCTTTGGCTAATTGTAGTGGTCCATGGCATAAAAAAGGTTGGGAACCCCTCTCTTAAAGTAATTACCCCTTGTATTAGCAATTATTTGAAAATTAATTATTGTATTATGTAATCTGACTCTGAATGCTATGGATTCTAATCAGCAGGGGGCATAGACATGCTCGTGCCGACTTTTCGATCCCACAGTGATATCACTCCATCTGATACACCCATGAGAATGAAACAAGAAACAACTGCTAAAACAGGATTGTATTGACAAAGAGATTCCACAAAAATGTTAACCAGCCTTTTCCCTTTCAGATGCTGATGGGCCTGCTGTGTACTTCTGCTTTTACTAATATCATAAACAAGATGCCTTTAATGTTTCAATGGATTTCAATTATAGGTGAGATATGGAGGGTGAGGGTCCAGGTCTGTGGGGACAACTAAAGCCAATAGAATCTATATGTGACCTAGTGTCGTTACTAAGATTTGTTGATGCACTTCTGTAGTCAACAGTCATTGTTCTGTGGCAATTAAATATCTCGCAGTTAAATACTGACCACATTACCTATCCCTTCTGAGGACATAACACCAAGGAGGTCTGGGAGACCTTAACAGTACCTTCAAAAAATGCATCTAGATGGTCTCTTCATAATTAACTCATAGAGTTACTTGTACTTGATGGCATTAATATCGATTTCTCCTTCCAGTGAACAATTCCCCCTCCCCCCATTCCCATCTCTGACCTTTCACTTCTTCTCACCTGCCTTTTACTTCCCCCTTCCCTTTCTCCTATGGTCCACTCTCCTCTTCCTTCCTCTTTAGCCCTTTACCTTTCAGCTAGCCTCCTTCCTCTCACCCCACCTTTTCATGTGGCCATCTTCTTGCTACCATCTCATTCCCAAAGAAGGGTCTTATCCCGAAACATCGTCTGTTTACTCATTTCTGTGGACGCTGAGTTCCTCTAGTATTTTGTGTGTGTTGATTTGGATTTCCAGCATCTGCAAAGTTTTTTGTATCTGTGAGTTACCTCAATATTGTAGTATTGCTTTTATATTTATATTTATTGTGTTTTTATATACTGTACTAGAGCTGCAGTAACAATCAATCGTTCTCATTTACACTCGTGTACTGAAGAATGACAATAAACACATTTGAATCTTGAACTGAGTCCCCAATTACATCCATGTTAGGGTTTTTGTTTAAATTGCTTTCACAATATGAATATTTGTTTCAAAATTCAGAAGACATTCACACAAAGTTTGCTGCATTCCACACCCACATTAGGGATGGAGAAGCTTCAGACAGAGAGCAGAGGAAATCTGCCTGGATTAGAGAGCATGTTTTATGAGGATAAGTTGAGTGAGCTAGGGCTTTTCTCTTTGGAGTGAAGGAGGATGAGAGGTGACTTGTTAGAGATGTGCAACATGATAAGAGGCCTAGACAGAGTGGACAGCCAGGGACTTTTCCCAGGGTGGAAAAGGCTATTATGAAGAGGCATAATTTTAATGTGATTGGAGATAAGTATTGAGGGGGATGTCAGAGGTAATTTTTTTTACACATCATGTGGTGGGTGTGTGGAATTCCCTGCCAGGGGTGTGGAAGAGACATTTAGACATCAGGGACATTTAATAAACTCTTACTGCAGACTGGCACATGGATGAAAGAAAAATGGGTGGGCTCTGTGGGAGGGAAGTGTTAAATTGATCTTGGAGTTGGTTAAAAGGTCGGCACAGCATCATGTTCTAAGCTCTATGAACTGCACAGCAACATGCCAGAAACCGCATTCAGAATATCATCTCGTCTTTTGTCTGATTCTCTCAGAAATTGTGCATTTACCAACTGATCCAGCTAAAGAGGACCACAGCCTCTTGTGGCTTAGAGATTTGTGTGCCTCAATGGCCCAGAGAGCTGTGTTGGCTGGAGTCAGGGCTTTATGTTCTGGTTCTTCGTAGGGTCACCCATGCCAAACAGGTCAAAGGGTAGAGGTCAGACCAAGAGTGGCCCTCCAGATTCGAGGGTTCAACTCTGGGCTAACAACCCTGAGCAGTCAAACAAAACTGTTATGGAAACAACAATGAAGAATTCTTCTACATTTGGCCAATGGCCAAGGACAGAAAGAGCTGGAGGACGTTCAGTGCCGCCCTAAATGCCAGCAGGCATAACGAGCAGGAAGTAAGTAAGTACTATTTTATCCAAGTGTAAACTGCCCTTATGCCATCTCAAACTAGGTGTTAAAAAAAACATAATTCTGACATCCCCCCTATAATTTTGTCCAATCACCTAAAATTATGCCCGCCTGCCATTTCCACCCTGAGAAAAAGGTGCTGACTGTCCACTCTGTCTATACCTCTTATCTTATTCAGTGTTATAAGATGATAAGAGTTCAGAGAAGGGTGCCAGCCTTTCAAGGCGGCCTGTTCACAACAACATATAACTGGCTGTCAGAGGAGAGAGCATCGACATTCTCTGGAAGGGAGAGTGGAAATCCAACTGAGTCCACAGGTGCAACTTTGAGTTTGGAATTGAAATTGGAATTAGAATTGATTTATTATTGTCACATGTGCTGCGGCACAGTGTAAAGCTTGTCTTGTATACTGTATTCACAGTCAATTCATTACGCAGTTCATTACAAATAATCGCCACCATCGAGGTCATGCTCTCTTCTCGTTGCTGCCATCAGGAAGGAGGTACAGGACCCTCAGGACTCACGCCACCAGGTTCAGTAACAGTTATTACCCTCAACCATCAGGCTCTTGAACTGGAGGGGATAACTTTACTCACCTTCACTTGCCCCATCACTGAACTGTTCCCACAACCTCCGGACCCACCTTCAAGGACTCTTCATCTCATGTTCTCGATATTATATTTCTTATTTATTATTACTATTACTATTATTATTATTATTATTATTATTATTTCTTTTTTCTTTCTCCTTCTTGTATTTGCACAGTTTGTTGTTGCTTTTTGCACATTGGTTGTTGTCTGCCCTGTTGGGTGAGGTCTTTCATTGATTCTATTGTGTTTCTTGTATTTGCTGTGATTGCTCACGAGTAAATGAATCTCAGGTTTGTATATCGTGTATTTGATAATAAATTTACTTTGAGTTTTGAGAATAAAGTGTTACAGTTACAGAGAAAGTGCAGCGCAGGCAGATGAGATGCAAGGTCAAAACGAGGTAGATTGTGAGGTCAAGAGACTATTTTATCATACCACAGTACATTCTTTGTATGAGAATGATCAAAATGTAATACAAAGCAGGTAAAAATATCATGTAAAATGCTTTATAAGACAAATTGGGTAGAAATACGATACAGGAAATAGCAGATGTGTTAAATTCATTCCTCAGATTGCTTTCACAAATGAAGATGGTGGATGAGTTCCAGATTGCAACTAACTTGAGAATTAATAATTTTGTGGTTAGGAAAACATGTGTCCAGAAGAAATAGAAAAGCAATAAATAAATATAGGACACCTGGGCCAGCAATGATACATCCTAGAATTCCTAAGGAAATGAGTAAGGAAGCAGGTGAGATTCCAGTGAATGTTTCTTAATTCTTTTGGGATTGCCTGTGTAATGGACAGATGGAGAGATTAAAATAAGCAACGGTGGTTTGAGGCAAGTCAAGAAATCATCCAAGATCCTCCCTTTGTCACATCCCTGTCCAGAAGAATTTGGGGGATCTCATGGAGAGGATCCAGCGGAAGTTTCCGAGAATGATGCTGGGAATGAAAAAATTGATGTATGAGGAACCTTTGATGACTCTGAACCTGTACTTGCTAGAATGGGGAAGAGGGAGGAATCTCATTGAAACCTGTCAAATATTGGAACGCCCAGATAGAGTGGATACAGAGTGAATGTTTCCTATAGTGAGGGAGTCTACGACCAGAGGGAACAGCGTCAGGAAAGAAGAACGTCCATTTAGAATTGAGATGAGGAGGAAATTCTTTGCCAATGGGTGGTGAATCTGTGGAGTTCATTGGGTACAGTATATTTAAAGCTAATGTTGATAGGTTCTTGACTAGTAAGGGCATCAAAGGTTATAGGGAAAAGACAGGGGAATGGGGTTGAGAGGGATAATAAATCAGCCGTGATGGAATGTGGAGCAGATTTGATGGGCAAAATGGCCTAATTCTGCTTTTATGTCTTATTATCTCATGGTCTAAGAAATAACAAGTGACAAAATCCATTAGGCTCTGAGACAGAAATAACATGCCCGTGCAAGGAAAAAGGTCTTGAAGTCAAAGAGATGATAATTAACTCCCACTTGATAAACCTCTTGGATTTTCAGTCAGTTACACCATCTATAAACTCACCAATGACACAACTGTTTTTGGTAGAATCTCATTGGTCTGAGGAGGCGTAGAGGAGTGAGATAGTTTGGCTGCATGAGTGGTGTTGCAACAACAATCTTGCACTGAACATCAGCAAGACCAGAGAATTGACTGTGGACTTCAGGCAGGGGAATTTGAGGGAACACACCAGTCCTCACTGAGAATCAGCAGTAGAAAGGGTGAGCAGGTTCAAACTCCTGGGTATCAACACCTCTGAAGATCTACTGTGGGCCTAACACATTGATGTATTTATGAAGAAAGCACGCCAATGGCTATATTTTAATAGGAGTTATTGGAGATTTGATGAGTCACCAAAGACTAGCAAATTCTATGCCTGTACCGTGGGGAGCATTCTCACTAGTTGCATCACCGTCTGGTATGGAAGTGCCAATGCACATGATTGGAAAAGGCTACAGAGAGTTGTAAACTCAGCCAATTCCATCATGGACACAGGACTCCACAACATCTTCAATTGGCGATGCCTCAAGAAGGCGGCATCCTTCATTAAGGATACTTACCATCCAAAACATGCCCTCTTCTCATTACTACCATCAGGGAGGAGGAACAGGAGCTGAAGACACACACTCAACGTTTTACGAACATCTTCCCCTCCGCCATCAGATTTGCGAATGGACCACGAACCCATGAATGCTACCTACTTTTCGCTCTTTTTTTTGTACTACTTATTTACTTTTCATTTATTTCCTATTGCAACTTATGGTAATCTTATATATATTGCATAGTACTGCTGTTGGAAATCAACAAATTTCACAACATACAGTATGTCAGTGACAATAAACCTGATTCTGATTCTGATTCTGAAGTTGAAGGATCTGTGATCCCTGGTCAGTCTAGGTGAACAAGGGGGCCCAAAAGAATACCACCATCCAGATTCAAAAATTTTCAATTGTTCTTTTTATTAGGTCTAATCAACTACAGAATTTAACTTTAAAGGGGAGAAGACAGGGTACACCATTGTCAGTTCAGATTCACAGTTTAAAGTTCAAACTTCATTTAATACATGTACATCAAAACGTACAGTGAAATGCATAATTTGTGTTAACAACCAACACAACCTAATGATGTGGTGGGGGCAGCCAGCAAGTGGCGGGACACATTCTGGTGCCAATACAGCATGCCCACAATGCTTGACAGAACAATACAAAACGCACCACGTGACAAAGTTACAACATGAACACCAGATTGCCTCTCCCGCACGCACACCCTTTAACCCTGGGAAATGCATTGGGGTTTGACTTCCCCAGTGGACTTGCAGGAACCCACAGATCCAGGTTCCTGTAGTCTTCTGAACTTCCGATTGACCCCAGGACTCGCTGATGGCGATGACTAAGACCCCAAACTCGAATTCACTGATGGCAGGACCCTCTTTGCCTGAATGGTTTTCTAGGCATCTAGAACTGCATTAGCCAATTAATACTAATACAGGCACTAGATATACTGATGACTCCAAATGGGCTGCACTCATATTGGCACAGAGGGGATAACACATTTTCACAGCCATTCTTTCGAACTGAAACCTTCTTGAGTAGCTGATGATACTGAACGGCAGCCCAATATTTCTAAACCCAGAGGAGATGAACTATGGATTTATAGACCAATTACATAACCACTAGAGACACAGATGTACCTAAATAATTTTAGATCATAAGACATTGGAGCAGAATTAGGCTATTTGGCCCATCGAATCTGCTGATTTATTTTCCGTTTCAAGCCCACACTCCTGCCTTTTCACTGTAACCTTGGACACCCTTACTAATCAAGAACTTGTCATCCTCCACTTTAAATATATCCAATGTCTGTGACAATGAACACAGGTTCATTACCCTCTGGCTCAATAAATTCCTCTGTTCCCAGACTTTCCCATAAGACCATAAAACCATAAGACATAAGGGTAGTAGGCCATTCAGCCCATCAAGCCTGCTCTGCCATTCCATTATGGTTGGTTTATTAGCCTTCTCCTTTGAATCCCTTTCTAATTAATTACCTATCAACCTCTGCTTTAAATATACCCAATTATTCGGTCTCCACAGCTGTCAGTGGCCATGAATTTCACAGATTCACCATCCTCTAGCTAAAGAAATTCCTTCTCTTCTTTATTCAAAAGGGTCCTGGACTCTCACACTATAGGAAACATCCTCTCCATATCCATTCTATCTAGGCCTTTCAATATTTTACAAGTTTTAATAGATCCCCCCTCATTCTTCTAAATTCTAGTGAGTACAAGCACAGAGTCATCAAACGTTCCCCATATGTCAACCCTTTCATTCCCGGGATCTTTCTTGTTAATCTCTGCTGGATCCTATCCATTGCCAACACATACTTTCTTGGATATGGGGCACAAGGCTTTTATTTTATACAACTGCTGAATTTACAGCATAATGCCTGTTATTGGGCTTCTCTTACAACAACTGTCTCATTCGATTTCCTGCCTTTTCCTTACATCCTTTTCAACTGTTGCATTTTCCAAGTGAATGATTAAAGATCACACAACTCTCAAGGGATGGTTAGCATTGGTTTTAAAACAATCTACTTTGATGCGTCGAGGCTGAAAACAAACAAAGTTAGTGACCAAAGGTTGTCAAGCAAATATAATTTACACTGATGTGGTCCAGCTCTGCCTTTGAAGTATTCATGTATGAAAGCAGAGCATGAATCACATATAAAGAAAAATCTGCAACTTCAGTCAGTGGCCACTTTATTAGGTACACTTGTACACATGCTTGTTAATACAAATCTCCAACCATGGCGCAGCAACTCAATGCATAAAAGCATGTAGACAATGTCATGAGGTTCAGTTGTTGTTCAGACCAAACACTAGAATGGGAAAGAAATGTGATCTAAGTGACTTTGACCTTGGAATGGTTGTTGATACCAGAAGGGTGGTTTGAGTATCTCAGAAACTGCAGATTTCCTCAGAGTTTCATACACAATAGCCCCTAAAACTTATAGACAATGGTGTGAAAAACAAACAAAAAAATCCATTGAATGGCAGTTCTGTGGGCGACAATACTTTGTTAATGAGAGAGGTCAGAGGAGAATGGCCAGTATTTTAATGGAAGAGGTTAGAGGAGAACGGCCAGACTGGTTTGAGCTGTCAGGATAGTGACAGTAACTTAAATAACCACACATTACAACAATGGTGTGCAGAAGAGCACCCCTGAACGTACAACACTTTGAACCTTGAAGTGGATGGGCTATAGCAACAGAAGACCATGAACGTACACTCAGTGGCCACTTTATTAGGTACAGTAGTTAGAGGTAAAGTGGCCAGTGAATGTATATGCTGATCATGAGTATGTAATTCACTATACTTATAGTCATGGAGTACTACAGCACAGAAACAGACCCTTCAGCCCATCTAGTCTATGCTAACCTGATCTTCCACCTTGTCCCATCTGCTTTCACCCAGACCATATCCCTCCAAGACCCTCCCATCCATGTACCCTCCTATCCAAACAAACTTACTATTGAATCCCCATCTACCACTTCCACTGGCAGCTCATTCCACACTTGCATCATCCTCTGAATGAAGAGATCTATGTTGGATATCCCTTAAATATTTTATCTTTTATCCTAAATGTAAGATAGAGAAAAAAAGATAAAGATTAGTTTTACTTGTCACATGTACATCAAAACATTGTGTGAAAAGCATCGTTTGTGTCAATGACCAACACAAGTTGATTATGTGCAGGGGACTGCCTGCAAACGTTGACATGCTTCCTGTGCCAACATAGCATAGTCACAACTTACAAACTGTTACCAATCTATATGTCTATGGCCACTTGTTCTAATCTCACACAACCTGAGGGGAAAAAGCCTGCATACATCCACTCTACACCCCTCATAATTTTGTACACTTTTACAAGATTCCCTCTCATTCTCCTGTGCTCCAGGAAGACCATATGACCATAACACATAGGAACAGAATTAGGCCATCTGGTCCATTGGATCTGCTCTACCATGGCAGATTTGTTATCCCTCTCAACTCGGTTCTCCTACCTTCTCCCCGTAACATTTGATACCTTCCTAATCCTGAATTTATCAACCTCCACTTTAAATATATTCAGTGACTTGGCCTCCATAGCCAGCTGTGGCAATGAATTCCACAGAATCACCATCATCTGTCTAAAAAAATACATCTGCATTTCCGTTCAAAAGAAATGTCCTTCTATTCTGATGCTATGCCCTCTGGTTCTATAATCCTCCACATTAAGAAACATCCTCTCCATGTCCACTCTATCTCGGCCTTCCAAATTCAACATGCCTCAACAAGAACACCCCTCATTCTTCTAAACTCCAGTGGGACAAACCCAGCCCCATTAAATGCTCCTCATACATTATCTCTTTTGTTCTCATGAGCCTTCTTTGGACCCTCTCCAATGCCAGCAAATCTTTTATTAGGTAAGGGGCCCAAAACTGCTCACAATACTCCAACTGCGGTCTGACCAATGCCTTATAAAGTCTTAATCCATACTTAGGTTAAGAGCAAAGGCATGTGACAATTTGATGTGGTGCTGTCTTCAGTTTCAACAGCCTCCAGAATTGGTTTAACATCATTAATGGGTATTCTAACAGCAACAATGAACATAAACCAACTGTTCTACTTCTTATTACACAGTCATAGAGTCAAAGATCACTACAGCACAAAAACAGGCCCTTTGGTCCATTTATACCAAGCCGAACTGTTATTCTGCCTAGTTCTATAGACACCACATCTGGACCACAGCCCTCCATACCTCTCCCATTCATGTACTTATCCAAATTTCCATTAAGCCGTGCCCACCACTTGCGGTGGCAGCTCATTCCACACTCTCGCCACCATCTGAGCTAAGAAAATCTCTTTCATGTTTCTCTTAAACATTTCACCTTTCACCCTTAACCCATGACCTCTAGTTCTAGTCTTGCCCACCCTCAGTGGAAAAAGCATGCATGTATTTACCCTATCTATACCCCGCATAATTTTGTATATCCTCTATCAATTCCCCTTGATTCTCTGACGCTCCAGGGTGAAAAGTCCAAACCTATTCAATCTTTCATTATAACTTAGGTCCTCAAGTCCCAGAAACACTGTAAGTTTTCTCTGTACTCTTTCAACCTTATTTACATCTTTCCTGTGGGTAGGTGACCGGAAATGCATGCAACACTTCAAATTTGGCCGCACCAACGTCTTATACAACTTCAACATAACATCTTAACTTCTGTACTCCATACATTAAATTGATACAGATGCTTACCTTCCCCCCAACTCCCAGGAAATAAAAGATGTGTCAATTAACTTTTTCCCAAAAAAGCAGAATACTGCAGAGTGTTGTAAATGGTAAGATATTTGTCACATAATATCACAGCTGGGGAGCTGTGATCAATTTAACACATCCACTTATTCCCAGTGACTGAGACTGAATGTAATCAGATATCCAAAATTGCTTTTATTGGCAATAGCCCCATACATAACAGTTAAGACTGTCTCACACAGATCCGGCATAAACAGGACACTTGCATATTTAAATCCTTCTTTAGACTAATGAAAGAAGATAGTGTCAAAAATAATTTCTATGTAACCTAACAAAAGGGGACCTAATGCCACATGGTCTCCAGCTGATTCTACTCAGTGCAGTGCAGAGAATGATCCCAAACTATGATCAGTTTCTTTTTAATAACGCTTAACACATTGCTTTAGTGGCAAAATGCAGTGTTCAAGCATAGCTTCTTCCCATAAGCCATCAGATTTCTGAACGGACAATGAACCAGGTCATGAAAACTACCTCAGTGTTTTTGCTTTCTTTGCACTACTTAGTTAATTTTATTATATATATATAGGTTAAATTTATATACTCCAAGAACATCAGGTACAGCAGGGCTACTCCATCAGTGAACTGCTTGTTGATCGGAGTAGCTGGACTGGTGTCGGCAGCAGAGCAGCTGAGGTGTCGAAGGCTGCCCTGCCTTCTATGGGAGGCCTGAAGGATCATTGGGGACCCGAGTCACCCCAACCATAAACTGTTCCGGCTGCTACCATCTGGGAAACGGTACCACAGCACTAAAGCCAGGACCAACAGGCTCTGGGACAGCTTCTTCCACCAGGCCATCAGACTGATTAACTCATGCTGATACAACTGTATTTCTATGTTATACTGACTGTTCTGTTGTACATACTATTTATTACAAATGACTAAAAATTGCACATTGCACATTTTGCGTTGCACATTGCACATTGCACGTTGGAGACACAACGTAATGATTTTTATTCCTCATGTATGTGAAGGATGTAAGAAAAAAAGTCAATTCAATTCAAATAGTTGACATTTCAGGCCAAGATCTTCATCACAAGATGATAGGAAATGTTTTAATAGAGAATAGGTGCAGGAGTAGGCCATTTAACTCTTCGAGCCAGCACCGCCATTCTATGTGATCATGGCTGATCATCCACAATCAGTACCCCGTTCCTGCCTTCTCCCCATATCCCTTGACTCCACTATCTTTTTTCACCTGGAGAATTGGAAACCTTTGAGAGTTCTGTAACATAGCACGTTCAGGAGAGAAAACAATAGATTTTTAGGTTTTAAGAAAATTAAGGAAATGGAGTTAACACAGAAAGGTGACAGTAACATGAGATGTCGAATGGACTAATTATGTTTCTATTTCTTAAGCATCTTTGTAACTTAGTCACCAAGTCAAGCGGTCTAAGCCCAAAGGTGAAACCTGTGATCAGAGAGCTCTGGGGTGCACTCCGAAGTTGGAAGCCTGATGTCTGCAAGTAGGGTCTCTGGGGCCAAGGTCTGGAGGCCTGGAAGCTGCCTGTTCTGGGTTTGGTGAGGCCTAGACAGATCTCCAGAGAAAGGTAGTTTCTTTCATTATTTTACAGATTTTAATTATTTGTGTCTTATTTATTGTCAGTTAAATTTGTAACACATTAAAAGAAATACATTATTTTAAAAGCTGTTAAATATTTCTGACTAACTATTAAAATTTGTTAAATTTGATAAACCCAGTGCTTTTGGTGAAGGGCCATCAGGTGTGCAATGGCGTCACGCCACCCACACCTTGAGAGAAGGGAGGGCTGCACCTCCTCCAAGTAACTCTATGGATGTAGGGACCACTGGCAGCAAGTTTGGATAGCATGTTCATCACAAAATTTTCAATTATATAGCAAAAAAAGCCAACCTGTTCAAATTTTGAAATAAATACAAAAATCAAGCTGCATTTTTCTCTCCATAGCTTCCCTAATGTTTACATATACAGGATATACAGTGCCTATAAAAAATATTCACCCTGCCCCCTCAGAAGTTTTCATGTTTTATTGTTTTAGAACACTGAATCACAGTGGATTTAATTTGGCTTTTTTTGACACTGGTCAACAGAAAAAGACTCGTGTCAAAATGAAAACGGATCTCTACAAAGTGATCTAAATTAATTACAAATGTAAAACACAAAATAATTGATTGAAAACTATTCACCCCTTTTAGTATGACACATTAAATCACCACTGGTGCAGCCAATTGGTTTTAGAAGTCACATAATTAGTTTAATGGAGATCACTGTGTACAGTCAAGTAAGGTCTAACTGCTGGTGAGTCAGTATCCTGGCGAAAAACTACATCATGAAGACAAAAGAACACTCCAAGTAACCCGACAAAAAGGTTATTGAAAAGCACAAGTCAGGAGAGGGATACAAGAAAAGTAAAATGGAAGCAGCAAAATACAGGGAAATTGGGAGGGGAACCTGATGCAGTGTGCAAGAGAACCGTGACTTGGGAGATGATTTATTTTCCAGCAAGACAATGACCCCAAACATAAAGCCAAAGCTACACAAGAATGGCTTAAAAACAACAAAGCTAATGTCCTGGAGTGGCCAATTCAGAGTTCAGACCTCAATCCAATTGAGAATTTGTGGCTGGACTTGAAAAGGGCTGTTCACTCACGATCCCCATGTAATCTGACAGAGCTTGAGCAGTTTTGTAAGGATGAATGGAGAAAATTGCAATGTCCAGATGTGCAAATCTGATGGAGACCTATCCACACAGAATCAAGGCTGTAATTGCTGCCAAAGGTGCATCTACTTATGCAATCAATTATTTTGTGTTCCATATTTATATTTAATTTAGATCACTTTGTAGAGGTCTGTTTTCACTTTGATACAAAAGAATCTTTTACTGTGGATCAGAGTCAAAAAGAGCCAAATGAAATTGAAATCCACTGTGATTCCATATTGTAAAACAATAAAACATGAAAACTCCCAAGGCGTGGGGGGGGGGGGGGTGCGCGAAAACAGTACCTAGTTTCTTGAACCTTTTGTAAGCTTTTCTTTTCTTCTTAACTAGATTTTCTACATTCTTTGTACACCATGGTTCAATGGAACACACCAATACAGAATGCCATGCAAATATTCCCTGAACATTTGCTACATTTCTGTCATGCATTTCCCTGAGAATATGTGCTCCCAATTTATGTTCCCAAATTCCTACCTAAAAGCAGCATATTTCCCCCATCCCAGTTAAATGTTTTCCCAAATTGTCTTCTCCAGCACCATGGTAAAGGAGCTAGAGTTGTGATCACTACCTCCAAAATGCTCTCCCACCAAGAGATCTGCCAACTGGTACATGTTACAAATAAAGCTAATCATTTTTCTTTCATCTTTAAATTAATTTCGGTCAGAGAGAGGTTACATGAAGGAGGTCACTACCAGGAGGAGTGGCTGTGTCAAACAGCATTAATGCACTTGAGGGTTAAGGTAGATGAGAAGACTATGTTAGATAAGAAGAGTTGGGAGGATAAAAATTATCTGGGTCAATTGAGCCAAATTTCCTGATGGGGCGGTAGAGAACATAGCAACTAGCACTTTGCCTCACAGCACCAGCCGGAATATTGGGGTTCGATTCCCACTGCTGTCTGTAAGGAGTTTGTACATTTTGCTCATGATTGTGTGGGTTTCCTCCAGGTGCTCCAGTTTCCTCCCACAGTCCAAAGATGCATGGTTAATGTTATTAAGTTGTGGACATGGCCTCGACAGCATGGTGACATTTGCGGGCTGCCCCAGCATATTTGATTTGATGCAAAATGACCCATTTAACAGTATGTTTGATCTACATGTAACAAACAAAGTTAATCTTTAAAAATCTTATAAAAGAGATAGAATTATTTTCAACTAAATTACTAGAGTAGATCAAGGGACACCGTTTGATGTACATATGACAAATAAAGCTAATCTTAAATCTACTGTGCTGCACATGTTATGCACAAAAGGTTACCATAGTATTCTTACATCCATCTCCCAAGTATGCCTTGTTCTCTATGGAATGTTAAATTCCGTCTCATACAGTATGTTCCCTTCACCCTCTTCTCTGTCTTTTATTTGTCAACTAATATCATAATTTTGAAAACCACCAGCATACTTCCTGAATCAAGAGGGCTTTCAAAAATACTAATTATGTACAGATTGAATTTTCATAACAATTTTTCATAATAGCCTGGTGATGGTAATAATCAAGGCTTGGAAGTAAATCTATCACAAGCCCAAGGATTTTCTCATTATAAGATCATAAGACATAAGAACAGAATTAGGCCATTCAGCCCATCGAGTCTTCTCCATCATAGCTGATTCATTAGCACTCTCAATCCCATTCTTCTGCTTTCTCCTTGTAAGTTTTGACACACTTAATAATCAAGAGCCTATCAACCTCTGCTTTAAACATACTCAATGACTTGGCCAATTATAAATTACAAATTATTTTAGTTTTATTATATTTTTGTAGCTGTCTTATTGTTAGCCTTCATCATTATTTTGTTCTCTCTTTCTAAAGCAAAGAAGGGTGTAACATTCCCATTTTAACAAGCCTGGCATTTTCTCGCTGCTTTAATGAAACATCAGTAAACTTCCGGTAAAGATGGCACCTGCGTACAATGCTCCTTCCGTCGATATCTTCTGGATAGATCATGAAACCACATATTTCACTTCTTTTATGTCTTTTACATGTGTTTTTCATCTTGAGTGTGATTGTGGAACTGCTGGAGCCTGGGATTTGCAGTTTGGAGATCGTTTGGGTTTCTCAGTGCTCTACAGTCTCCGAAGGGCAGCGTGCAGAACTCATTGCAAGAAGGCTGAGAGCCAATGTTCTCCTTTATACTTGTGTACTGAAATGGTATTAAATAACCTTGAGTCCTTGAAAGTGACCCCAATCGGTTGTTTCAGAGATGACATAACATTTGAAGAAATCAAGCTAGTAACATTAAACAAAAATACATCTTCTCTCATTTTTATTGCCCATTTTATCACTACAGATACTTAATTTGTGAAATTTGGTATATGTAATAATATGAATATTTGTTAATTTGCAAGGCTTTTAAAAAATGTACATCTAAATGTCAAATCAAGTTTGTATTACCTATATACAGGTATATCAAAACAAAAACCACAAGGCTACTAAACAGCTTCCTCCCACAGGCAGTCAGACTGCTAAATAGCTGCTCTACTTGACTCTGCTTTGGACACTTTTAACTTGCACTAGACACTTATAACTTGTTCTTAACTGACATGTGGCTGTTGTGTTTTACTATTTATTGTTATGTTTATTATTTAGTGTTGCGTTTGTTATGTTATGATTGCACTGCTCCTGGAAAACGCTGTCTCATTCTGCCCTGCCAGAGCTGATGTACAGTTAGAATGACAATAAAGTTTTTGAATCTTGAATCTTGAATCACCAAAAGAGACAATGTTTCTCTGGACCAAGGTGTAAAGCATAGTACAGTAGTACACATAACAAACATATGACACACAATAACTTAGGAAAGTAAGGATAAAATCTACAGATGTTTTATGCATAAATAAAGTGCACAAATTAAATATTGTAAGGTACAGAACAGATTAACCAGTGACACTTCGAATGCAATATGGCAGTGAGTTGAGAAGCCTAATGTCCTGAGGGAAGAAGCTGTATTCATCCAGACCATTCTTGTCTTTATGCATTGGAGTCTCATGCCTGATGGTAGAGGGTCAAAGAGGATGCTAGATTAAAGAAACATTGAAAACCTACAGCACAATACAGACCCTTCGGCCCACAATGCTGTGCCAAAATGTCCTTACCTTAGAAATTACCTAGGGTTACCCAGAGCCCTCTATTTTTCTCAACTCCATGTACTTGTCCAGGAGTCTCTTATAAGACCCTATCGTATCCACCTCCACCACCGTCGCCGACAGCCCATTCCACACACTCACCACTCTCTGTGTAAAAAACTTACCCCAGACGTCTCCTCTGTACCTACTTCCAAGCACCTTAAAACTGTGCCCTCTCGTGCCAGCTACTTCAGCCCCAGGAAAAAGCCTCTGACTATCCACACGATCAATGCCTCTCATCATCTTATACACCTCTATCAGGTCACTTCTCATCCTCCATCGCTCCAAGGAAAAAACGCCGAGTTCACTCAACCTATTCCCATAAGGCATACTCCCCAATCCAGGCAACATCCTTGTAAATCTCCTCTGCGCCCTTTCTACGGTTTCCACATCCTTCCTATAGGGAGGCGTCAAGAACTGAGCACAGTACTCCAAGTGGGGTCTGTCCAGGGTCCAATATAGCTGCAACATTACCTCTCGGCTCCTAAACTCAATCCCACAATTGATGAAGGCCAATACACTGTATGCTTCCTTAACCGAAGGCTGAAATCCTAAGAACCCTGTCTTTGCAGTGCTCCTGATAAATGACCCCGATAGATGGTAGGAAGACCATTCATCAGGACTGGAAAGGAAGGGCCAAGAAGCCAGAATAAGAAATATTTGCTAACTTTTGATTTTTCCAAGTTGGACATGAGATTCTATTTTTTTTTAAAACATGCACATTCAAACACTTTTTCTTTTATGTACATATGTCTAACTTTTACAATAGGGTCACAAACCTGTAGGATGTATGTGCACAGAATCAAAAAGAATTACTGGTTAATTGTTCTTGCAATGAAACTACAGGTATGCGTATTACAATTGAATGATTACTCTAAGTTTCATGCATTTCTTTTGACTAGTAATGGTGGTGTAGTGGAAATTCAGAATTCTCTATTTATTGAAGATGCCAGAATATCAGCTACATCCAAGGCAGCTAAAATTACAAATTTCTCCTCCTCCTTCTCTCTCTCCCATGGTCCACTCTCCTCTCCTATCAGATTCCCTTTTTACCATCCTTTTATCTTTTCCACCCATCTCCTCCCTGCTCCTTATGTCCACCCTGACCCACCTGGCTTCACTGATCACCTTTGAGCTAGACATTCTTCACCTCTCTCCCCCAACCCTCAACTTCTTCCTCTCCTTTCCAATCCTGATGAAGGGTCTCTACCAGAAACATTAACTGTTTATTCCCCCCCCCCCTTAGATGCTGCCTGACCTGTTGAGTTCCTCCAGCATTTTGTTGACCTACTCATTTCTTGATCCTTGAAAACAATGTGACTAGGTCAGTTGACTGACATTGCAATTCTGTCTTGCTAATTCTTTTCATAAACTTTTTTATCTAAATGATTGTTGGCACCACTGCAAAGATAATTTTGTCAAAGCTGACAGTATGCTTGGCCTACAGAATTAGACAAATTAAGTTATCAATGACATGATATACAGTAAAACAGTATCATATCAATTACACAAAATATTACAGATTATTTTTCAAGGACAATTAAAGTCATTGTCACGTAAAATCAATTATTATTTCAAACTTTGGAAAGCAGCCTGGTCGAGGGAAGTGCCTGGTGTGAAAAGTGCTAGTCTTTCGCTCGAGAGTCTTCGGTGAGGAGGCTGAGGGAGGAGACTACGCCAGGCACAATTGGAGAGGGTGAAGACATGACCGCTAAGCTGATTCAGTATGCTACGTGCATGATGTGGGAGGTCAGGGACACTGATGGTGCCCACGGCTGCTACAGCTGTGGAAAGTGTGTCCAGATTCAGCTTCTGAAGGAGCATGTTGCAACACTGAAGAAAGAACTGGATGACCTCAGGTTTATCCATGAAAACGAGAGTTTTCTGGACAGGACCTACAGTGAGGTCGTTACACCGAGGATACCAGAAGAGAGAAAGGGGGCGACGATGAGGAAGGAAAGGATGCTTGAAGTACAGGAGACCCCAGGGGATGTACCTCTCGTAAACAGGTTCACCCTCTTGGAAGCTGTCAGGACAGAAGTTACTGCCAGTCTGAGAGGCGGACAGGTCTGCGAGCCGAAAATTGGTGCAGAAGCAGAGCCGAGGAGTCAGACATCAGGAAGAGCCGTGGTAGTAGGGGACTCCATAGTAAGAGGTACAGAAAGGGGTTTCTGTGGCAACAGGCGAGTTTTAAGGATGGTGTGTTGCCTCCCTGGTGCTAGGATCCAGGACATCACAGACCGATTGCAGGGAATCCTCAAGGGTAAAGGTGAACAGCCGGAAGTGGTAGTGCATGTCGGCACAAATGACATCGGGAAGAAGAGGAAGGACATTCTGCAGCTGGACTTCAGAGAACTCGGAAGATGGCTGAAAAGCAGGACCTCCAGGGTGGTTATCTCTGGTTTGCTTCCAGTTCCTCGTGCTGGAGAGGGCAGGAACAGGGAGATAATGGATCTGAATGTGTGGCTGAGGAACTGGTGCAGGAAGCAAGGATTTACATTCTTGGACCAGTGGAATCTGTTTTGGGGTAGGGATGAATTGTACAAAAGGGACGGGTTGCACCTTAATAGGCGGGGGACCAGCATTCTGGCAGACAGGTTTGCCACTGCAACATGGATGTGTTTAAACTAAGTAGTGGGGGGGGGGGGGGGAGGGGATGAACTGGAAATATAAGGATGGAGTTGAAGGGAAAGTGAAAATAAGAAAAGTTAAAAAGGACAACAGAATCAATGGAGTAGAAAGCTCAAGAAGAGATCATACAGTATGACCAAGTGAAATAGGAATTGATATGAAAGGAGAGGGGAGTAACGAATTAAGAGTATTATACATGAATGCACGAAGTATAAGGAATAAAGTAGATGAGCTTGAGGCTCAGTTGGAAATTGGCAAGTACGATGTTGTGGGAATAACTGAGACATGGCTTCAAGCGGACAGGGCCTGGGAAATGAATATTCAAGGGTATACGTCTTATCGAAAGGACAGACTGACTGGCAGAGGGGGTGGGGTGGCTCTGTTGGTGAGGAATGATATTCAGTCCCTTGCGAGGGAGGGCATAGAAACAGGGGATGTAGAGTCAGTATGGATAGAACTGAGAAATTCTAAGGGTAGAAAGACCCTAATGGGTGTTATCTATAGGCCCCCAATCAGCAGTCTGGATGTAGGGTGTAAATTGAATGAAGAGTTAAAATTGGCATGTCACAAAGGTAATGATATAGTTGTCATGGGGGATTTCAACATTCAGGTAGACTGGGAGAATCAGAATGGTACTGGACCCCAAGAAAAGGAGTTTGTGGAGTGCCTCCGAGATGGATTCTTAGAACAGCTTGTACTGGAGCCTACCAGGGAGAAGGCAATTCTAGATTTAGTGTTGTGCAATGAAGCGGATTTGATCAGGGACCTCGAGGTAAAGGAACCATTAGGAGATAGTGACCATAATATGATATGTTTTAACCTACAATTTGAGAAGGAGAAGGGAAAATCAGATGTGTCAGTATTACAGTTGAACAAAGGGAACTATGGAGCTATGAGGGAGGAGTTGGCCAAAATTCAATGGAACAATACCCTAGCAGGGAAGACAGTGGAACAATAATGACAGGTATTTCTGGGAATAATGCAGAAGGTGCAGGATCGGTGCATTCCAAAGAGGAAGAAAGATCCTAAGGGGAGTAAGGGGCGGCCGTGGCTGATGAGAGAAGTAAAGGACAGTATAAAAATAAAAGAGAAGAAGTATAACATAGCAAAGATGAGTGGGAAACCGGAGGACTGGGAAGCTTTTAAAGAGCAACAGAAGATAACAAAAAAGGCAATATGCCAAGAAAAAATGAGGTACAAAGGTAAACTAGCCAAGAATATAAAGGAGGATAGTAAAAGCTTCTTTAGGTATGTGAATAGCAAAAAAATGGTTAAGACCAAAATTGGGCCATTGAAGACAGAAACGGGTGAATTTATTATGGGGAACAAGGAAATGGCAGATGAGTTGAACAGGTACTTTCGATCTGTCTTCACTAGGGAAGACACAAACAATCTCCCAGATGTAATAGTGGCCAAAGGAACTAGGGTAAAGGATGAACTGAAGGAAATTTATATTAGGCAAGAAACAGTGCTGGATAGACTGTTGAGTCTGAAGGCTGATAAGTCCCCGGGACCTGATGGTCTGCATCCCAGGGTACTTAAAGAGGTGGCTCTAGAAATCGTGGACGCATTGGTAATCATTTTCCAATGTTCTATAGATTCAGGAACAGTTCCTGCTGATTGGAGGGTGGCTAATGTTGTCCCACTTTTCAAGAAAGGAGGGAGAGAGAAAACAGGGAATTAAAGACCGGTTAGCCTGATGTCAGTGGTGGGAAAGATGCTGGAGTCAATTATAAAAGAGGAAATTATGACACATTTGGATAGCAGTAGAAGGATCAGTGCGAGTCAGCATGGATTTATGAAGGGAAAATCATGCTTGACTAATCTTCTGGAGTTTTTTGAGGATGTAACTATGAAAATGGACATGGGAGAGCCAGTGGATGTAGTGTACCTGGACTTCCAGAAAGCTTTTGATAAAGTCCCACATAGGAGATTAGTGGGCAAAATTAGGGCACATGGTATTGGGGGCAGAGTACTGACATGGATTGAAAATTGGCTGGCTGACAGGAAACAAAGAGTAGCGATTAACGGGTCCCTTTCCGAATGCCAGGCTGTGACCAGTGGGGTACCGCAAGGTTCGGTGCTGGGACCAGAGCTGTTTACAATATACATTAATTATTTAGATGAAGGGATTAAAAGTAACATTAGCAAATTTGTCGATGACACAAAGCTGGGTGGCAGTGTGAAATGTCAGGAGGATGTTATGAGAATGCAGGGTGACTTGGATAGGTTGGGTGAGAGGGAAAATGTATGGCAGATGCAGTTTAATGTGGATAAATGTGAGGTTATCCACTTTGGTGGCAAGAACAGGAAGGCAGATTACTATCTAAATGGAGTCAAGTTAGGAAAAGGGGAAGTACAAAGAGATCTAGGTGTTCCTGTACATCAGTCAATGAAAGCAAGCATGCAGGTACAGCAGGCAGTGAAGAAAGCTAATGGCATGCTGGCCTTTATAACAAGAGGAATTGAGTATAGGAGTAAAGAGGTCCTTCTGCAGCTGTACAGGGCCCTGGTACACCTGGAGTATTGTGTGCAGTTTTGGTCTCCAAATTTGAGGAAGGACATTCTTGCTATTGAGGGAGTGCAGCGTAGGTTCACAAAGTTAATTCCCAGAATGGCGGGACTGTCATATGTTGAAAGATTGGAGCGACTGGGCTTGTATACACTGGAATTTAGAAGGATGAGAGGGGATCTGATTGAAACATATAAAATTATTAAAGGATTGGACACGCTGGAGGCAGGAAGCATGTTCCCGTTGGTGGGTGAGTCCAGAACTGGAGGCCACAGTTTAAGAATAAGGGGTAGGCCATTTAGAACAGAGATGCGGAAACACTTTTTCACCCAGAGAGTGGTGGATATGTGGAATGCTCTGGCCCAGAAGGCAGTGGAGGCCAAGTCTCTGGATGCATTCAAGAGAGAGTTAGATAGAGCTCTTATAGATAGCGCGGTCAAGGGAGATGGGGAGAGGGCAGGAACGGGGTACTGTGTGTATGATCAGCTATGATCACAGTGAATGGCGGTGCTGGCTAGAAGGGCCGAATGGCCTACTCCTTCACCAATACTGTCTATTGTCTATTATCATTTCAAACTAAGGACATGTACGCTGAACATTCCTTTCTTGCCTTCATTAAAAATGGTATTGGGATAAAATGTCTTGAATTTAAAAGCTAAGTGGGGTGTATGGGGTGTCCAGGGAAGGGTAGCACCTTTGGTGAAGGGCCTTGTCATGTCCAGTCTGGGCAGCTCACCCAACCATGGTCCCCACCAGACACTCAGCTCTCGCCTGTGGCTCCAAGTAGCTGTATGCATGCGACAAACCCCGGTACACCACTTCGACAGGCGAGGCGAGCTAGGTGAGGGTAGCTGGTGAGCCTTATACCCCAATGAGATAGGGACATGCCTGTCTTAGCAAGTGCAGTCAGCTCCAGCTGACTGGGTGGATGAGATCTCAAATGAGATCCAATGGCTAGGAAGGCAGTATTGCAATAGTCCATGGAGAGTAAAGGGTATGACGAGGCACAGAAAACATCATGGTCATCCACTGCAACCCCAGTTTGTGACGCTTGTTCGTACCACTGGACCCAGACTTCTGAGGTCGACAGAGTGGAACTGCATCAGTGCAACGGCTTTTCCACTTTAAAATCTCTCCCGCACAGGTTTCCCATGAACACCATGAACAACCACCAGAAGCCAAGTGTTATTCTAATGACAGTTACTTTTCTAACTGTTAGAGTATTAAAACAGTACGACACGCAAACAGCAAATCATAAGGCGATTCAAAGTTCAAGTTTATTGGTCAAGTGTACATTGAAGCATACTCAGAAATGTGTTGTTTGCATTCACAACCAACACGTACGAGGGCATGCTGGACAGCACACACGAAATGCTGGAGGAACTCAGCAGGCCAGGCAGCACCTAGGAAAAGAGTACAGTCAACGTTCCAGGCTGAAACCATGCCTGGCCTGCTGAGCTCCCCCAGCATTTTGTGTGTGTTGCTCGGATTTCCAGCAGATTTTTTCTCATTTGTGAGGGTGTGCTGGGTGCAGCCTGCAAGTGTCCCCACTCATACTGGCGCCTACATAGCATGCCCACAAATGCTGTTTACATTCTGAATACAAGCTCTTATTTATGTCCTTATGCACGTTTTACTCTGTATCCATACCTACAACTTTATTTTTATATAATTCTTTATAATTTCCGAATGTTGTTTTTGTTGCACTCTCATGTCAACACAACAATATCCTAATACATGTAAATGTACATATCGGGTGAATAAAGATGATCCTTGATTAATCTAATGGCATCTAATTGAACTAGCCCCTCGTGTCTGCATTTTGCCCAGATCTCTTCATAGTCATGGCCTATCTGAGAGTCTCTTAAAGTCGTCTATCATTCAGAATCAAAGTTCAATGTCAATTTATTTTTAAAGTACATATATGTCACCATATACAACTCTGAGATTCATTTTCTTGTGGGCATACTCAATAAATCTATAGAATAATAACTATAACCAGAGTGCAGAAGACAACAAACTGCAACTAAAAAGGAAAGAAATAATAATAATAAACAAATAAGCAATACATTTTTCCCAGGGAGGAGATGGCTCATACAAAGCGATATAATTTTAAGTTGGAGGGAAGTAAAGCGGGGATGTTAGAGGTAAGTTCATTACACAGGGAGTAGTGGGTGCACTGAACACACTGCCGGGGTGGTGGTAGAGTCAGGTATACTTAAGGCACATTTAAGAAACTCTTAGATAGGCAAGTCCTCCGGAAGGGTCTTTGCCAGAAACATCAGCTGTACTCTTTTCCACAGATGCTGCCTGGCCTACTGAGTGCCTCCAGCATTCTGTGTGTTGCTCGGATATCCAGCATCTGCAGATTTTCTCTTGTTTGTGCTGCAGTGTTCGTTCTTTCTGCTTTAATTCAGTTTCTCCATTTTGTAATCGGAAAGCTTGATAGAATATTTTTGGTGTGGTCACGAGTGTACCTCCACATATAAACACATAAGATAGCTCATATACATAGATTTATTATATATTCATAAAGTGACTGTAGGTACACGAGTGTCTGTATGTAAGGAGACTGACAGGAGATGGTAAAGCAGTCGTGGTTGGGGGTGTGGAGGGTGGAGGTGTTGATCAGCCTTACTGCTTGGGGAAAGTAACTGCTTAAGATTTTAAGTTTCTTTTTACTTTTCCATCTTTATAGAACGACTGAGGAGTGCTTCCCTTTGCAAGCTGTCAGTGAGTGTAGCAGCACAGATGAACAATGTTCCCTCTCCCTTTCCAACTCAGTGAGCTGAGTTTCCAGAGCCAACAGCTCCTCCTATTGAACCCATCTCACATTTCCAGCAGGAACTCTGTACAAGTTCAAGTTCATCGTCATCTGACTTCACACATATACAACCAAACCACACAATGTTCCTCCAAACCATGGTGCACCCACGAAACATATATCACACACAGCACATAGAACAAAATATTACCACAAATAAGTTAATAAAATATAATTCAAAGTACACGTAGTGCGCAGCACAGGTGAACAATAAACAGTATTATCGTAGCATTGCAGCTTATTGTCAGTCCATGCCCAACTCGTGTGCTGCAGTGAGGTCACTCTCAGAGTGGAGGAGCAACTCCTTATATTCTGTCTGGGTAGCCTCCAACCTGATAGCATGATTATTAATTTCTTCTTCTAGTACAATCTCAGGTGGTGACGAGAGCGCATACAGGATTGAGATATGCCGCAGCAACAATCTGGCACTCAACGTCAGTAAGACGAAAGAGCTGATTGTGGACTTCTGGAAGGGTAAAACGAAGGAGCACATACCAATCCTCATAGAGGGATCAGAAGTGGAGAGAGTGAGCAGTTTCAAGTTCCTGGGTGTCAAGATCTCTGAGGATCTAACCTGGTCCTAACATATCAATGTAGTTAAAAAGAAGGCAAGACAGCAGCTATACTTTATTAGGAGTTTGAAGAAATTTGGCATGTCAACAAATACACTCAAAAATTTCTATAGCTGTACCGCAGACAGCATTCTGACAGGCTGCATCACTGTCTGGTATGGAGGGGCTACTGCACAGGACCAAAGGAAGCTGCAGAAGATTGTATATCTAGTCAGCTCCAACTTGGGTACTATCCTACAAAGTACCCAGGACATCTTTAAGGAGCAGTGTCTCAGAAAGACAGCATCCATTATTAAGGACCTCCAGCACCCAGGGAATGCCCTTTTCTCATAGTTACCATCAGGTAGGAGGTACAGAAGCCTGAAGGCACACACTCAGTGATCCAGAACAGCTTCTTCCCCTCTTCCAACCATTTCCTAAATGGTCATTGAATCTTTGGAAACTATCTCACTTTTTTAATATACAGTATTTCTGTTTTTGCACATTTTAAAAAATCTATCCAATATATATAATTGATTTACTTGTTTATTATTATTATTTTATTTATTATTATAATTTTTTCTCTCTGCTAGATTATGTATTGAATTGAACTGCTGCTTCTAAGTTAACAGATTTCACATCACATGCCAGTGATAATAAACTGATTCTGATTCTGATGGTAAAAAATCCCTCCCCCTCTCCTCTTCTATTCCCCACTCTGGCCCCTTAACACTTCTCACCTGCCTGTCACCTGTCTTTTTCTCCTTCCTTTTTTCTACAGTCTGCTCTCCTCTCCTATCAGATTCCTTTACCTTTCCCACCCACGTAGCTTCACCTATCACCTTCCAGCCATCTTCCTTCCACTCCCCCCACATTTTATTCTGGCATCTTCTCCCTTCCTTTCCAGTCCTGAAGAAGGTCTTGGCCCAAAATATCAACTGTTTATTCATTCTGAAAGATGCTGCCTGACCTGCTGAGTTCCTCCAGAATTTTGTGTGTGTTGCTTTGGATTTCCAGCATCTGCACTCTTTCTCATGTTTATAGTTTAATTGTTTCTGTTTCTTTTGGCAGGGAATTAAACCATTAGGGTCTCATTCTCCAGTGACATTACTTAAACAATAAATTTTACTTATTCACTTCTCAGTAAATTAAAATGATACCACTCCCACGGAGAAAGAATTATCAATGTGATTTTTAAAAAGTTCAAAGTAATTCAGGAATGCTACCAATAAAAACTGGGAAAATGTGAGTCTGTAACTCCTATAAAATCTGCTGAGTAATTTCAATCAGTATAATAATGTGGACGCATTCCTGTAGATCTCACAACCTGGGACTTAATTGTTCTGGATAGACATGAAGATCTAGAGAAGATACAGGGGAGTTTTAACAGGATGCTGCCTAGACTAGAGAACAGGTACAGCAAGTTAAGGCTTTTTTCTTTGGACTGAAATAGGATGAGAGGTAACTTGATAGATGATAAGAGGCATAGATCAAATGGTCAGCCAGAGACTTTTTCCCTGGGCAGAAGACAAGGGGGCATAATTTTAAGGTGTTGGAGGAAAGTATAGAGGGGAATGTCAGAGGTAAATGTTTTACATAGAGAGTGGTGCCAGGGATGGTGGCAGAGAGAGGCATTCATGAGACTCTTAGATAGGCCAATGGATGACACAAAAATTGAGGGCTATGTAGGAGAGATAGTTTAGATGGATCTTGAAGTAAGTTAAGAGATTGGCATGACATTTTGGTCCAAAGGCCTTTACTGTGCCACAGTGTTCTACAGTATGTTAATCTGTTGTAAAGATTGCAATAGGAAGAGTACAAGGAATTGAATGACTCCGGCCTATTGAATAAAAGGCCTTAATGATTATTTGGCAACACACACCTATGGAGATTATTGTTTATATATCATTTACATAAGTTTTCTTCAGCAATCTTGTTATTTCAAGAGCACAATGGTAAAATTTTTGAACTCTTAGACCAGAAGACCATAAGACAAAGGAGCAGAATTAGGCCATTCAGCCCATTGAGTCTGCTCTGCCATTCTATTATGCCTGATTAATCCCTTTCAGCCCATTCTCCTGCCTTCTCCCTGTAACCTTTGGCACCCTTAATAAACAACAAACTTTAAATATACCCAATGACGTGGCCTCTGCAGCCGTCTGTGGCAATGAATTCTACAGATTCACCTCCCTCTGGCTAAAGAAATTCCTCATCATCTCTTTTCTAAAGAGACATCCTTGTATTCTGAAGCTGTGCACTTCAATTCTAGACTCCCCTACCACCTCGGGCTCTATCACACTGAGTGCTGGTAACCTCCCCCCACCCCCAGGGCTATGAGCTCAGCCTGCTGCTGCTGACACCATTGACTCAAGATGACACTGCCAGATTCAGCTCAAAACGCATCAAGTTCGCTGATGACACTACAGTGATCGGCCTCATCAGCAACAATAATGCCGAGAGGATGTAGAAAGTGAATAGTGTGGTAACAACAACTCGAGTCTCAACGTGGACAGGACAAAAGAAATGATTGTGGACTTCAGGAAATCGCAGGTTGACCTCTCCCCATTTCACATCAATGGTTCTACCACGGAGAGAGTAAAGAGCACAAAGTTCCACATGTGCACATAATGGACAAGCTAACCTAGATCCACTTGAAATATTGAGAGTAGTTCTGGGCCCCTTATCTAAGAAAAGAAGAGGTTCACAAGAATAATTCAACAAATGAAATTCAACATATGATGAGCATTTGATGGCTCTGGGCCTGTACTTCCTGCTTAGAAGAATGAGGGAAGATCTCATTGAGAAGGAGACTCAATGGGCCGAGGGGCCTAATTTTGCCTTTGGATCTTATGGTTTTATGGAAACCTATTGAATATTTAAGGCCTAGTACGTGGAGAGGATATAGTGGGGGAGTCTAGGACTGGAGAGCAGAAAATCATAATCAACGAATGTCTGTTTAGAACAGAGATGAATTTCTTTAGCCACAGTGTACTGAATCTGTGGAATTCATTGCCACAGATGGCTGTGGAAACTGAGTCATTGAATATATTTAAAGTGGAAATTGATAGGTTCTTGAATAGTAAGGATGTCAAAGAGTACATGGAGAAGGCAGAAGAATAGAGTTAAGAGGGATAATAAACCATCCATGATGGAATGGCAGAACAGATTTGATGGGCTAAATGGTATAATTCTACTCTTATGTCTCAGGACCTTATGCTCTTACGTACAGAGGCTTCAAGATCAGGTCAGAGACTGGGTATGCTGCAGGGAATGGCTCTCCTCAAAGCATGTTAGAATGTATCTGAATATTCTCCACTTGCTCTGGCAACAGGGACGAGGCCAGAGCTCTTGCACAGAAGCGGTGCCTGGGTCCTAGTGTGAGCTATGAATCGCTGTCTAGACAATTTAAATGTCATCCCAGATTGGTGGCAAGAGCCGATTTCACTCACTCTCCATGATCTTCACTCCTCTCTCCAGGGCGCCGGAGTCTTAAGCTGTTCCATCGCTGGGTCAATTTAAATGCTGGTCCAGATAGACTGAAATGACAAGGTGTCAGTCAGGATGAGAGCCAATTTTGCCCACTCTCCATGGTACTGAGGCTAAGAAAACGGCCCCGGCTGCTGTGCTCCTTGCCCGCTAATATGATGAACTGATAAGCGAGACTTTGGGCCTGCTCCAGGGTTTGGATTTGAGGATTCATTTTTGGTTCAGAATACTGTTGTTGTTTGCTTCAATTGTTTGCATGATTCTTTTTTCTTTCTCTTGTGCATCAAGTGTTGGTCTTTTATTTTTATTTTCATTCATTTTTTTTTCTTTAACTGGGTCCTTTTGAGTTTCTTGCTTTGTGGCTACCTGTGAGCAAGCAAATCCCAAGGTTGTGCAATTTATACATTCTTTGATAATAAGTGTACTTGAATCTTGGTATTGGCACTGCTATTCGTTTATCATTGTCACATGCTTCTAAACTGCCCACTGTTCATACAAATCAAAACAATACAGGGTGCATTGAGCTAGAAAAAGGTAAAACAATAACATTGCAGAATAAAGTGTGAACACTACAGAGAAAGTGCAGTAAAGGTAAATGATAAAGTGTAAGATCATAACAAGGTAGATTGTAAGGCCAAAAGTCCATATTTTTGTACAAGAGGTCAGTTGAAGAGTCTGTTAACAGTGGGATAGAAGCTGTCCTTGAGCCTGGTGGTATGTGCTTTCCGACTTTTGTACCTTCTGCTTGATGGAAGGGGAAGAAGACAGAATATGTGGGATGGATGGAGTCTTGATTATGCTGCCTGTTTTACTGGGGCTGTGAGAAATATACCGAGTCTGTGGAGGGGAGGCTGGTTTCTGGGATGTGCTGAGCTGTGTCCACAACTCCCTGCAGTTTCTTGCGGTCGCGTGCAGAGCTGTTACCATACCAAACCGTTACACATCCAAACGGAATGCTTTCAATGGTGCATTGATAAAAATTAGTATGAGCCAGAAGTCTTTATCCTCCTGAGGAAGCAGAGGCTTTGGTGAGCCTTCTTGACTGTACTGTAATTAAGGCAGAGACTGGGCGGCACAGTGGCATAGCGGTTAGTGTAACGCTTTACAGCTCCAGCAATCCGGGTTTGATTCCCGCCACTGTCTGAAAGGAGTTCATACGTTCTCCCCATGACCATGTTGGTTTCCTCCTGATGTTCTGGTGTCCTCCGACATTCCAAAGATGTACAGGTTAGGGTTAATAAGCTGTGGGCAAGCTATGTTGGCGCAGGAAGCATAGCTGCACTTGCAGGCTGCCCCCAGCTCATCCTCAGACTATGTTGGTCATTGACACAGATGGCATATGTTTCGATGTTTTGACATACGTGAGAAATTAAGTTGATCTTTAATAGCAACAAGGAGATATCAGTGGTATTAAAATTGGCATATTCTCTTCATTTCCTAAACACTAAATGTTTCCTTTGATGATCTAATGTACAATATATGGAATGTCTTCATCTGGGAATGATAGGATAGGTAAGAATACAGACTGTTCTCTTTTTTTTATCTTTTTGCACGACTTATTTAATTCTTTCTCACTCACCTATTACCTTTCAGCTAGCCTTTTTCCCCTCTCCCCTACCTGTTCATTCAGGCTTCTTCCCCCTTCCTTCTCAGTCCCGATGAAGGGTCTCGGCCCGAAACGTTGGCTTTCATAGATGCTGCCTGACCGGCCGAGTTCCTCCAGCATTTTGTGTATGTTAATTTAGCTTTTTATATATATATATATATACTTCTGACCGTAATTTGCAGATTTTACTATCATTTATTGCAATGTACTGCTGCCTCAAAACAGCAAATTTTATGACATAGGCCGGTGATATTAAACCTGATTCTGATTTGTATTTGGTCGTATTAGTACAGAGAAAAGAGTTAATCCAATGAGTTAATATATGACAGGATCAGATGAACTGTAAGAAATAGTGTGCATGGGTGTGATAGCTGACTTAACAGTTAACACTATATATATATATATCTCCAGGTGTACAAAATGAATCTTCGTTCATTTCCATAGATATCTGACATATCTCCACGGAACAGCTTGTCTGGGTCCCTTCCCTGAATAAGGTGTAGAGATCATGGAACTGTTCATGGTCGAGTGTTAGATATCGGGACGGCAGAAGGTGAAGACATTTGGTGTCCTGTCATCGGCAAATCTGGCATTCGAGGCTTGGAGTTTGGGCCTTTATTCATGTCACAGGCAAATCCACGAGTCGATACCAAAGATCGAAGCCCAAAGGTCCATCAGAAGTCCAGAGTCCCGAGCCTACGAATCTTTGCGAGTCCACTGGGTAAGCTTGAGCCCAGTGTCTGCAGTGTCTCCAGTCTGCTGTAGACTAGAGGCCGAAGATGGCCTGTCCCGGGGATAGAAGACTGTGTATGAGAGTGGGTGGTGAGTAGGTGGAATGGGGTTTGTTTTGCTGTCGCTTGGTATGTTCTGTTTTGTTGTGTTCTGTGTTGCTCTGCTGAGCATAGTGGGCATGTTATGCTGGTGCAGGAAATGTGTGGCAACATTTCCCATAGCACATACTTGGGTATATTGGTTGTTAATGCAATGGATGCAATTTACTACATGTTTTGATGTACATGTGATAAATAATTCTGAATAGAAATCTCAAGTAAATTATACACTCAGTGGCTACTTTATTAGGTATCTCCATTGAGTGTATGTTCATGGTCTTCTGCTGCTGTATCCCATCCACTTCAAGGTTCAATATGCTGTGCATTTAGAGATGCTCCCCTGCACACCAACGCTGTAACGTGTGGTTATTTGAGTTACTGTTACCTTCTTTTCAGCATAAACAAGTCTGGCCATTCTCCACTGACCTGTCTCACAAACAAGGTATTTTCTCCCAAAGAACTTAGAAACATAGAAACATAGAAAACAGGTGCAGGAGTAGGCCATTCGGCCCTTCGAGCCTGCACCACCATTTAGTACGATCATGGCTGATCATCCAACTCAGAACCCTGTACCTGCTTTCTCTCCATACCCCCTGATCCCTTTAGCCACAAGGGCCATGTCTAACTTCCTCTTAAATATAGCCAATGAACCGGCCTCAACTGTTTCCTGTGGCAGAGAATTCCACAGATTCACCACTCTCTGTGTGAAGAAGTTTTTCCTCATCTCGGTCCTAAAAGGCTTCCCCTTTATCCTTAAACTGTAACCCCTCATTCTGGACTTCCCCAACATCGGAAACAATCTTCCTGCATCTAGCCTGTCCAATCCCTTTAGAATTTTATACGTTTCAATAAGATCCCCCCTCAATCTTCTAAATTCCAGTGAGTATAAGACTAGTCGATCCAGTCTTTCTTCATATGAAAGTCCTGCCATCCCAGGAATCAATCTGGTGAACCTTCTCTGTACTCCCTTTATGGCAAGAATGTCTTTCCTCAGATTAGGGGACCAAAACTGCACACAATATTCTAGGTCCGGTCTCACCAAGGCCTTGTACAACTGCAGTAGAACCTCCCTGCTCCTGTACTCAAATCCTTTTGCTATGAACTGCCATTCAGGGGCTGAATTTGTCAGGTGTGTTCAAGAAGGATTCCTGACACAGTATGTGGACCGGCCAACGAGGAGAGGCCATATTGGATCTAGTTCTGGGTAATGAACCTAGTCAGGTGGCAAACCTCTTGGTGGAGGAGCATTTTGACCACAACTCCCTTAGCTTCAGCATAGCTATGGAAAGGGATAAAATCAGATGAAATGGTAAAGTGCTTAACTGGGGAAGGGCTAACTATGAGGAGATGAGGCAGGAACTAGCAAGAGTAAGTTGGAAACAGATGTTCAAAGGTGAAAGCACAGAAGTAATGTGGAGGAAGTTTAGGGACCACTTGAGCTGGGTTCAGGATAGGTTTGTCCCAATGAGGCAAGGAAAAAATGGTAGGAAAAGGGAACCGTGGCTGACGAAACATGTGAGGCAACTTGTAAAGAGGAAGAAGGAAGCATATGTCAGATATAAGAAGCAGGAAGCAGGAGGGGCTCATGAGAGACATAAGGTAGCCAGGAAGGAGCTTAAGAAAGGTTTAGGAGAGCTCGAAGTGGGCATGAGAAGGCCTTGGCATGTAGGATTAAGCAGAATCCCAAGGCATTCTATGCGTATGCGAAGAACAGAAGGATGACAAGAATGAAGGAGGGGCTAAAGGATAAAGAAGGCAACATGTGCCTGAAGGCAGAGGAGGTTGGGGAGGTCCTAAATGAATACTTTGCTTCAGTATTCACAAGTGAAAAAGACCATGATCCAGGGTGAGGTTGAAATAGAACAGGCCTGTGTGCTGGACAATGTGGAGATTAAGGAGGAAGAATGTTGGATCTTCTTAAAAACATCAAGATTGATAAGTCCCCAGGGCCGGACGTGATATACCCCAGGTTGCAATGGGAAGTGAGAGATCACTGGAGCAGTAGCTATGATCTTTGAATCCTCTTTGGCTGCAGGGGTGGTGCCGGAGGATTGGAGAATGGCAAATGTAGTTCATTGTTTAAAAAAGGTAATAGGGAGAAACCTGGGAACTATAGACTGGTGAGTCTTACGTTGGTGGTCTGCAAACTATTGGAAAGGATTCTTAAGAATAGGATCTATGAGCATTTGAAGAAGCACAGTCTACTGAAGGATACTCAACATGGCTTTGGGAAGGGAAGGTCGTGCCTCACGAGCCTAATTGAGTTTTTCAAAGAGGTAACAAAAGAAATTGATGAGGATCGGGCGGTAGATGTGGTCTACATGGATTTTAGCAAGGCATTTGATAAGGTCCCCCATGAGAAACTCATCCAGAAAGTCATGAGGCATGGGATCAGTGGAACCTTGGCTGTTTGGATAAAAAATTGGCTTACAGGAAGAAGGCAGAGGGTAGTAGTGGAAGGAAAGTGTTCTGCCCGGAGGTCGGTGACTAGTGGACTGCCACAAGGATCTGTCCTGGGACCCCTGCTCTTCGTGATTTTTATAAATGACTTGGATGAAGAGGCAGAAGGATGGGTGAGTAAGTTTGCGGATGACACAAAGATTGGAGGAGTTGTGGATGGAGCTGTAGGTTGTTGAAGGTTACAAGAGGATATAGACAGGATGCAGAGTTGGGCAGAAAAGTGGCAGATGGAGTTCAATCCAAATAAGTGTGAAGTGATGCATTTTGGAAGGACAAACCAGAAGGCTGAGTACAGGGTTAATGGTCGGTTACTTAAGAGTGTGGATGAACAGAGGAACCTTGGGGTTCAAATCCATGCATCCCTCAAGGTTGCTGCACAGATTGATAGGATAGTTAAGAAGGCCAATGGGATGCTAGGCTTCATTAATAGGGGGACTGAGTTCAGGAGTAGAGAGGTCATGTTGCAACTCTACAAATCTCTGGTGAGACCACACAGAGTATTGTGTTCAGTTCTGGTCATCTCATTATAGTGTTACATACCCGTGACGTGACAGTGGTGTACTTGTCACGTGACAGGTGTTGAAGCTATACTGGACTTGAGGTAATGGTCTTGTGATGGTGGAGTGACGTCATTTTCCCGCCAGTAGAGGTCATGTGACAGGTTTTTTTTTACAGGGTATAAAAGGAGGACCCCTCCCTGTGAGGAGGGGCAGTTCGTGGCTGGATTTGCCATGTTGACTTCATGCCACTGCGTGATTTAATGTTATGACGCAGTTTAGTTGAAAGATGAAGTTTTATCTAATGCCTAAAGTTTAAAAGGTCATTGCCAGCAGTTTCTTTACAATACTGCTAGTTGAGAATCAGTGGAGAGTGAAGATCGGAGTTCGGGAGTTAAAAGATCGAGGGAAGTCGATTTCGACGGTGAAACAGGTTCGACCTTGTTTGATCCTTATTCGGAAGGAATTCATTGACTGTTTTTGTGTTAATCCCTGTGAATAATAGCAGAAAGGATTGGGAACAGTTTTGTAAAGGAAAGGTCAGTGCCTTTAAGCCGTTACATATCATCTTCGTAAAATTCTTCGTGGGAAAAGTAGTTCGACTGGGAATTGCAACAACACGACGTGAAAGAGAATTTAAATCGTCTTAAAAAGTCTCTCCCTTAAATGGACTGTAAGAATTTTGAACTTTTGCAATACTACTTTGAAGAACTGTTTTTGCAACATCGCTTTAAGAACTGTTTAAGCTGCCGCACAGCAGTGCATTTCCGGTTACGTTAGAGATTTGTTTACTTTTGGGGGGTTTGTTTTCAGTGTTTAATAAATGTTTTATTTGTTATAAAAACCCGTCTCACTCATATATTTATTGTTGCTTGAATCCGCAACAATAGGAAGGATGTGGAAGCTATGGCAGGGTGCAGAGATTTACCAGGGTGTTGCCTGGATTGGAAAACAAGTCTTATGAGGCAAGGTTAGCAGAGCTGAGACTTTTCTTTTTGGAGCATAGAAGGATGAGACTGTTATGGTCGGGTCCGAAGTCCACATCCTGGTTCTTGATCCGGTTCGCGGACTCTGGACTCCGGGTCCTTCGACCGCCCCTCGTTTCGCCTTGAACTCAAATAGTCACACCTGAGGATCATCTTAGCTTGGGCTCAAGGAGGCGCACCTGATGACCTATCGGTTGGCTGTGAATTTAAGGGGCTCTGGGATTGAGCATAGCTGGAGGGTCGTCCTGTCTGTCCGGCTTGGAGTACCACCATTAAACGACGAGTTCTGGGAGTGAGTTATGTACTGGGCTGCTCTGCAGCTTTGCCAAGTCTTCCGGTCACAGTGAGTCTTGAAGTCATCCTGGTCCGAGCTCCCTTCCTACCCCCTGCCTCCGTCGGGTAAGGCAGGCCAGATTGCCGTTGCCCAGCAGAGGGCTCTGCTCCTTCCTATTCCTTGCTTCCATTGGGTAAAACAGGCCGGATTGCTGTTGCCCGGCGGGGAGCTCTGCCCCTTCCTATCCCTCGTCTCCGACGGGTTGTGCCCCGCGACCTGCCCAGGGCCCTGTGTCCTGTCCTGGAGGTCCGGGTCCTCCCCAGGGGTTCTGCGGCCCACCCATAGGACTCTGCCCCTTCCAATCCCTCGCCTCTGACGGGTTGTGCCCCGCGACCTGCCCAGGGCCCTGTGTCCTGCCTGGGAGGTCCGGGCCCTGCCCAGGGGTTCTGCGGCCCACCCATAGGACTCGGCCCCTTCCTATCCCTCGCCTCCGACGGGTTGTGCCCCGCGACCTGCCCAGACCCCTGTGTCCTGCCTGGGAGGTCCGGGCCCTGCCCAGGAGTGCTATGGCCCGCCCGGGGGGACTATCCTCCCAGCATTCCTGGTCCCAAGGACCCCTGCCTCTAGCCAAGCCTCGAGAACCCCTGCCACTAGCCGAGCCTTGAGACCACCTTGAACTCCAGGATCCTCTCTGAACTCCACGGTCATCTCCAAACTCCACGGTCTCCACACCTTGTCCTATTCTTTAGCTTGTCCCGTCCTGCCCCCAATACTTCAGTGCCTGCGTCCTGCATTTAGGTCCAGTCTCACGTCCCTTATGACAGAGACAGGACTTGATAGAGGTCTACAAGATTATGAGAGGTATAGATAGGGTGGATAGCCGGTACCTGTTTCCCAGGGCATGAATAGCAAACACCAGAGGACATATGTACAAAGTTAAGGGAGGGAAGTTTAGGGGAGACATCAGAGGTAAGTATTTTACACAGAGAGTTGTGGGGGCCTGGAATGACTTGCCAGGGATGGTGGTGGAGGCTAAAACATTAGGAGTATTTAAGAGCCTCTTGGACAGTCACATGGATGAAAGAAAATTAGAGGATTACGGGGGTAGTGTGGGTTTAGTACTTTTTTAAGGAATATATGGGTCGGCACAACACTGAGGGCCAAAAGGCCTGTACTGTGCTGTAGTGTTCTAGTGTCTAGTGTCACTGGATGTTCAATCACAAGCAAGAGAAAATCTGCAGAAGCTGGAAATCCAAGCAACACACACAAAATGCTGGAGGAACTCAGCAAGTCAGGCAGCATTTATGGAAAATAGTACAGTCGACATTTCGGGCTGAGACCCTTCATCCGGACTGGGTGTTTTTGGTTTATTGCACCATTCTCTGTAAACTGTTCTGTGTGAGAATTCCAGATCAGCAGTTTCTGAGATACTCAGACCACCATGTCTGGCACCAACAATCATTCGATGGCCAGTCACTTACATCACATTTCATCCCCATTCTGATGTTTGACATAAACAACAGAATCTCTTGACCAAGTCTGCATGCTTTTATGCATTGAGCTGTTGCCACATGATGGGCTGATTATATACTCGCATTAATGAGTAGGTACACAGGTGTAACTAATAAAGAGTATGTTAACATAACTGTACAATCAAGAAGGTTAAGGAGTCCCGTATGTGAAAACATGAGATGGAGAAAGACCGATTATATTGATGAAGTAATTTGATAAACCTGATCCCGAAGGGAAATACTGTGCTGGGGCACAGGAAACAATTCCAATTTAAGGGCAACATTCCCTCTAAGTTCTTTTACAGGTGCACAGACCAACCATTAATCTGAGCAGGAAATGTTTGCATGGCTTGAAACTGTGTAGTACTTTTAAATGTTTTTTTGTAATATGCTTACAATGAATACTAAGTAAACATCGTCAGTGTTCAGCGCTCCAGCAGTTTATTAACAATGAGCTACCGACTTCCATTCTGTGTTTATTGTCACAGTTTTCAACAGTGTTGTAACTTGAAACATTGACAAGGTAAATAGGTTGAAGTTCTAAAATGTCTAAAAGGTTGTGGTATGTTTATTATTTAGGAAATTTATGGATTATATTCATTAACACATAATTAATTACAGGGTATTTCACAATTATATGAGCATAAATTTCAAAATTATAAGTGTGAAGTGGTTCATTTTGGTAGGTCAAACATGATGGTAGAATATAGCATTAATAGTAAGACTCTTGGCAGTGTGGAGGATCAGAGGGATCTTGGGGTCTGAGTCCATAGGACACTCAAAGCAACTGCGCAGGTTGACTCTGTGATTAAGAAGGCCTTCATCAATTGTGGAATTGAATTTACGAGCTGATAGGTAATGTTGCAGCTATATAGGACCCTGATCAGACTCCACTTGGAGTACTGTGCTCAGTTCTGGTCACCTCACTACAGGAAGGATGTGGAAACCATAGAAAGGGTGTAGAAGAGATTTACAAGGATGTTGCCTGGATTAGGGAGCATTATGAAAACAGGTTGAGTGAACTCAGCCTTTTCTCCTTGGAGCGACGGAGGATGAGAGGTGACCTGATAGAGGTGTATAAGATGATGAGAGGCATTGATCGTGTGGATAATCAGAGGCTTTTTCCCAGGGCCGAAATGGTTCGCACGAGAGGGCACAGTTTTAAGGTGCTTGGAAGAAGGCACAGAGGAGGTGTCAGGGGTAAGTTTTTTTACGCAGAGAGTGGTGAGTGTGTGGAATGGGTTGCCGGCAACGGTGGTGGAGGCAGATACAATAAGGTCTTTTAAGAGACTCCTGGACAGGTATATGGAACTCAGAAAAATAGAGGGCTATGGGTAACTAGGTTTCTAAGGTAGGGACATGTTTAGCACAACTCTATGGGCCGAAGGGCCTGTATTGTGCTGTAGGTTTTCTATGTTTCTATTATACTAGCATAATTTCAAAATTAACATTACATAACAGAAATCTCCAGCTGTGTGGCAACAAAGGTTATTTACACTGAAGCACTTCAGTTACTGCGCGACTACACATCCGTTGAGCTTGGAGGGAACAGTGGTTAAGGAGAAAATCTTTGACCTCTGAATCTATGAGATTTCACACGCAGCTCTGAGTGTTACTGAACTAGAAGGCAAAAGTTCTAAGGAATACTCAGCCTGTCATTCAGCATAAATGCAGTGAGAAACAACACTAACATTTTATAGAACATAGAACATTACAGCACAGTACAGGCACTTCAGCCCATGACATGTACCAATCTGTTAACCTACTTTAAGATCAATCTAACCTTTCTCTCCAACATAGTCTTCCATTTTCTATTGTCGAAGTGGCTTCATCAGCTTGTTGGTATGAAATGTCAATCCTGTCTCATTTTCCACAGGCATTGCAGACAGTTTCCAATATTTTCAGTTTTTTTACAGGTGTCTAGTAAACTTACCTTTGACTTTGACTTCTAGTGTTGCTTATTTGATCAGCAAATATAAATTACAGTACTAATTTAGAATGATCTTTGGAGCGTACTGGGCTAAGTTCATACGTGCCTGACTAGCTGAGGTGCCCCAGCACGTTGTGCTGTTGCTCAAGATTTCCAGCATCTGCAGAATCTCTTGTATTTATGATCCACTAACAATCCTATTTTTTGTTCAATTTTCATTAAAGATTCACTATTATTGTGAGAATTAAACTCAAACACTTCACACAAAGGGTTATTCTCATCAGTGTACATCAAAAAATGAGGCAAAGATCAAAAAAAATTTTCTTACCTCAACAAATCTGGATAAGCCCACAGAGAAACCCTGGAAACAGAACATTGTTCAGTCCAGGTTACTCAAAAGAAGGAGCCTTGGCAGACAGGCAGAGAAGATTCAAAGACGCTCTTAAAGCCTCCTTGAACAAGTGCCACATTCTCCATTGATTCCTGGAAAGTTCCAGTCCATGTCCATTCAAAGTGGAGAAGCATTTGAGATATCACTGAAAATCTTATGTCTATCCACTGGGAGCACACTGAGGCCCAGTGTAAAGCCCACTAAACTACTCACCCACAAGTGTCTCCTGTTCTACCCATGAAAGAATCTGCAGTTCCCATGTTGGTCTACAAGCCATCCACTTTTTTGAACAATATAGATAATTGGGAATGAGGAAGAACATTTTAGGTTATGAGTGAATATCCAATCACCTGATATAGGTATGGAACCATGACAGTCCTTTCAGATCAGTTGTGAGAGAAGGCACCATCTTAACTGGAGGAAGAGAAATGTTGGCCCTATGTTCCGCCTCTGGACATTAAAATACAGCGTCTATTGGACTTGGCAAAGTATTTATCCTTAGTCCTGAACATAAATATTCTGGATGACTGTTGGAAAATGGTTTGCTGGTCCTCATATTCTTTGAAACAATCCACACAAACATCCTCTCACAGCCAATTTTCATGCCTTTAGCGGATGGAACCTGTTTATTACTGGTCTTTGATGTGTTAAAAAAATACTGCCCCGCTCAATTTGATGATATGAGAAGTTATTGGAAGCATCGCAGAAGAGTATTTAACTGCACTAGCTCTCTTTCAGAAGAAGCATAAATCATTGAAACAGGACTAAAGAAACGAAAGCTTGCTCAACAAGTTAATCTCCTGTTAGGCAAACTGCAGTAAACCTTCTTGCTCCCAGGAGTATTCATCCTTCCTTCTGTGAGTGGAAGGGTAATTGAAGACATTTGCCAGATTATGATATATGGGAACCTAATGTTCTGTAGGTCCCCTTTGCAGATCTGATGAAAGCAGTCAACAAACCAACATTTGCTTGGTTTGCAACACCAAGTTTACAGATGACACCACAGTAGTGGGCTACAGGGCTGTATCTCAAATCAGGATCAGTCGGAGCACAGGAAGGAGGTAAGAGAGCCGAGTGACATGGTGTTATGACAACAACCTTTCCCTCTGTGTCACCATAACAAAAGAGCTGGTCTGGAAGTAAGAGGTGCATAGGTGTATATTTTCTGGTTTATGCTCCTCTTTATGGTGCTGAGATTGAGAGGGCGAAGAAACTCAAGTTCCTATGAGTCAACATTGCCTACAGCCTATCTTGGTTCACTTACATTAATGCCATGACTAAGAAAGCTCACCAATGACTCTACCTCAAAAGGGTGACGAATGCAGGACTAAAGGTACTGGATTTAAATGTGTGTAGTAGTCGGAATATGGTGGGCGAACACATGGCGCAATTTGATTGGTCGGTATGACATCGTGGGCATCACTGAGTCATGGCTGAAAGAAGGCCATAGTTGGGAGTTTAATATCAAATACTTTATACAGAAAGGACAGGCAGGAAGGCATAGGCAGTGGTGTGGCTCTGTTGGTAAGAGATGAAATTACATCTTTAGAAAGGGGTGACATAGGGTTAGAGAATGTTGAATTTTTGTGGGTGGAGTTAAGAAAATGCAAGGGTAAAAAAACATTATGGGAATCATATACAGGCCTCCAAATAGTAGCCAAGATGTGGGGTTGAGATTGCAGGTGCTGGAAAAGGCATGAAATAAGGGTGATGTCACAATTGTAATGGGGGACTTCAATATGCAAGGAGATTGGGAAAATCATTTTGGTGTCAGATTGCAAGAGAGGGAATTTGTTGAATGCCTGTGAGATGGCTTTTTAGAGCAGCTTGTGCTTGAGCCTGCTAGAGGAAAGACTATCTTAGATTGGGTGTTTCATAATAACCCAGATCTTATTTGGGAGCTTAATGTAAAGGAACCCTAAGGAGACAGTGATCATAATGTGATTGAATTCATACTGCAATTTGAGAGGGAGAAGCATAAGTCACATGTATCAGTATCACAATGGAATAAAAGGAATTATAGGGGCATGAGCGAGGAGCTTGCTCAGGTGGTTTGCAGGGGGATACTATCGGGTATGACGGCAGAACAGAGGTGGTTGAAGTTTCTGGGAATAGTTCACAAGGCACAGGATAGATATGTCCCACAGGAGAAGAAGTTCTCAAATGGCAGGGGTAGACAACTGTAACAAGGGAAGTTAGGATTGGATAAAAGCCAAGGAAAGGGCAAATAAGGTAGCAAAAGTAAGTGGGAGAGAGTTGACATTGGACCACTGGAAAATGATGCTGGTGAGGTATCAAAGGGGGACAAAGAAATGGCAGATTATCTTCATGGCTACTTGGCTACTTTGCATTAGTCTTCACGTGGAAGACACTAGCAGTGTGGCAGAGGTCCGTGAGTGTCAGGAAGCAGGAGTCAGTGCCATTGCTATTATAAAGGAAAAAGTGTGAGGCAAACTCAAAGGTCTTAAGCTGGAAAAGTCACCTGGACTACATTTCATAGTCCTGAAAGAGGATGCTGAAGAGAAAATGGATGTATTGATCATGATCTTTCAAGAATCACTTGATTCTGGCGTGGTCCCAGAGGACTAGAAGATTGCAAATGTCACTCCACTCTAAGACAAAAGAATGGAAATTATTGGCCAGTGGTTGGGAAAGTGAAGTATTGGAATCTATTATTAAGGATGAGGTTTCAGGGTACTTAGAGACTAATAATAAAATAAGTCAAAGTCAGCATGGTTTCTATGAAGGGAAATCTTGCCTGACAAATCTGTTTTTGAGATTCTTTGAGGAAGTAACCAGCAGAGTAGACAAAGGAGAAGCAGTGGATGTCATTTACTTGGATTTTCAAAAGGGATTTGAAAAGCTGTCACACATGAAGCTACTTAACAAGATAAAATCCCATGGCATTACAGGAAAGATACTGGCGTGGATAGAGGGATGGCTGACAGGCAGGAGGCAGTGAGTGGGAATAAAGCGAGCCTTTTCTGGTTGGCTGCCGGTGACTAGTGGTGTTCCTCAGGAGTCAGTACTGTATTGGGATTGCTACTTTTCACATTGTTTGTTAATGATTCAGATAATGGAATTGATGGCTTTGTGGCAAAGTTTGCAGATGATATGAAGATAGGTGGAGGGGTAGGTAGTGCTGAGGAAGCAATGCGATTGCAGCAGGACTTAGACAAATTGGAAGAATGGCAAAAAAGTGGCAGATGGAATACAGCGTTGGGAAATGTATGATAATGCATTTTGGTATAGGAAATAATGTGCAGACTATTATCTAAATGGGGAGAAGGTTCAAACATCAGAGGTGCAGAGGGACTTAGAAGTCCTCGTGCAAGACTCCCAGAAGGTTAATTTACAGGTTGAGTCTATGGTAAAAAAGGCAAATGCAATGGTGGCATTTAATTCAAGGGGAATAGAATATAAAAGCAAGGAAATAATGCTGTGCTTTTATAAGACACTAATCACGCCACACTTGGAATATTGTCAACAATTTTGGACCCTATAAAGGAGATACTGGAGAGAGGCATTGGAGAGAGTCCAGAGGAGTTTCACGAGGATGATTCCGGAATTGAAAGGTTAACATATGAGGAGTGTTTGGCAGCTTTGGACCTGTACTCACTGGAATTTAGAAGAATATGGGAGTCTCATTGAAACCTACCGAATGTTGAAAGAACTAGATAGATGTGGATGTGGAGGGAATGTTTCTTATGGTGGGAGCATCCAGAACTAGAGGGAACAGCCTCAAAATTGAGGGGCAGCCTTTTAGAACAGAGGTTAGTAGGAATTGTTTTAGCCAGAGAGTAGTGTATCTTTGGAATGCTCTGCCACAGACTGCGGTGGAGTCCAAGTCCATGCGTATACTTAAAGCAGAAATTGACAGTTTTTTCGCCACATCAAAGGATATGGCGAGAAGACAAGTGTATGGGGTTGAGTGGGATCAGCTTTGTTATGGAAAACATTATTAAAATTCACAAATGTGTGCAAACAAGGAAATTGAAATATAACAAAATGACATAACAAAATTATGTCCCATTTCTCTCAGTAAGTACTTCAGGCAATTTCAGAAACAGAATCACTTTTATAATTTCTAATATACAACACTTGATCGCACAAGAGGGGAATCTGATGTAGTATTCTGCTGCTGTAGCCCATCCAGTTCAAGGTTTAACATGCTGTGTGTTCAGAGATGCTCTTCTGCACACCTCTGTTGTGGTAATTTGAGTTACTGCCGCCTTCCTGTCAGCTTGAACCAGTCTGGCCATTTTCCTCTGACTTCTTTCATTAACAAGGCATTTTCGCACACAGCACCATTCTCTCTAAACTCCAGAGACTGTTGTGTAGGAAAACCCCACGGTATCAGCAGCATCTGAGATATCCAAACCACCTTGACTGGCACCAACAATCATTCCAAGGTCAAAGTCACTTAGATCACACTTCATCTCTCTGTTTTCTGAACAACACAATCTCTTCACCATGTCTGAACACTTCTATGCATTGAGTTGCTGCCACATGATTGGATGATTACATATTTGCATTAACAAGTATGAATGATTTGCACTAATATACAGGTGTACTTAATAAAGTGACCACTGAGTGTGTGTTGTGAAATTTGTTGTTTGATGGCAGTGGTACAGCACAACCCATAAAAATTACTGTAAGTTACAAAACATAAATAAAGGAATAATGCAAAAGAGCAAGAGTGAAGTAGCTGTCGTGGGTTCATGGATCGTACAGAAATTAAATGATGGGGAGGAAGATTTCAGTATCACTAGGATGATTCAGTAAAAGAACTATACCGTAAATCAAAAAATAATTCTATGACTGTTCAGAGATTCCAAAGAAATTTCAGCTTTTTAACCGTAAATTAAATACAGATTGATTATTAGGCAAGAATTTTAAACTAATCTTACACTCAAGTTGCTTGGAACACATTACCTTGGTATCAGTTACTACATCACTATGTGGGTGGTGGGGTGGAGATACGTCTCTACCAAAGGAGGGAGCAAGGTGTAGCACCTGCTTAGCCCCCCCGATCAGGGTCACGTGAAGCTATGGGAGCTGGTGGTGGATGGTCGTATGAGCAGCTGGTGCATATCACAAGTCCTGGTTATATGACACCTAATGCCAGGCAGACAATCTCGAAAGAGTATTGATAATTTCTGGGGTCACCCAGAAGAAAGTAATGGCAAACCACTTCTGTAGAAAAACTTGCCAAGAACAATCTTGGTCATGGAAAGTCCATGACAGGAAATGTTTTACAACATGGCACATAACAAATGAACGGATATCCCTATACCATTCCCAAAATGCCAACAATGTTATTTATTCCTCCCTCCAATTAATGTCATATCAACACAATGATCTGACAAACATGACGTATGCGAACCCCTTTACACTCTTAGTTGACTGTTTATTCTCCTCTATAGATGTTGCCTGAACCTGCTGGGTCCCTGCAGCACTTTGTGAGTGCTACTCTTAATGCATCTGTGGATCCAGTCATGTCACCATGTGATTTCATTGATGCAATGCAGTGAGTGTTATCCCCCACTCTCATGTCATCCTCCTATTGAACAGAATAGTGCAGCGTTCAGCCCACGATGTTTTGCAAACCTTATAACCCACTCTAAGACCAATCTAACCCTTCCCTCCTACACACCCCTCCATTTATCAACCATCCATGTGCCTATATAAGTGTTTCTAAAATGTCCCTAATGTACCTGCCACCACGCCTGGCAGCACATTCCACACATGTGCCTCATCTGGAGCTAAGCAATGACTCCTTTGCTTGCATCTTCGGAAACAGCTCTATTTCTATCTTTGATATTTTTTTTCCTTTTCAAGGTTCTTTTGAAGACCCTGACCTGGAGTTACACTCTGACTTTGGTTCTCTGTGGGAATGGGATCCACTCTCAGGGCCTCACCACTGGCCGCTTTTTGATATCCCAAGGACGCAGCCTGGGAGACTAGCGTGCCTTCAGGGTGTCGGATTTTCATGGCTCTGGAGATGGGCTGATTCCAGGCCGGTGTCCCAGGAGAACACGGAACATTGGGAGCAGCGGGTTAGCTGCCGTGGGCTGTGTGTCCAGAGACCTCAGCCTTTCTGGGGCCGGCTCTCTGGGCGCAGAGCTCAGAAAAAGCAACACAATAGGCTTTTAACATCATAAATCAGCGAGTTGTTTGTTATGCCTCCCCTCTTGCTGTGAAACAGAGACATCTCTTTTTCCCTTATTAGGGAGAGAGAGAGAGAGGGAGCCTGTGGTATGTTGAATTATCGGGTGAACAAGTATTCTTTGGGGTAATGCAAGTCTGTGGCTTTATTGATGCTTTGCTTGCGAGCTCGGTGGAGGGCACTGATGATTTTTTGCCGGTGAGGGAGGGGGGTGTCGTTGCCTTGCTGCTACTCGTGTGTGGGAGAGGGGAGCCTGGGGGGGCTTTTGGATTCTAACGTTTAACTGCCTTTGGGGCACTCCTCTGTTTTCGTGGATGTTTGTGAAGTAAAAGATTTCAGGATGTATATTGTATACATTTCTCTGATATTAAACATACCTATTATTGAAATTTAATGAAACATCCGCCACTCTCTGTGCAATAAAAACTTACCTCGGACAACAGCTCCTAGACCTTCCTCCAAACACTTTAAAATTATGCCTCCTCGTACCAGCTATTTCCTCTCTGGGAAAAAGTCTCTGGCTATTCATTTGATTATTGCATTTTAACATCTTGTACACCTCTATCAAGTCACCTCGCATTCTCCTTTGCTCCAAAAAGAAAAGCCCTAGCTTACTCAGCCTATACAGATTAGACATGCTCCCTAATCCAGGCAGTGTCCTGGCAGACCTCCTCTACACCCTCTCTGCTTTCCATAATGAGATGACCAGAAATGAACACAATATTCCAAGTGTGGTCTAACCAGGGTTTTATAGAGCTGCAACATTACCTCACAACTCTTGAACTCAACCTTCCGAATAAATCTCTGCTGAAGAAGCATTAACCTTATTTCTCACACCACAAATGCTTCCTGACATGCTGAGTGACCCCGTTTTTGTTATTTTCATTTCAGATTTCCAGCATCTGCTGCTTTTCTTTGCTTTTGAAATCAGATCTGTAAGCAACTCTCTGCCTTTGTACTCAGAATTGCATGTTCTCATTGTTCCTCAAGACTGGCAAGCTTACAGAAGCAGAATTAGATTTATTATCCAAAATATGTCATGAAATTTGTGGTTTTGTGGCAGCAGTACCATGTAATACATGAAAATAACTACGGGGTGATTGATAAGTTTATGGCCTAAGGTAGAAGGAGATGCACATGCACATGCAGTTCTGAGTGATTATGCAGAAAGTTTGAAGTTAATAACTCATCAGAGGTGATTGATAAGTTTGTGGCCTAAGGTAGAAAGAGATGAGTTATTAACTTCAAACTTTCTGCATAATCACTCAAAGAGTTGACCTGCATGTACTTGTAACGAGAGCTGTATAACTCATCTCCTTCCACCTTAGGCCACGAACTTATCAATCACCCCTGCTGCGGACACTTTCTGGAGGTCCAAGATCCGTATGCTCCACGATCGCTGGACTAAGTGTGTAAGTGTAGGAGGGAACTATGTTGAAAAATAAATGTGCTAGGTTTTCTAACATTGACTCCCTCTTCCTTAGACCATGAATCTATCAATCACCCCTCATATGTTACAATAAAAAATAAGCTGCAGAAAAGAGGAATATGGAGATAGTGTGCATCGACCATTCAGAATTACGACAGCAGGAAGAGGGGGAAGAAGTCCCATTATCCCCACGGAATCAGAATCAGTATATTATCACTGACCTATGTTGTGAATTTTTGCTTTGTGGCCACAGTGTTTATGGACTATTCAGAAATCTGATGGCAGAGGTAAAGAAGCTGTCCTTCAAATGTTGCACGTGAGTCTTCAGGCTTCCATACCTCCTCCCTGATGTAGTAATGAGAAGAAGGCATGTCCCAGATAGTGAGGGTCTTTAATGATGGATGCCAACTTCTCGAGGCACTTCCTTTTGGAGATGTCCTCGGCAGCCTCTTGTGATCCTGCGCACCGGCACTTCGACACCAGGTGGTGATGCAGCCAGTCAGAATATCCCCAGCATACATCTCTGGAGCCAGAGATCGCCAGGCCAAGGGTAACCAACCTTTGTAAAGGAAAGTCAGCATAAAATTACTTTGAGAAACAACCAGGTTAGGTTGCTTTTCAAAATAAAATTTAATAACTGCTTTTCAGAATCAAATTCAGATTTATTTATCACACGTACATCGATGCATATAGTGAAATGTGTTAACAACCAACACACACAAGGATGTGCTAGGGGCTGCCCACAAGTGTTGCCACACATTCCAGTGCCAACATAGCAATTCCACAATGCTCAGCAGAGCAACACAGAACACAACAAGGAACAAAACAACAGCAAAACAAGCCTCTTTCCTCCCTCCTTCCTACTCATACACACAGACAGTCCTCCAACCCCAGGACTGGCCTCTGGTATCTGGTCTCCAGGCTAGATAACAAAGTTTACATACATGATAATATCAAAAAACATGAGGGACCACCATCACACTGAGCACGGGGGCCCCCTAGGGCTGTGTGCTCAGTCCACTGCTGTTTACTCTGCTGACCCACGACTGTGCTGCAACACACAGCTCGAACCACATCATCAAGTTCGCCGATGACACGACTGTGGTGGGTCTCATCAGCACGAACGATGAGTCAGCATACAGAGAGGAGGTGCAGCGACTAACAGACTGGTGCAGAGCCAACAACCTGTCTCGGAATGTGAACAAAACAAAACAGATGGTTGTTGACTTCAGGAGGGCATGGAGTGACCACTCCCCGCTGAACATCGACGGCTCCTCAGTAGAGATTGTTAAGAGCACCAAATTTCTTGGTGTTCACCTGGCAGAGAATCTCACCTGGTCCCTCAACACCAGCTCCATAGCAAAGAAAGCCCAGCAGCGTCTCTACTTTCTGCGAACCACTCATCCTCACCACATCTACAGAGGATGTATTGAGAGCATCCTGAGCAGCTGCATCATTGTCCAGTTCAGAAATTGCACCATCTCGGATTGCAAGACCCTGCAGCGGATTGTGAGGTCAGCTGAGAAAATCATTAGGGTCTCTCTTCCCGCCATTACAGACATTTACACCACACGCTGCATCTGCAAAGCAAACAGCATTATGAAGGACCCCACACACCCCTCATACAAACTCTTCTCCCTCCTGCCGTCTGGGAAAAGGCATCGAAGCATTCGGGCTCTCACAACCAGACTACTTAACAGTTTCTTCCATCAAGCTATCAGACTCATCAATACCCAGAGCCTGGACTGACACCAACTTACTGCCCTCTACTGTGCCTATTGTCTTGTTTATTATTTATTGTAATGCCTGCACTGTTTTGTGCACTTTATGCAGTCCCGGGTAGGTCTGTAGTCTAGTGTAGCTTTTTTTTCTGTGTTGTTTTTACGTAGTTCAGTGTAGTTTTTGTACTGTTTCATGTAGCACCATGGTCCTGAAAAACACCGTCTCATTTTTACTGTGTACTGTACCAGCAGTTATGGTCAAAATGACATTAAAAGTGACTTGGAATAAGTTTACCATCTTAACACTCAACAGGGGCACCACAGTAGTACTGTAGCAGTTAGTGTGATGCTCAGGGCATTTGAGTTTGCTGTTCAATTTCAGCTTCCTCTATAAGAAAGCTTGTATGTTCTTCACGCGTGCACTTGGGTTAACTCTGGGTGCACTGGCTTCCTCCCAAATTCCAATATCACACTGGTTAGTAGACCACATTGACGACCAGGTGTACAGATGTACCTAATAAAGTGGCCACTAAGTATATGGTAACATTGCTCACGGGGACATTTTGACCTATGTTATTCTGCACTGAGATTATAGCTGTCAGAAACTTTTGCTTTACAGGCATATCAGGCAAGGGTGAGCTGCAATGTGTCCATAATCGATGTGGAATTGGAATGCACACATACTTCAGTGCCGGGTATGGAAAGGGGCTGATAACATGTAAAATATGTGCAAGCAATGTTAGTATTTATTTATTTAGAGATACAGTGCAGGACAGGCCCTTCTGGCCCACCAAGCTGCACCACCCAAAGCAACCCAAAGATTTAACCCCATCTTCATCACAGGACAATTTACAATGACAATTAACCTAAAGTGCTATTGGGCTATTAAAACAAAAACTTCACGGCACCTTAAAAGTTTCTTCCCCCTGGCAATTAATCTGATCAACCATTCTAGTTAGCCTCCACACTAGCCCCCTTTATCTATTACCCCTGTCACGTCACTGGACTGTAAACACTTTAAACCATGTTTTATAATACAGTTTACATTGTAAATACATGCTGGTATTAATGAATTGGTGCACATTTTATTCCATATCTGAACTTTAACCTCTAACTTTAATTTTTTTTTGTACTTTAGAATAGTTGAATGCTGTTTTTTAGTTGCACATCATGCCCTGACCAACACACCAGGGCAAATTTCTAATTCATGTAAATGTACACAGTGAGTAAAGTTGATCCTTGATCCTTGTTAAAATGTAAAGTTACCTGAGGGGGGGGAGAAAAATCAAAGAAGCAAATTTAAAGCTTTCTGCAGAACAGAATGGAGGGTGCTTCAATTAATGTTATAATGCCAAGCTTCAGAGTTGAAGCATAAAATTAAACATTGTGCAAATCGTATAGCACAGGTACAGATGATGCTGCCTAATTCTAGTGGTACAAAATAGAACCACTGGCAAGAACTGTTCAAACACAATCCACCTTGCACTTCAGATACAGAGTTGTACAGCACAGAAACAGGCCCTTCAGCCCATTGCATCCATGCTGAGCATCAAGTAATCATCTATACTAACCCCATTAATCAGCTCTAGATCCAGATTCTGAAAATTCTCACCATTTTGATAGAACATAGAACAATCCAGAGCAGGAACAGAGTTTTGGCCAACAATATTGTATCAAATAAAAGATAAAAAAGATCAAGTTTTTGAAGATTAGATTTATTTGTCATATGTATATCAATAAATCAAAACAATAATAGACAATAGACAATAGGTGCAGGAGTAGGCCATTCGGCCCTTCTAGCCAGAACCGCCATTCACTGTGATCATGGCTGATCATACACATTCAGTACCCAGTTTCTGCCCTCTCCCCATATCCCTTGACCCCACTATCTATAAGAGCTCTATCTAACTCTCTCTTGAATGCATCCAGAGACTTGGCCTCCACTACCTTCTGGGGCAGAGCATTCCACATATCCACCACTCTCTGCGTGAAAAAGTTTTTCCACATCTCAGTTCTAAATGGCCTACCACTTATTCTTAAACTGTGGCCTCTAGTTCTGGACTCACCCATCAGCGGGAACATGCTTCCTGCCTCCAGCGTGTCCAATCCCTTAATAATCTTATATGTCTCAATCAGATCCCCACTCATCCTTCTAAATTCCAGTGTATACAAGCCCAGTCGCTCCAATCTTTCAACATATGACAGTCCCGACATTTCGGGAATTAACCTTGTGAACCTACGCTGCACTCCCTCAATAGCAAGAATATCCTTCCTCAAATTTCGAGACCAAAACTGCACACAATACTCCAGGTGGGGTCTCACCAGGGCCCTGTACAGCTGCAGAAGGACCTCTTTACTCCTATACTCAATTCCTGATAATACAGAATCTGAGGCCACAATCCAGGCATGCCCGGGATCCTCTTCAGTTTGCGTATAAGGAGAAGGTGGGAGTGGAGGATGCTATCACGTATTTGCTGCACAAATCACTCTCTCACCTAGATGGGGTCAGTTGTGCTGTGAGGATTACATTCCTTGACTTCTCTAGTGTCTTTAACACCATCCAGCCCAAGATCTTAAGGCACAAACTAACGGAGATGGGAGTAGACTCTCACATGGTGGATTGGATAGTGGACTACTTGACAGATAGACCTCAGTATGTGCGGTTGGGAGACTGTAGGTCTGACACGGTGGTCAGCAGCACAGGAGCGCCGCAGGGAACCGTACTCTCTCCGGTCCTGTTCACCCTGTACACATCAGACTTCCAATATAACTCGGAGTCCTGCCATGTGCAGAAGTTCGCTGATGACATGGCCATAGTGGGGTGTGTCAGGAATGGACAGGAGGAGGAGTATAGGAAACTGATACAGGACTTTGTGATATGGTGCAACTCAAACTACCTGCGTCTCAATATCACCAAGACCAAGGAGATGGTGGTGGACTTTAGGAGATCTAGGCCTCATATGGAGCCAGTGATCATTAATGGAGAATGTGTGGAGCAGGTTAAGACCTACAAGTATCTGGGAGTACAGTTAGACGAGAAGCTAGACTGGACTGCCAACACAGATGCCTTGTGCAGGAAGGCACAGAGTCGACTGTACTTCCTTAGAAGGTTGGCGTCATTCAATGTCTGTAGTGAGATGCTGAAGATGTTCTATAGGTCAGTTGTGGAGAGCGCCCTCTTCTTTGTGGTGGCGTGTTGGGGAGGAAGCATTAAGAAGAGGGACGCCTCACGTCTTAATAAGCTGGTAAGGAAGGCGGGCTCTGTCGTGGGCAAAGTACTGGAGAGTTTAACATCGGTAGCTGAGCGAAGGGCGCTGAGTAGGCTACGGTCAATTATGGAAAACCCTGAACATCCTCTACATAGCACCATCCAGAGACAGAGAAGCAGTTTCAGCGACAGGTTACTATCGATGCAATGCTCCTCAGACAGGATGAAGAGGTCAATACTCCCCAATGCCATTAGGCTTTACAATTCAACCGCCAGGACTTAAGAACTTTTTTTTTTAAAGCTATTATTAATGCTTTTTGAGATAGTGATTTAGATGCATATCATATTTTACTGAGTTAAGTATTGTATGTAATTAGTTTTTGCTACAACAAGTGTATGGGACATTGGAAAAAAAAGGTTGAATTTCCCCATGGGGATGAATAAAGTATCTATCTATCTATCTATCTTGTTATAAAGGCCAGCATGCCATTAGCTTTCTTCACTGCCTGCTGTACCTGCATGCTTGCTTTCATTTACTGATGTACAAGAACACCTAGATCTCATTGTGCTTCCCCTTTTCCTAACTTGACTCCATTTAGATAGTAATCTGCCTTCCTGTTCTTGCCACCAAAGTGGATAACCTCACATTTATCCACATTAAACTGTATCTGCCATACATTTGCCCACTCACCCAACCTGTCTAAGTCACCCTGCATTCTCATAACATCTTCCTGACATTTCACACTGCCACCCAGCTTTGTGTCATCAGCAAATTTGCTAATGTTACTTTTAATTCCTTCATCTAAATCATTAATGTATATTGTAAACAGCTCTGGTCCCAGCACCGAACCTTGCGGTACCCCACTGGTCACAGCCTGCCATTCCGAAAGGGACCCATTAATCGCTACTCTTTGTTTCCTGTCAGCCAGCCAATTTTCAATCCATGTCAGTACTCTGCCCCCAATACCATGTGCCCTAATTTTGCCCACTAGTCTCCTATGTGGGACTTTATCAAAAGCTTTCTGGAAGTCCAGTTACACTACATCCACTGGCTCTCCCTTGTCCATTTTCATAGTTAACAAACAGTGAAATGTGTCATTTGCATCAACAACCAAGACAGTGATGAGGGCAGCTTATGAGTGTCACCATGATTCCAGCACCAAATAGTGTGCCTAAAACCTACTAACCCTAAACCATATGTGTTTGGAATGAGGGAGGAAAGCAGAGCACGTGGAGATAGCCCACAGTCATGGGAAAAAGGTAGAAATTCCTAACAGTGGCGGTAATTGAACATCAACTTTACAGCGGTAGCAGTAAAACATTACACTAACAAATTGAAGATGATGATGATGTCGACTCAGGCCTGAGAGGCCAGCGTCAGGCATTTTCATGCCTTACAAGGTGCGGAACGAAAGACTGTGTGGCGCACCACTCCTCACACAGACATTTCGCAGTATTTTTCATTATTTTGAGGTTGAGTTGCGAGCTTAACACTCAACCCGGCACGGATGGAAAGCGTACTCGGGAACAGCCTGACTGGATTCGAACCCAGGAACCTCCATTCCAGAGTCTGACGTTGATGTCACTGCGACACCCACCAAGATGAATTGCTACCATGTAATTAAATGCCCAACTAAACTACTCCCTTTTGCCTACACATGTCCATATCCTTCCATTTCCCTCACATTCATGTACCTATTTAAGAGTCCCTTAAATGCCTCTGTTGAATTTGCCTCCAACAACACCCCAGGCAGCACATACCAGATGCCCACCACGCTCTGTGTAAAAGACTTGGCCCATACATCTCCTTTGAACTTACGTCCTCTCACCGTTATTGCATGTCCTCTGGTATTAGACATTTCAACCTGGGAAAAAAAGAAATCTGCTGTCTGTCTCTACGCACTTCTCAGAATCTTATTAACTTCTACCTGGGCTCTCCTCAGCCTCCTGCACCCCAGACAAAACAATCCATGTTTGTCCAACTTCTTCCTACAGCACGTGCCTTCTAATCCAGGCAGCAGCCTGGTGCCTCCCTCCTTTTGCACCCTCTCCAAAGCCTCCACATCCTTCCTAAAATGTAGTGACCAGAACTGAATGCAATATTGCCGATGCAGCTTTAGTGAAGTTTTATAAAGTCGCAACATTACTTCCTCACTCTTCATAATCAAAGTTAAGTTTATTGTCAAGTACGTCTATGTTCAGTTGCAATGAAAAACTTGCTTTCAGCAGCATCATAGGCACATAAGCAGTTTTCGACGTACATATGATAAATGAATCTGAAAAGCAGTATTCACAAGTAAAACAAATTAATCATTAAATATACACAATGTTATACGAGAAAACACAAACAGAACAAAAAAAAAGTCCATTCTAGTGCCAAGTCACCAGGCCATGTTCTCTTCTCCGCTCTCAGGCAACAGGTACAGGAGCCTCAGGACTCACACTACCAGGTTCAGGAACAGTTATTACCCCTCAGCCACCAGGCTCTTGAACGAGGGTGGATAACAAAACTCACCCCAACACTGAACTGATTTCAGAACCTACGGACTCACTTTCAAGGTCTCTTCAACTCATGTTCTCAATAGTATTTATTTATTTATCTATCTATCTATCCATCCAACTATTTATTTATTTATTATTTGTGTTTCTTTGTATTTTCACATTTTGTCTTCTTTTGCACGCTGGTTTTCTCAATCTTTGCTTGTGTATAGTTTTTCATTGATTCTATTGCATTAGGATGCATGCTTAGCCCACTGCTCTACTTTTTCAATACACAAGACTGTGAGGCAAGACACAGCTCAAGTGTCATCTATGAATTCACTGATGACACCACTGTTGTTGTAGAGCTTAAGAAAGTGATGAGGAGATGTGCAGCAGTGAGATAGATTGGCTGGTTGAGAGGTGTTGCGAAATCAACCTCATGATCAACCAAGATCAAGGAATTCGGATTCAGTTTCAGTTTATTGTCATTTAGAAACCACAAATGCAATGCAGTTAAAAAATGAGACAACGTTCCTCCAGAATGATATCACAAAAGCATATGACAAAACAGACTACACCAGAAAATCCACATAACGTTTGGCAATCCCCAAGAAGAGCAAGTCAGAAGAAGACATATCAATCCTCACGAGGGATCAGTGGTGGAAAGAGTGAGCGGCTTCAAGTTCCCGAATATTTCCATCTCAGAAAACAAACTCTGGCAAAGACATTGATGCAATTACAAAGAAAACACACCAGTGGCTCTACTGCATTGAGCGGTTGAGGAGATTTGCTATGTCACCAAAGATTCTTGCAAACTTCCACAGATGCATAGTGGAGAACATTGTGACTGGTTGCATCACAGCCTGATACAGAGGCTCCAATGCACCAGATTGAAAGAGGCTACAGAGGGAATAACGAGTGACATTATTCAAGATTCAATATCGTTTGTTATCAACCTTCAGTACACGAGTGCAAAGGAGAACAAAATGATTGTTACTCCAGACCTGACGCAGCAGAAAAAGCACAATATGTACAATAACAAAAGACAATGAGACACTGCCAGCCCTCCCCACCTCTACTCAGACCCCCCACTGCCAAGACAATAACACAGTTCAGAAAATCATGTAGGAAAGTTCTCTTGCCATCTGTAAATGAAATTCTTTTCACCCTGCAACCATCAGGCAGGAGGTACAGAAGACATACGTCCCATGCCACCAGTTCTGGGAAAAGTTATTGCCCTCAAACTGAACCAAGTGAATAACTACACTCGAATCAAAACTAAATTGATTCCACAACCTATGGACTCACTTTCAATGACTACAGCTCATGTTCACAATATTTATTTACTTATCTATTTATGTATGTATGTATTTATTTATTTAAACCATAAGACATGGGAACAGAATTAGGTCATTTGGCCCATTGAGTCTGCTCTGCCATTCAATTATGGCTGATCCTTATTTTTCTATCTCCTCCTCAACCCCAGTTCCTGGCCTTCTCCCCGTAACCTTTGATGCCATGTCCGATCAAGAACCTATCAGTTTCTGCCTTAAATACACCCAATGACCTGGCCTCCACAGCTGCATATGGCAATAAATTCCACAAATTCACCACCCTTTGGCTAAAGAAATTTCTCCACATCTTTGTTTTGAAAGGGCAACCCTCTATCCTGAGGCTGTGTCCTCTTGTCCTAGACTCTCCCACCATTGGAAACATCCTTTCCACATCTATTCTGTCTAGGCCTTTCAACATTTGAAAGATTTCAGTGAGATCCCTCTCATCCTTCTGAATTCCATCGAGTACAGACCCAAAGCCATCAAACGTTCCTTGTATAATAACCCTTTCATTCCTGGAATCATCCTTGAGAACCTCCTCTGGACCCTCTCCAATGCCAGCACAACTCTTCTAAGATGAGGGGCCCAAAGCCGTTCACAATGCTCAAGGTGAGGCCTCACCAGTGCCTTATAAAACCTCAGCATCATATCCCTGCTCTTGTGTTCTAGACCTCTTGAAATGAATGCTAACATTGCATTTGCCTTCCTCACCACTGAGTCAACCTGCAAGTTAACCTTTAGGGTGTTCTGCACAAGGATTCCCAAGTCCCTCTGCACCTCAGAATTTTGGATTTTCTCCCCGTTTAGAAAATAGTCCACACATTTATTTCTACTGCCAAAGGGCATGACCATGTACTTCCCAACATTGTATTTCATTTGCCACTTTCTTGCCCATTCTCCTAATCTGTCTAAGTCCTTCTGCTTCCTAAATGTTTCCTCAACACTACCTGCCACTCCACCATTCTTAATTTCATTTGTAAATTTGGCAACGAATCCACCTATTCCACCATCTGAATCATTTATATACAGCATAAAAAGAAATGATCCCAACACAGACCCATGCGGAACACCACTAGTCACTGGCAGCCAACCAGAAAAGGATCCTTTTATTCCCACTTGCTGCCTCCTACTAATTAGCCAATGCTCTAACCATGTTAGTAACTTTCCTGTAATACCATAGGCTCTTAATTTGGGAAAGCACCATGTGTGGCACCTTGTCAAAGTCCTTCTAAAATTCCAAATATACAACATCCTCTGCATCCCCTTTATCTATCCTACTTGTAATCTCCTCAAAGAATTCGTCAGGCTGTTTGTTTGTTTGTTTATTTATGTATTTGCATTTGCACTATTTCTTGTTTTTGCACATTGGTTGTGTGTGTGTCTTTCTTTGTGTGCAGTTTGTCATTGATTCTATTGTGTTTCCTGGTACTTACTAGGAATATCCACAAGAAAATAAATTTCAGGTCAGTAGAGTTGATTATGGTTAATTGGGATACATTGGGACCAGTACATTTTGGCCCAATTAAGTAGCTGCCGCAATTAACCTGTTTCATTGAACTAATTAAAAAACATATTAAAAATTGAGTAACAGAATACGTATTTAAATGAAAAACAGAACAAATTAGAACTAGGAAACTACTAATGCTACTGGAGAACTATAAAATAGTGTTTTAATTGCTAATAGGTATTGTCAGAGAAATCCATCAGTCTATGCTCCCGTGTTCTTTTGATTGACTCTAAATGAACAAAATCAGCGTAGACTGCCTTTATACAATCTTTTTGATGATTGAATACTCCAAATCTTCATTTTCATTGTAACATTCAAAATGACTATTGATATCTTCAAATTCTTCATAATTCCTAACTTGTTGAAGTAGAGAAATAGTTTCATTTTCACTCCCAGCCATGTCTGACATCTCCAAGCCTGTAAGCTTGAAACCACCGTAAGCAAAACGGTCTGAATTGCCTTAATTCTTATTTCTTGCCAACTATCATTGAAAAAAAATCACTGCTTTTGAACACAAACACAAACAACTGATGCTGTTTAAAAACTGTTCACTTTAAGCATTGTGTAATATCTAACAGCCACTCAAGTGCACAGGACTAACGCTAGTGAGAAAGTGCTTAGCAACAGTATCTCGTTCCAATTAAGCAGCATAATGTCCCAAATAAATAAAGAGAATCTCAGCAATTTTTCACAATTAGCTTAGTTCTTTGAGAGTTGTCCCAAATAAGTGGCTGCCATGATTAACCAATGGGCAAATTAATAGGAATCCACTGTATTTGGTGATGTATATGTACTTTGATTTTTAAAAATCTTTGAAATTTGAACTGCAGGTTAATAAAGTAAGAAGCAATCTTCAGTAATCTTGTTTTCTACTTCTAAGTGTACACCTGCACAATTGCTTGTAAATGCAAATATCTAATCAGCCAATCACGGGGCAGCAACTCAATGCACAAAAGCATGCAGACATGGTCAAGAGATTCAGTTGTTGTTCAAACCAAACATCATGTTGGGGAAGAAATGTGATCTAAGTAATGTTGACTGTAGAGGAATTGTTGGCACCAGACAGGATGGTTTGAGTATCTCAGAAACTTCTGATCTCCTGGGATTTTTATGCACAGCAGTCTCTTGAGTTTACAGAGGGTGGTGCAAAAAACAATAAAAATTCAGTGAGTGGCAGTTCTGTGGGTGAAAATGCCTTGTTAATGAGAGAGGTCAGAGGAGAACGGTCTGACTGGTTCAAGCTGACAGGAAGGTGACAGTAACTCAAATAACCATGAGTTACAACAGTGGCGTGCAGAAGAGCATCTCTGAATGCAGAATGTGTTGAACCTTGAAGTGGATGGGCTACAACAGCAGAGGACCATGGATATACACTCAGTGTCCAATTTATTAGGCACAGGAGGGACCAAATTAAGTGGCCACTGAATGCATGGTAACATATACGTACTTTAAAAATAAATTTACTTTTAACTTTGAAGAATGTTACCCAAGGTTAATTACCATTCAAATTTGGATGGAAACCACGAAGATACCAATAAGGCATACAAGCGTTATATCATAGAGGATTCAGGTCTCCTCCAAGTGGATACTTAATCTGTCACGAGCCACTCTTCAGTTGAGAAAACATGAGCCATCTGGCAAACACTTCAATTAAAATGAGAAGTCCTCAACAGCAAATTGATGAGGGTAAAGGAGGCACTCCATCACCTGGACATCTGCAGTTACTCAAACTTCACTCTTTGTAGGGTGATCAAAAACATTTGCCGTTTCTTTGTAATTTTTTTTCCTGATAAGAGAAAGGGAAAACATACTGATATTGGCTGGGCTCAGGCTCAAAGCCTCACTGGGGAAATCATGGTTAAGATCACATGAAGGAAACCCAAATGCTCAATTCACAAGGAGCTCTATTGTTGGGGGAAGAAATATGACAGGGCTTTTACTGATGAACATGTAAAGCCTCAGATATACCTGAAATTGTTTTTTTTTTCACCCTTGTTAAAATGTGCAACTTTTTCAAATGCTGCTTGAGCATTAAAAATCAGCCAGCAATCTCTGAGTGACCAGCTTGCTAGGAGTAGGTTTACTTATATAAGAGTTTCTTCAAAAGGTGATGCCTCAGGGAGGAGGCATCCATCACTGAGGACCCTCATTGTCCAGAACGTGGCCCCTTCACATTGCTACCATCAGGGAGGAGATTCAGGAGCTTGAAGACACATACTCGATATTTCAGAAACAGATGCATCCCCTCCACTTGTAATGATGAATAAACCAATTGTTTGCAATGAAATAACCTTGCCTGTTTTCTCAGGGCTGGGTGTAACTGCACCTGCGTGCCACCCCCTGCCCCTGGCACTCCTTCTCTGCCACCTGTCCCTCACCCCTCCAGCGGCACTCCACCCTCACTATTCCCAATATCTTTGCTATCCACATGATCAATGCCTCTCATCATCTTATACACCTCTATCAGGTCACCTCTCATCCTCCGCCGCTCCAAGGAGAAAAAGCCAAGTTTACTCAACCTGTTTTCATAAGGCATGCTCCCCAATCCAGGCAACATCCTTGTAAATCTCCTCTGCACCCTTTCTATGGTTTCCACATCCTTTCTGTAGTGAGGCGACCTGAACTGAGCACAGTACGTCAAGTGGGGTCTGACCAGGGTCCTATAGAGCTGCAAAGCTTATATGTGCCAATCAGAATAAAACGTAAAGATAACAAGTGTGGGGAACCTTGGTTTTCAAGAGACATTGAGGCCTTGTTTTTTTTAAATGGAAGGATTCTACAGATGTTAAGAGCAAAATGATTGCAAGGGACGAGATTGGTCCACTGAAAGGTCAGAATGGTAATCCATGCATGGAGCCAAAAGAGATGGGGGAGACCTTAAATGGATTTTTTGCTCAGGAGGCAGACACAGAGTCTACAGAAGTAAGGCAAAACAGCATCAACTTCATGGACTCCATACAGATTAAAGAGGATAAGGTGTTTGCTGTCTTGATGCAAATTGGGGTGGATAAATTCCCAGGACAAGGTATTCCCTCGGACTCTGTGGGAGGCAAGTGCATTAATTGCTGGGGCCCTAGTAGAGATATTTATATCATCCTTAGCGATAGGTGAGGTGCCAGAGGATTGGAGGATAGCTAATGTTGTTCTGTTAATTAAGAAAGGCTCTAAAAATAAACCAGGAAATTATAGGCCGTTGAGTCTGCATCAGCAATGGGAAAGAAATTATTGGAAGGTATTCTAAGGGACTGGATATATGAGTATTTGGATAGACAGGGACTGATTAAGGATAGTCAGCATGGCTTCATGCGTGGTAGATCAAGTCTAAGCAATATTATAGAGTTTTTTGAGGAGGTTACCAGGAAAGTTGATGAAGGCAAGGCAGTGGATATTGTCTACATGGACTTTAGTAAGGCATCTGACAAGGTCCCACATGGGAGGTTGGTCAAGAAGGTTCAGTCACTCAGCATTCAGGATAAGGTAGTAAACTGGGTTAGTCATTAGCTTTGTGGAAGAAGCCTGAGAGTGGTAGTAGAGGGTTGCCTCTCTGACTAGAGGCCTGTGACTAGTGGTGTGTTGCAGGAATCGGTGTTGGGTCCTCTGTTGTTTTGTCATCTATAGCAAATATCTGGATAAATTGGTTAACAGGATCAGCAACTTTGTGGATGAGACCAAGACTGGGGTGTAGTGGACAACGAGGAGGACTATCAGGCTTGCAGAGGGATCTGGACCAGCTGGAAAAATGGGCAGAAAAATGGCAGACGGAATTTAATGCAGACAAGTGTGAGGTTTTGCAGTTCAGTAGGACCAACCAGGGTAGGTCTTACACACTGCGAAGTGCGGTAGAATAAAGGGATCTGGGAATACAAGTCCATGGTTCATTGAAGGTGGTGTCACGGTTTGATGGGGTTGTAAGGAAAGTTTTTGGCACATTGGCCTTCATAAATCAAAGTATTGGGTACAGGAGGTGGGATGTTATGTTGAAGGTATATAAGACATTGGTGAGGCCTAATTTGGAATATTGTGTGCAGTTTTGGTCACCTATCTACAGAAAATATGTAAATAAGGTTGAAAGAGTACAGAGAAAATTTACAAGGATGTTACCGGGTCTGGTGGACCTGAGTTATAAGGAAAGATTGAATAGGTTTAGGACTACATTCCATAGAACATAGAAGATTGAGAGGAGGTTTGATAGAGGTATACACAATTATGAGGGGTATAGATCGGGTAAATGCAAGCAGGCTTTGTCCACTGAGGTTGAGTGGGACAACAATCAGGGATCATGGGTTAAGGGTGAAAGGCGAAAATCTAAGGGGAACATGAGAGGAAGGTCAGAGGTTTATGAAAGTGTGGAACGAACTGCTAGCGCAAGTGGTGTATGCAAGCTTGATTTCAACCTTTAAGAGAAGTTTGGATGGGTACATGGATGGTTGGGGTATGGAGGGCTATGGTCCCGGTGCAGGTCGATGAGAGCAGGCAGTTTAAATGGCTCAGCATGGACAAGATAGACTGTAGGGCCTGTTTCTGTGCTGTACTTTACTATGAATCTATTAGCAGTGATGTTTCATGTATCACTAGATTCTAGAATATTTCCAGAGGACTGGAAGTCACTGAATATATTTAAAGCGGAGACTGACACGTCATTGATTAGTAAGGGCATCAAATCTTATAGGGAGAGGGCGGGAGAATGGGATTGTGAGGGTTAATAAATCAGCTATAATGAAATGCTGGTGCAGACTCGATGGGCTGAACGGTCTAATTCTGCTCTTACCTCTTATGGTCTATGGAGAAAAAGAGCTTGAGGACATTAAGTAGATTTTAATTAGATGATTCTGGAATGGCACTGTAGCATACCGGTTAGTGTAAACTCTACTGCAGGCCTAGTGATCACCCACTGGGGTTTGAATCCCACCATGCTCTGTAAAGAGATTCCCTGTAAGGTTCTCCCCGTGACCTCATGGGATTCCTCCAGGTGCTCTGGTTTCCTCCCACATTCCAAAGACATATGGGTTATGGTAGTGAGTTACAGACATGCTAATTTGGTGTTGAAAGTGTGGCAGCACTCGTAGGCTGCCTCCTACACAATCCTTGGACCATGTTGGTTGTTGACGTAAAACGATGCATTTCACTGACTGTTTCGATGTACATGTGACAAACACAGTTAATCAGTATTTAACATAAATGCAAGAGGTTCTGCAGATGCTGGAAACCCAGAGTAACAAACACAAAATGCTAGAGGAATTCAGTCCTTAATGATGATGGGTCTTGGTCCAAAACGTTGGCTGTTTATTCTCCTCTATGGATGCCTCCTGACCTGCTGACTTCCTGCGGCATTTTGGGTTTGTTAATTTACCATTAGTATTTTTTTTCCATGAATCAGGCTGGAGTTTAGTGGGTATGTTTAGACTGCATTAGGAGAGTGGAGTATTTACATTCTTTTTAGTCACAGCTGAGACTTTCTCAGATTTACACCCACATGCATATGATTACCATGTCTCAAAAGTCATGAAGTGAAGCAGCCCAGAATGTTCCGCCATCCAATCATGTATATTCCTAACAGGAATGAGCTCGAATTCCAGTGTTCACACTTCACGACTACAGACTCAGTCTTTAACCATCAAAGTAAGTTTGTTATCCCTGAGGCCTCCATAGGTCAGGGACGACCAAGGGTATTGTGTCTTAGTTGTCTAGGTATGCAAGCCAGGGCAGTACTATATGGAGAGCAAGCTGTTGCCCATGTAGCAGGCTCCCCCTCTCCCCACAGCTGATGAATCCAAAGGAACGGCAGAAGCCGATACAGTTTGGCACCAGAGGCGTCACAGGAGTTGCCAGTCAGTGTTAAACTCAACGTAGGACTGCCTTCAGGAATGCAGCTCTGAATTTATCCCTCAGGTTTCACCCCCGAAGTCTTCCCCAAGAGTGGGTATAGCCACTAGGCAGCAGAGGTTTGAGATCAGAGTGTTTCTTTTCCAAGATGAGCTGCGAACCACAACTGATGAGCCCCATTTGCCCAAAGCAACTGGTTTTAAGGTGCCAGTAACCTGCCTTTTTGCCCCTTCCTCTGTCAGTAGAAATGGCTCCATCAGGCTTAATAGCCAAGCCATACATAAAGGTCATGAGCTGGACAGTTGTCAGAGGCTATTGGAGACTCACGCCATTGGGAACATTTAACAAGCAGTGGAAACCTGTCCCCAGAACCACCCCTCGCTATAGCAGCCTTAAGGAACCAAACTTATTGTCAAAGTATGCATTTGTCATCATATACCTACCTTGAGATTCAGATTTGGTGGGCATTCACAGTAAATACAAAGAAGTACAATAGAATCAATGAAACACTACACACAAACTAAGATGGTGAAACAAGCAAAGTGCAAAAGATGACAAAGAGTGCAAATACAAAAAGAAAGCAATTCACAGATGGTGACTAACAGTCCAGCGACAAGAGTGCGATTTTCAGCATTACAACTGTGAAATCTGTAGTCAGTTAGAAATCGGGAAAAAAACTAACTATTAACAGTTGGTAACAATTACCACATAAAAAACTATTAGTTTATGTTGCAAAAAACCCAGGTGGTTCCCTACAGGGAAGGAATTCTGCCATCATTACCAGATTTGACCTACATGAGACTCCAGGAAATCAGCAGTTCAGGCAGCGTCTATGGAGAGGAACAAACAGTTGATGCTTTAAATCCTGAAGAAGGCACTCAGCCTGAAATGGTGACTGTTCATTCATTTCCATAAATGCTGCCCGACCTGCTGAGTTCCTCCAGCTGTGTGTGTGAGTTGCTAAAAGTTTCCAGCATCTGCAGAATCTCTAGTGCTTATGAGATTCTAGATTCACCCCACTGGAACCACACAACTCAAGGACAATATGAGTGCTCTCAACATAAAAGAGGAAGAATTTTGAAGAATTTTCTCATATTTATGAGAAAAGCTGGTCAGATATTTTGATACCATCTCTGCAAAATAAAAACTATTCAATAGGAACTTTGAGACCCTTTGTCAGAAACTGGGTGGAACAAGAGTTAAAGTCCGAGCATCCCTTCCCACCCACATGCCAATACAGATTCAGAATTATTTATCACACGTACATCAACACATAAAGTGGGGTAGCACAGTAGTGTAGTGGTTAACACAATGCTTTACGGTGCAGGCGACCTGGGTTCAATTCCCACTGCTACCTCTAAAGAGTTTGTACATTCTCCCACAACCAATTAAGTTTGCTCTGGGTGCTGTGGTCTCCTCTCAAAGTCCAAAGTTCTGGTTGGTAGGTTAATTGGTCATTGCAATTTGTCTCATGATTAGGCTGGGATTAAGTTGGGGATTGCTGGAGGCACAGCTCAAAGGGCTAAAAGGACCTGTTCAATACACCTGAGGGTGTGCCAGGGGGCAGCCCACAAGTGTCACCACACATTCCAGTGCCAACAAAGCATACCCACAATGTTCGGCAGAATGGCACAGAACACAACAAGCAACAAAACAACAACAGCAAAACAAGCCCCATTCCTCCTACACACACACAGTCCCCCTAAAGGCCCGAATTCTCCGTTCTCCAGTCTCCGAGCATCGGTCATCGAGCTTTATCTTCTGGACCTTCAGGCTGCAGACTTCAGTATTGACCCTCGCACTAGGTTCAAACTCCAGGCTTGTTGACTGACTGGACCTCACGTCTCCTGCTTGCACAGGCATCCAATCCTGGGACAAAAATCCTGTCAGCCCATGTCACTGGTCTTTGAACAACTAGGGTAACATTCTGACTCAGACTGGAGCTTTTTGAAGCCATGAAAAACAGGATCATTTTAATTCCTACTATCTACAATGTCCTCCAGTAGAATTTGGTAGGCATTTAATGGGAATGTTAAAAAACATACCAAAGGATCTCAGCAGTTCAGGCAGCATCTACGGAGGGAAATAAACAGTCAACATTTCAGTGTGAGACTCTTCATCAGGATCTGGATGAAGAGTTCCAGGCCAAAACATCAACTGTTCATTATGCTCCATGGATGCTGCCTGACCTCACTGACATCCTCCAGCATTTTGTGTGTTTTGCTCAAGATTTCCAACATCTGCAGAATCTCTTGCATCTCTGGATATATTCAAAAATTTATTTCTATGAGGATCAGGGATTCCCCTCTTAATATCTCAAAGAGAACAATGAATGCTGAAACTGACACCCTACAGAAAACCCCATGACATAAACCACTCCAGAACAACTGCCCCAGTCATTATTCCCAGAAGATAAGACGATAAAACAGTAAGATATATGAGTAGAATCAGGCCATTCAGCCCATCAAGACTACTCTGCAATTACATCATGGCTGATTTAATATCCCTCTCAACCCCATTCTCCAGTCTTCTCCCATAACTTTTGACACCCTGACTAATCAAAAACCTATCCACTCCAATTTAAGTAACTTGGCCTCCTCTTCTGTCTGTGGCATTGAATTTCACACATTCACCACCCTCTGGCTAAAAAATTCTTCCTCATCTCTGTTCCAAAGAGACGTCCCTCCATTCTGAGGCTGTGCCCTCTGATCCCAGACTCCCCACTATAGGAAACATCCTCCCTACATCCACTCTATCTGAACCTTTCAATATTCGATAGGTTTAATGTGATCCCTCTTCATTCTTTTTAAACTCCGTGAGTACAGGCCCACACCCATCAAACACTCTCCATACATTAACCCTTTCACTCCTGGAATCATTCTCGTGAACCTCCTCTGCACCTTCTCCAATGTTAGCACATCATGCTCTTAAATTCCAGTCCTCTGGAAATGAATTCTAACATTATATTTGCATAAGAACATAGAACATAAGAAATAGGAGCAGGAGTAGGCCATCCGGCCCATCGAGCCTGCCCCGCCATTCAATAAACCATGGCTTTGAACCGTCCAAAGAGCAATGAGTTAGTATGTTAATTTGTTACTGTAAATTGTCCTGTAGAACATTGGGGTAACCATTTCAGTCCTGGGAAAAAGCCTCTGACTATCCAAACGATCAATGACTCTCATCATCTTACACACCTCTATCAGGTCACTTTTCATTCTCCGTTGCTCCAAGGAGAAAAGGCCGAGTTCACTTAACCTATTCTCATAAGGCATGCTCCCCAATCCAGGCAACATCCTTGTAAATCTCCTCTGCACCCTTTCTATGGCTTCCACATCCTTCCTGTAGTAAGGCGACCAGAAATGAACACAGTACTCCAGGTGGGGTCGGACCAGGGTCCTATATTGCTGCAACATTTCCTCTCGGCTCCTAAATTCAATTCCACGATTGATGACGGCCAATACACCGTATGCCTTCTTAACCACAGAGTCAACCTGCACAGCTGCTTTGAGTGTCCTATGGACTCGGACCCCAAGATCCCTCTGATCCTCTACACTGCCAAGAGTCTTAACGATGATAGTCACCATAGCTTTGTGTGTGCTAGTTCATGTCTAACTAATCCTGTGGAGTTTTTTTGATGAATTGTGAGGTGGTTCATTTTGGTAGGTGAAATATGATGGCAGAATATAGTATTAATGCTAAGACTCTTGGCGGTGTGGAGTATCAGAGGGATCTTGGGGTCTGAGTCAGACCCCACCTGGAGTACTGTGCTCAGTTCTGGTTGCCTTACTACAGGAAGGATGTGGAAGCCATAGAAAGGGTGCAAAGGAGATTTACAAGGATGTTGTCTGGATTGGGGAGCATGCTTTTTGAGAATAGGTTAAGTGAACTCAGCCTTTTCTCCTTGGAGCGACGGAGGATGAGAAGTGACCTGATAGAGGTGTGTAAGATGATGAGAGGCAAAGTGTTTATTTTCTACAAAACAAGTCAGTATTAATGCTTTAAAATATTCAGAAACTTATGAAATTTAGTGTAAGACCATAAGATATAGTAACTGAGTTAGGCATTTGTCCCACCACGTCAGCTCCACCATTCCATTTCACTTTCAGTCCCAATCTCCTGCCTTCTCCCCATAACCCTTCATGCCCTGACTAATTAAGAATCTATCAACCAAATATACCAAATGACTTGGCCTCCACAGCCACCTGTGGCAATGAATTCCCTCTATTCTGAGGCTATGTCTTCTTGTCCTAGATTCCCCTCACCTCAGGAAACATTTTCTCCACATCCACTCCACTGAGACCTTTGAAATGTTTCAATCAGATCCCTTCTTATTCTTCTGAAATCCAGTGAGTACAGGCCCAGACCCATCAAAAGCTCCCCATATAATATGCCGGAATCATTTTTGTGAACCTCCTTTGAAACCTCTCCACTATCAAAACATCTTTTCTTAGATAAGGGGCTTGAAACTGCTCACAATACTCCAAGTGAGGCCACACCAGATCTTCAATAAAGCCTCAACATTACATCCTTGCTGCTATATTCTAGTCCTCTCAAAATGAATGGACCATTGCATTTGCCTTCCTCACCACTGACTCAACCTGCAAATTAACCTTTAGGGAATCCTGCATGAGGACTCCCAAGTACCGTTGCATCTCAGATTTTTTAATTTTCTAAGTACCTGAGAAGATCATAACACCACAAGACATAAGGTTTACGAGAATGATCTTGAAAATGAAAGTGTTAATATATGAGAGGTGTTTAATGGCTCTGGACCTGTACTCACTGGAATTGAGATGAATGAAGAGGTGTCTCACTGAAAGCTAACAAGTACTGAATGGCCGAGGTAAAAGTGGACATAGAGAGGATGTTTCCTATAGTGGACCAAAGGGCACAACCCCAGTATAGAAAGACGTCCATTCACAACAGAGATGAGAAGGAATTTAGTCAGAGGGTGGTGAATCTGTGGAATTCATTGCCAGAGACAGCTGTGGAGGCCAAGTCATTAGATATATTTAAAGTGGAAGTTGATAGTTTCTTGATCAGTAAGGGTGATCATCACAGGAAGAAGGTAGGAGAATGGAGTTGAGGGGATAATAAATCAGCCATGATATAACGATGGAGCAGACTTGATGGGCTGAATGACTTAATTCTGATCACGTCTGATAAAAAATTGGGAGGCTACCTCAAGACCTTGAGGGGAAGCACATGATGGGTATTTCCTCAGGTAGTGCGTTCAGAATCTGACCACTTCGACCTGAAATTAAGAATTTGTTTACTCAGATGGCCATGACACCTCAAGATTTGCTACATCTAGGTTTGTAACTGCTCTGAAGCTGAGTGAATCTAAAGCTGAGATGGACAGTAAATCAGAGGATACAAGATCTGAGCAGGAATATGGACAAGATAAGAATGAATCACAAACATATTAAATGACAGAGGAGCCACTTGCCCATCCGATTCCTAAATGGACATTGAACCTGTGAACACTACCTCAATTTTTTAACAGATATTACTTCTGTTTTTTGAACAATTTTTAATTTCTTCAATATATGTATACTGTAATTGATTTACTTATTTATTATTATTTTTCTTCTTCTTTATTGTGCATTGCATTGAACTGCTGCTGCTAAGTTAACAAATTTCACAACACATACCGGTGATAATAAATCTGATTCTGATTCTGATTCTGAATGACTATGCACTGATCTACAGGGAGCGCTGCCACAAGAAAGCAACATCCTTCATCAATGACTCTGCCATCCAGGCCACGCACACTCTTTTCTTCACCACCTTTATCAGACAGGAGGTACAGAAGCCTTAGGTCTTATGCCACCAGGTTGAGGAACAATTATCACCCTTCAACCACCAGGCTTCCAAATCAGTGTGGATAACTTAATTCACAATTACTCTGAACTGATTCTATGACACACAGACACACTTTCAATGACTCTTTACAATTCATATTAATTTTATTTGCATAGTTTGACTTCTTTTGCACATTAGTTGTTTGATAGTCTTTGACAGTTTCAATACAAGAATTGTATTATATGAAATTATTCAGCTCAGAAGGGAAGGAGGAAAAAGAGGAGAGCAGTAGTGATAGGGGATTCGATAGTTAGGGGGACAGATAGGAAGTTCTGGGGAAGAGATCGAGAATCCCGGATGGTCTGTTGCCTCCCTGGTGCCAGGGTCCGTGATATCTCGGATCGAGTTCTCAGTAATCTCAAGAGGGACGGTGAGCAGCCGGACGTGGTGGTCCATGTAGGGACCAATGATGTGGGTAAGAAGAGTGAAGAGGTCCTGAAAGGTGAGTTTAGGGAGTTAGGTGCCAAGTTAAAGGACAAGACCTCCAGGATAGCAATCTCAGGATTGCTACCAGTGCCACGTGCAGGCGGGTTCAGAAATAGTAAGATAGTGCAGATCAACACGTGGCTGAAGACATGGTGCAGGAGAGAGGGCTTCAGATTTATAGATAATTGGGCAGTTTTCCAGGGAAGGTGGGACCAGTTCCGGTGGGATGGTTTACATCTGAACTGGAGGGGGACAAATATTCTTGCAGGTAGGTTTGCTAGAGAGGCTCCAGTGGATTTAAAGTAGATACAAGGGGGGAGGGGAACCAGAATGTAGGAACAGATGTATGGGAGAAGGAAGAAAAAGAAGATAGTGAAGTTGTTTGCACCATTAGAGATAAACAGAGAGGAAGAGGTGGAGAATTTCTTAAATGCATCTATTATAATGTTAGGAGCATTGTAAGAAAGGTGGATGAGCTTAGAGCATGGATTGATACCTGGAAATATGATGTTGTAGCTATTAGTGAAACACGGTTGCAGGAGGGATGTGATTGGCAACTAAATATTCCTGGATTTTGTTGCTTCAGGTGTGATAGAATTGGAGGGGCAAGAGGGGGAGGTGTTGCAATGCTTGTCTGAGAAAATATTACAGGAGTGCTTTGGCAGGATAGATTAGAGGGCTCGTCTAGGGAGACTATTTGAGTGGAAGTGAGGAATAGGAAAGGTGTAGTAACACTTATAGGAGTGTATTATAGACCACCTAATGGGGAGCAAGAATTGGAGGAGCAAATTTGTAAGGAGATAGCAGATATCTGTAGTAAGCACAAGGTTGTGATTGTGGGAGATTTTAAGTTTCCACACATAGACTGGGAAGCCCATATTGTAAAAGGGCTGGATGGTTTGGAGTTTGTAAAATGTGTGCAGGATAGTTTTTTGCAGCAATACATAGAGGTACCAACTAGAGAAGGGGCACTGTTGGATCTCCTGTTAGGGAATGAGATAGGTCAGGTGATGGAGGTATCTGTTGGGGAGCACTTCGGGTCCAGTTATCACAATGCCATTAGTTTCAATATAATTATGGAGAAGGATAGGACTGGACCCAGGGTTGAGATTTTTGATTGCAGAAAGGCTAACTTTGAGGAGATGCGAAAGGATTTAGAAGGAGTGGATTAGGACAATTTGTTTTATGGGAAGGATGTAATAGAGAAATGGTGGTCATTTAAAGGTGAAATTTTGAGGGTATAGAGTCTTTATGTTCCTGTTAGGTTGAAAGGAAAGGTTAAAAGTTTGAGAGAGCCATGGTTTTAAAGGGATATTGGAAACTTGGTTCGGAAGAAGAGAGAGATCTACAATAAATATAAGCAGCATGAAGTAAATGAGGAACATAAACAATGTAAAAAGAATCTTAAGGAAGAAATTAGAAAGGCTAAAAGAAGATATGAGGTTGCTTTGGCAAGTAAGGTGAAAATAAATCCAAAGGGTTTCTACAGTTATATTAATAGCAAAAGGATAGTGAGGGACAAAATTGGACTCTTAGAGAAACAAGAGTGGACAGCTATGTGTGGAGCCAAAAGAGATGGGGGAGATTTTGAACAATTTCTTTTCTTCAGTATTCACTAAAGAGAAGGATATTGAATTGTGTAAGGTAAGGGAAACAAGTAGGGTAGTTATGGAAACTATGATTATTAAAGAAGAGGAAGTACTGGTGCTTTTAAGGAATATAAAAGTGGATAAATCTCTGGGTGCTGACAGGATATTCCCTAGGACCTTGAGGGAAGTTAATGTAGAAACAGCAGGGGTTCTGAGAGAAATATTTCAAATGTCATTAGAAACAGGAATGGTGCTGGAGGATTGGTGTATTGCGCATGTGGTTCCGTTGTTTAAAAAGGGTTCTAAGAGTAAAACTAGCAATTATCAGCCTGTAAGTTTGACGTCAGTAGTGGGTAAATTAATGGAAAGTATTCTTAGAGATGGTATATATAATTATCTGGAGAGACAGGGTCTGATTAGGAACAGTCAACATAGATTTGTGAGTGGAAGGTCATGTTTGACAAATCTTATTGAATTTTTTGAAGAGGTTACTAGGAAAGTTAACGAGGGTAAAGCAGTGGATGTTGTCTATATGGACTTCAGTAAGGCCTTTGACAATGTTCCACATGGAAGGTTAGTTAGGAAGGTTCAATTGTTAGGTATTAATATTGAAGTAGTAAAATGGATTCAATAGTGGCTGGATGGGAGATGCCAGAGAGTAGTGGTGGTTAACTGTTTGTCAGGTTGGAGGCCGGTGACTAGTGGTGTGCCTCAGGGATCTGTACGGGGTCCAATGTTGTTTGTTATATACATTAATGATCTGGATGATGAGGTGGTAAATTGGATTAGTAAGTATGCAGACGATACTAAGATAGGTGTCGTTGTGGATAATGAAGTAGGTTTTCAAAGCTTGCAGAGAGATTTAGGCCAGTTAGAAGAGTGGGCTGAAAGATGGCAGATGGAGTTTAATGCGGCCAAGTGTAAGGTGCTACATTTTGGTAGGACTAATTAAAATAGGGCATACATGGTAAATGGTAGGGCATTGAGGAATGCAGTAGAACAGAGTGATCTAGGAATAATGGTGCATAGTTCCCTGAGGGTGGAATCTCATGTGGATAGGGTGGTGAAGAAAGCTTTTGGTATGCTGGCCTCTATAAATCAGAGCATTGAATGTAGGAGTTGGGATGTAATGTTAAAATTGTACAAGGCATTGGTGAGATCAAATCTGGAGTATTGTGTACAGTTCTGGTCACCAAATTATCGGAAAGATGTCAATAAAATAGAGAGAGTACAGAGGAGATTTACTAGAATGTTACCTGGGTTTCAGCACCTAAGTTACAGAGAAAGGTTGAACAAGTTAGGTCTTTATTCTTTGGAGTGTAGAAGGTTGAGGGGGGGACTTGATAGAGGTATTTAAAATAATGAGGGGGATAGATAGAGTTGACGTGGATAGGCTTTTTCCATTGAGAGTAGGGGAGATTCAAACGAGAGGACATGAGTTGAGAGTTAGGGGGCAAAAGTTTAGGGGTAACAGGAGGGGGAATTTCTTTACTCAGAGAGTGGTAGCTGTGTGGAACGAGCTTCCAGTAGAAGTGGTAGAGGCAGGTTCAGTATTGTCATTTAGAGTAAAATTGGATAGGTATATGGACAGGAAACGAATGGAGGGTTATGGGCTGAGTGCGGGTCAGTGGGACTAGGTGAGAGTAAGAGTTCAGCATGGACTAGAAGGGCTGAGATGGCCTGTTTCCGTGCTGTAATTGTTCTATGGTTATACTTCTCTTCCCTGTGAATTACTGTGAGAAAATGAACCTCAAGGTAATATATTGTACTTTGATAATAAATTTGTTTTGTACTTTGATCTTTGGACTTCTTGTCTATCAGCTGTGATGAAAGGGTTAGGAATGGTCATTCAATTTGGACTCCGGCATTTAGATTTTAATTTCTAATCTAGATGAATTAAATGAGCAATTCTCAGACCATTGTTCTTATACTCAATGCAACTGTACATTCTATCCAGTAAGTATAATATAAATAATGTGAGAAGTTCTCAATTAAACAAAGGAATTTGTTTAGCAAAACACACAAAGTGCTGGAGGAACTCAGCAGGTCAGGCAGCATCAATGGAGAGAAATAACCAGTTGATGTTTCAGGGTAAGAACCTTCAGTAGGACTGGAAAGAAAGGGGGAGGAAGCCCGAATTAGAAAATGGAGTATGGAAGGACGATAGCTTTAAGCTCTTAGGTAAAGCCAGATGAGTGGAAAAGGTAAACGGCTGGAGACAATGATTATGGGGAGAAGGCACGAGAATGAGGCTCTGCTCCCATGTCTTATGCTCTTATCATCTTACTAGGAACACAGATCCCTGGTAATGCAGGGGCATGCCTGAAATTCAATTACACTTTTGGGAAATTGCAAACCTTGTCATTTTTTCGTGTAAACAAAAGACCACAGAACTGAAATTTAATTAAGGTTTCTCTCTTTCAAGGGGCATATGCAGCAAAAAATCAAAATTAAGTCTGCATATTTTGCTCAGTGACAGGATCATGCTAGTATAATGAAGACCAAAGCATAAAACTACAGATTAGACAAATAGCCGACAACTTAACTGGTGGATATTCTTCAAACACGAGGAAATCTGCAGATGCTGGAAATTCAAACAACAACACGCACAAAATGCTGGTGGAACACAGCAGGCCAGGCAGCATCTAAACGGAGAAGCGCTGTCGATGTTTCACCAGTGTGTGTTGTTGGTGGATATTCTTGTTAGCTAGTAAACTGAAGTTTTAAAGTGCATCTTTGCCAGCTTGCAATATGGCAATTCCAACAATAACATTCATATTGTGGTTCCTACCCAAACACTGAGATCATACTCTCAGTTTTCACTTTATAGGTGCTTCCTGTACCTAATAAAATGGCCACTGAATCTATGTTTGCAGTCTTCTGCTGCTGTAGCCCATCTTCTTGAAGGTTTGATGTGTCATGCACTCAGAGATGCTCTTCTGCACGTGACCATTGTAATGTGTGATTATTTGAGTTACTGTCGCCTTCCCATCAGTTTGAACCAGCCTGGCCATTCTTCTCAGACCTCTCTCATTAGCAAACCATTTTCATCCTCAGAACTGCTGCCACTCACTGTTTATAGTCTCCTGTTTCTCGCACCATTCTCTATAAACTCTAGAGACTGTTGTGTGTGAAAATTCCAGGAGATTTTTGAGATACTCAAACCATCCGGTCTGGCACCAACAATCATTCCATGATCAAAGTCACTTGGATCACATTTCTTCCCCATTCTGACATTTGGTCTGAACAACAACTGAACCTCTTGACCATGTCTGCATGCTCTTATGTATTGAGTTGTTATGACATGATTGGCTGATTAGATATTTATATTGACAAGCAGGTGTACAGGTTTATCTAATAAAGTGGGCATTAAGTGCATATTAAGGTTTCAAATGTCACTGGATAGCCTTACCTGTCTGCCGATATTTATGTAAAATGATTTCAGCTTTAGTTCCATTATTACTGTTCCAAGATGCAGTTCACCTTAGAAAGCTTTAACTGCAACACAGACTGACAAAGGAAGCTCTGTAGATCAAAATTCTACCACCACAACAAGTTTCAATGAGCAGAACTTGGGTATTCTCAGGTAATATTTTCTGAAATGGTTGATGGCTTTTTGCTTCAAATAGTGTCCAACTGGCACGCATATGTATAAGAGATCATATGTATCACAGATACGCTTGGCTACAGTACAAATGGAAAGCCTGGCTATTCATGTTAAGTATAATAGTTCCTAATTAATACAGAATGCCTTTAGTGTATGAAACTACTGTCAACTTCAATCACAACAGCAAGGGCATCAAGTTTGTTCAGTGAGCATGCGTGAGTGTCAGCAGATCAGGCACTTTTCTGCATTACGACTTCCCCCGCACTGATGAATTGTGTATCCATGTGAAACCTACATCAACAGAAGTAATTCCATGAGCTTTCAATCCAAGAGGACGGCTCGTCTGGCAAGGAGAATGAACTGAGGGGTCGGGGCTACAAAGTTGTAATCCTATCTCCAACCTACTTCTCCTGCCAGCATGCCTCCCCATTTGGGGTACCAAAGCTCCCAGTAGGTTTGCAGTAACATTCCTGTGTGAAATAGAAGTTTCTGTCATAATTACAAACATTTGCAGTTCTATGGAAGCATGAAAAAATAGCCTATCCAGCCCCTCACCCCTGTTCTGCCATTCAAGAGGATCATGGCTGATCTTCTAAATTCCGTGGCACTTTCTTGTACTAATCCCATACCTCTTGATTCCCTTACCATCCAAAATAGAACAATAGAACACAGCATTGTAGAGCACATTGCAGGCCCTTCAGCCCACAGTGTTGTTCTAGCCTTTTAACCTACTCAAATATCAATCTAATCTACTGTCGAGGGGTGGGGCGGCGCCCTACCTGGGGGAAGGCAATAGTGGCTGTGTCTCTGGCACAGAGTCTGGCCCTGTGGCTCAGAAGGGTAGGAAAAGCAAGAAGGCAGCAGTGATAGAGGACTTTATAGTTAGGGAATCAGACAGGCAAACTGTGGACACAGGAAAGAAACGCGGATGGTAGTATGCCTTCCAGGTGCCAGGGTCTGGGATGTTCCTGATCACGTCCACGATACCCTGAAGTGGGAAGAAGAACAGATAGAGGTTGTGGTACATATTGGTACCAACAACATAGGTAGGGAAAGGGAAGAGGTCCTGAAAGCAGACTATAGAAAGTTAGGACCACAAAGGTGGTAATCTCAGGATTACTGCCTGTGCCACGTGACAGTGAGTATAGGAATACAAGAGGTGGAGGATAAATGCGTGGCTGAAGGATTGGAGCAGGGGGCAAGGATTCAGATTTCTGGATCATTGGGACCTCTTTTGGCACAGGCGTGACCTGTACAAAAAGGACAGGTTGCACATGATTCCAAGGGGTACCAATATCCTGGCAGGGAGGTTTGCTAAGGCTATCAGGGAGAGTTTAAACTATAATTGCTGGGAGTTGGGAACCGAGCTGAAGAGACGGAGGAAGGGGCATTTGGCTCACAAATAGAGAAAGCTTGGAGGCAGTGCAAGAGGGAAGATAGGCAGGTGATAGAGAAGGGATACACTCAGACCGATGGTTTGAGATGTGTCTATTTTAACATAAGAAGCATCATGAACAAAGCAGATGAGCTTAGATCATGGATCAGCGCTTAGAGCTATGACGTTCTGGCCATTACAGAGACTTGGATGGCTCAAGGGCAGGAATGCAGATTTAGAGTACCAGGCTTTAGATGTTTCAGAAAGGGAGGGAAGCAAAAGAAGGCGGCATGAAATCCAAGGGGACATTGCTTTGTGGATCCAGAACTGCCTTGCCCACAGAAGGCAAAGTGTGGTTACCAATGGAGTGCCTCAGGGATCTGTTCTGTGACCCTTCTCTTTGTGATTTTTATACATGACCGGGATGAAGAAGTGGAGGGATGGGTTAGTAAATTTGCTGATGACATAAAGGTTGGGGGTGTTGTGGATAGTGTGGAGGGCTGTCAGAGGTTACAATGGGATATTCATAGGATGCAAAACTGGGCTGAGAAGTGGCAGATGGAGTTCAACCCAGGTAAGTGTGAGGTGGTTCATTTTGGTAGGTCAAATATAATGGCATAATATAGTATTAATGGTAAGACTATTGGCACTGTGGAGGAACAGAGGGATCTTGGGGTCTGAGTCCATAGGACGCTCAAAGCTGCTGCGCAGGTTGACTCTGTGGTTAAGAAGGCAAATGGTACATTGGCCTTCATCAACTGTGGAATTGAGTTTAAGAGCCAAGAGGTAATGTTACAGCTATATAGGACCCTGGTCAGACCCACTTGGAGTAGTGTGCTCAGTTCTGGTCGCCTCACTACAGGAAGGATGTGGAAATTATAGAAAGGGTGCAGAGATTTACAAGGATGTTCCTGGATTGGGGAGCATGCCTTATGAAGACAGGTTGAGTGATCTTGGCCTTTTCTCCTTGGAGAGGTAGAGGTTGAGAGGTGACCTGATAGAGGTGTATAACATGATGAGAGGCATGATCATGTGGATAGTCAGATGCTTTTTCCCAGGGCTAAAATGGCTAACATGAGAGGGCATAGTTTTAAGGTGCTTGGAAGTAGGTACAGACGAGATGTCAGGGTTAAGTGTTTTATGCAGAGAGTGGTGAGTGAGTGGATGGGCTGCCAGCGACGGTGGTGGAGGCAGATACAATAAGGTCTTTTAAGAGAATCCTGGATAGGTACATGGAGCTTAGAAAAATAGAGGGCTATGGGTAACCCTAGGTAATTTCTAAAGTAGGTATATGTTTGGCACAGCATTGTGGGCTGAAGGGCCTGTATTGTGCTGTAGGCTTTCTATGTTTCCAATCCTTTCCTCCTACACAGCCCATATCCTCCATGTTCCTTCATTCATAACACTGTTAGACAAAAGAACAGAATTCAGGCCACTTGACCCATCGAATCTTCTCCACCATTCGAACATGACTGACCTATCTTCCCTCTCATCCCCATTCTTTTGCTTTCGCACTGTCACCTTTGACACCCTTCCTAATCGAGAACGTATCGACCTCCACTCTAAATACCTTAGAAAGCACATGGATTTCCTAAGTAGAGTGAAAATGGAGAGGGTGTTTCCAATAATGGCAGAATTTAGGACCATAGAGCACAGCCTCAAAAAAGAAAGACATCCCTTTAGAACGGAGATAAGGAGGAATTTCCTTAGCCAGAGGGTGGTGAATCTCTGGAATTCATTGCCACAGAAGCTGTGGAGGTCAAATTATTCTGTATATTTAAAGTAGGGGTTGATAGGTTCTTGATGAGTAAGCATTTCAAAGGTTACAGGGAGAAAGCAGGAGAATGGGTTTGAGAGGGATAATAAATCAATAAGTGGTAGCACATTGGCTTTATGAAAGAAGCAAGAGAGTGGTAGTAGGTGGGTGCTTCTCTAACTGGAGGCCTGTGACTAGTGGAGTGTCGCAGGGATCAGTACTGGGCCATTTGTTGTTTGTCATCTATATCAACGATCAGAATGATAATGTGGTTAACTGGATCAGCAAATTTGTGGACAAAATCAAGATCAGGGATGTAGTGGAAGACTATTTTGTCTTGTAGCAGGATCCAAACCTGCTGGAAAAATTGGCTAAAAAATGGGAGATGGAATTTAGTGCACACAAGTGCAAGATGTTGAACTTGGTAGAACCAACTAGGGTAGGTCTTACACAGTGAACGGTAGGTCACTGACGAGTGTGGGAGAACAAAGGGATTTGAGAATACAGGTCCATAATTTATTGTAAGTGGCATTACAGGTAGATAGGGTTGTAAAGAAAGTTTTTGGCACATCGGCCTTCATAAATCAAAGTGTTGAGTATAGGAGGTGAGATGTTATGTTGAAGATATTGGTGAAACCTAATTTGGAATATTGTGTGCCGTTCTGGTCACCAACAGGAAAGATGTAAATAAGGTTGAAAGAGTACAGAGAAAATTGCCTCAGCAAGGACCTGGACCAATTGCATTTTGCCTATCACCATAATAGGTCAACGGCAGACACAATCTCAATAGCTCTTCACACGACTTTAGACCACCTGGACAACACAAACACCTATGTCAGGATGCTGTTCATCAACTATAGCTCAGCATTTAATACCATCTATCCAACAATCCTGATTGAGAAGTTGCAGAACCTGGTCCTCTGTTCCTCCCTCTGCAATTGGATCCTCTACCTCCTAACCGGAAGACCACAATCTGTGCGAATTGGTGATAATATAACCTCCTCGCTGATGATCAACACCGGCTCACCTTAGGGGTGTGCGCTTAGCCCACTGCTCTACTCTGTATATACACATGACTGTGTAGCAAGGCATAGCTCAAATACCATCTATAAATTTGCTGATGATATCACCACAATATTGTTGGTAGAACACACAACACACATTGTTGGTAGAATCTCAGGTGGTGATGAGAGGGCGTACAGGAGTGAGATATGCCAACTAGTGGAGTGATGCCGCAGCAACAACCTGGCACTCAACGTCAGTAAGACGAAAGAGTTGATTGTGGACTTCAGGAAGGGCAAGATGAAGGAAACTATATCAATCCTTGTAGAGGGATCAGAAATGGAAAGAGTAAGCAGTTTCAAGTTCCTGGGTGTCAAGATCTCTGAGGATCTAACCTGGTCCCAACATATCGATGTAGTTATAAAGGCAAGATAGCGGCTATACTTCATTAGGAGCTTGAAGAGATTTGGCATGTCAACAAATACACTCAAAAACTTCTATAGTTGTACCGTGGAGAGCATGCTGACAGGCTGCATCACTGCCTGGTATGGAGGGGCTACTGCACAGGACCAAAAGGAGCTACAGAGGGCTGTAAATCTAGTCAGCTCCATCTTGGGTACTAGCCTACAAAGTACTCAGGACATCTTTAGGGAGTGGTGTCTCAGAAAGGCAGCGTCCATTGTTAAAGACCTCCAGATTCCAGGGCATGCCCTTTTCTCACTGTTATCATCAGGTAGGAGGTACAGCAAACTGAATGCACATACTCAGGGATTCAAGAACAGCTTCTTCCCCTCTGCCATCCAATTCCTACATGGACAGTGAACCCTTGGACACTACGTCACTTTATTAATATACACTATTTCTGTTTTTTTGCACATTTTTAAATCTATTCAATATATGTATACTGTAATCGATTTATTTATTTATTATTAATTTTTTTTTTCTCTTCTATGTTATTTATTGCATTGAACTGCTGCTGCTAAGGTAACAAATTTCATGTCACATGCCAGTGATAATAAACCTGATTCTGATTCTGAAAGTTTACAAGGATGTTGCAGGGTCTGGAGGACCTCAGTTATCTGGAAAGATTGAATAGGTTAGGAATTTATTCCTTGGGATGTATGAGGTTGAGAGGAGATTCGATACAGGTACATATATAAAATTATGAGGGGTATAGATATGGGTTAAGGGTGGAAGGTGAAGGTGAAAAGTTTAAGGGGAAACTTCTTCACTCAGAATGTCATAAGAGTGTGGAACAAGCTGCCAGCAGAAGTGCTGCATCTGATATTGATTTCAATGTTTCAGAGAAGTTTAGGTAGGTATATAGATAATACATGGGTATAGAGGGCTCTGGTCCCAATCAGCTCGATGGAATTAGGCAGTTTAAATAGTTCAGCACAGACATGATGGGCCAATGGGCCTGTTTCTGTGCTATACTTGTCTATAACTCAGTTATAAATCAATTATGATCAAGTGGCAGGGCAGACTCAATGGGTTGAATGGCATAATTCAACTCCTATGTCTTATGCCTGTGCCTCTTATAATCCATCAATCCCTATCTTGAATATATTCCGTGATTAAGCCTTTGCTGCGGAGCCAATTACTATATTGTGACTTGACCCTGTGCCTGAAGTAGATATTGGTTTGAAGGAATTTAAGTCTTCAGCTTCAAGTTGTGCTGTAATATATTAAATGTTGTCGTGCACCCAAAAAGCAGATTAAATGTCCAAAGCAGGAGGAAAAGAAAGGCTGATTGGTAAGTGGAGCATTGAACTTGGTTATGAAAGTAGTAGGAGTCAGCGAATTCACAATCAGATGGTATTTCAGCTTAGACCACAGTGTGAGCACTGCTTCTAATTCTAGACAATGCAACACAAGCGTGACCTCAGGAAAAGAGTGGAGAAAAGTCGTATGGCTCATCTCAAATGTACAAGAGAAGAGTAATAGATCCCTCAGTCTGCAGGAGAATTTGTTTCAGAAAATTTAATGAACCAACTGCAAGATTAGAAAAAGTGGCGGCAGGCTAGCATAGCAATTAGCATAACACTATACAGTGCCTGCTGTAAGATCAGAATTCAGTTCCTGCTGCTACCTGTAAGCAGCCTGCACATTCTCCCTGTAATGCGGTTTCCTCTGGGCGCTCTGCTTTCCTCCCACATTCCAAAGATGTACGGTTAGGGTTGAATGAATGGCCTAATTCCGCTTGTATGTCTTATAGTCTTGTAGAGTAGGGGTTCCCAATCATTTTAATAATACAATGGACCCCTAACATTAACCAAGGAGGTTGGGAACCCCTGTGAGGGATAATAAATCACCCATGATGGAACAGTGGAACAAACTCAGTGGGCCAAATGGCCTAATTCTGCTCCTATGTCTTATGATCATGTGGATTAGAGAGTTGTGGGAAAGAGCCTCAGGACTTGGTGAAAGGCCTTGATAGAGTGGATGTGAAGAGGATGTTTCCTATGGTGGGAGAGCCAAAGACCAGAAAACACAGCCTCAGAATAGAGAGGCGTCCTTTTAGACTGGAGATGAGGAGGAATTTGTTTAGCTAGAGTGTGGTGAATCTGTGGAATTCTTTTCCACAGGCAGCTGTGGAGGCCATGCCTTTATGTATATTTAAGGCAGAGGTTGATAGATTCTTGAGTGGTCAAGGCATGAAGGAATACAGGGAGAAGGCAGGATATCTGGGCTCAGAGGAAAATTGGGTCAGCCATGATGAAATGACAGAGAGACCTGATGGGCCAAATGGCCTGATTCTGCTCCTATATCCTGTGCTCTTATGGACTCAAACCACCAAGTTCAAGAACAGTTAAAACCCCACAACCATCAGCCTCCTGAACAAAGAGATAACTATATTCACTTGCCCATCCACTGAGATGTTCCCACAACCAATGATCTCAACTTTAAAGACTCTTCATCTTGTTATTTCATTTTCTCATTTATTTATTTCTATTTACTTATGTTTGTATTTGCTCAGTTTGGTGTCTTCTGCGCTCTAGTTGATCTTTCATTGATCCTGTTATAGTTAGTATTCTATAGATTTGCTGAGTATGCCCGCAGGAAAATGAATCTCAGGGTTGCATATGGTGACATATACGTATGTGTTTTGAAAATTAATTTTCTTTGAAGCTTTGTTTGCTTTAGAAGCATGGCAATACTTACAGTCTGCCTACCACAACCCATGCTGATTTGATGCAACTGATGTATTTGACTGTATGTGTGACAAAAAATCTTTTGAAAGTGCTTCAATTATTTTCCCCTGAATTATCAGAGTAGAACGAGGGACAAGATTTCGAAGCAGCAAAAAGCAAAAGTGAGATTAACATCAAGAAAATCCACTTTGCACCACAGTGATCAACTCCACAGGAGGGTAATCAAGGCCAATAATCTCATAAAAAGAAGCGTTAATTAGCCACAATTGAGAATTATTTCTGCAAGTGGAAGCCTCATTATTCCCCAACGATTGGATGGATAAGATTATCCAATAAAATGGCAGTGACCTGCTGGATCCAACCAAAGGTGTAACTGTTCATCTTTTACATCCTTATCACACTCGCAAGACACTGCGGGATATTAAGAACATCAAGAACTGCAGGTCTACCCCACTGGTGAGTTGCTGGATAGCGATGGAGCTGGACTTGTAGTTCACTGTGTTGCAGCCTCCTTCAGCCAGGAACTCAAATCAAGTTGAGTCACTTTTATTGTCATTTCGACCATAACTGCTGGTACAGTACATAGTAAAACTGAGACAACGTTTTTCAGGACCATGGTGTTACATGACACAGTACAAAACTAGACTGAGCTACGTAAAAATAAACAACACAGAGAAAGCTACACTAGACTACAGACCTACACAGGACTGTGTAAAGTGCACAAAAACAGTGCAGGCATTACAATAAATAATAAACAGGACAGTAGGGCAAGGTGTCTGTCCAGGCTTCGGGTATTGAAGAGACTGATAGCTTGGGGGAAGAAACTGTTACATAGTCTGGTCGTGAGAGCCTGAATGCTTCAGAGCCTTTTCCCAGACGGCAGGAGGGAGAACAGATTATATGAGGGATGCATGGGGTCCTTCATAATGCTGTTTCCTTTGCGGATGCAGCGTGTAGTGTAAATGTCCATGATGGCGGGAAGAGAGACCCCGACGATCTTCTCAGCTGACCTCACTATCCACTGCAGGGTCTTGCGATACAAGTTGGTGCAATTTCCGAACCAGGCAGTGATGCAGCTGCTCAGGATGCTCTCAATACAACCCCTGTAGAATGTGATGAGGATGGGGGTTGGGAGATGGACTTTCCTCAGCCTTCGCAGAAAGTAGAGATGCTGCTGGGCTTTCTTTGCTATGGAGCTGGTGTTGAGGGACCAGGTGAGATTCTCCTCCAGGTGAACACCAAGAAATTTGGTTCTCTTGACGATCTCTACTGACGAGCCGTCGATGTTCAGTGAGGAGTGGTTGCTCCATGCCCTCCTGAAGTCAACAACCATCTCTTTTGTTTTGTTCACATTAAGAGACAGGTTGTTGGCTCTGCACCAGTCCGTTAACTGCTGCACCTCCTCTCTGTAAGCTGACTCGTCGTTCTTGCTGATGAGACCCACCACGGTCCTGTCATCGGTGAACTTGATGATGTGGTTGGAGCTGTGTGTTGCAGCACAGTCGTGGGTCAGCAGAGTGAACAGCAGTGGACTGAGCACACAGCCCTGGGGGGCCCCCGTGCTCAGTGTGATGGTGTTAGAGATGCTGCTCCCGATCCGGACTGACTGAACTCGGTGCCTGATCTACCGGAAGGTGCAGGTGATCATCTCGGACATTTTTGTTGTGATCACAACCTTGTTAAACATTGGTAATATAGAATACTGCCTGTCGGATTCCGTGGTGAGACTGACAGCGGAGGAGCTGCGCGGCCTCGGCTGTGGTGTGGACCAGGCCGCTGAGGAAAGAGATACCAGAGCTGGCTAAATGTCATTGGACTCCGCACTGGTTTGCCAGCTAGCGCCTCTCAGTGGAAGACAAGCTGGATTGCGTTTATCTGCCGCAGGACTGCACATTATGAGGATCTGCTGTGGGCTATTGTTGCAGAAATTTGGCTCCATTTCAACATCCATGTACCATCAATCCACAGACCATGACACTCAGGGACTTGGGCTATATTAGTATTACTTTTTAATATTTTTTGTATGTGTATGTTTTTCTCCTATCATAGTCTTATGTGCTGTGTGCTGCATGTATTGTGATTTGGACCTTGGTCCAGAGGAACACCATTTCATTGGGCTATATTCATGTATGGTTGAATGACAATTAAACTTAAACATCAACATGATTAGCTCTATTTGTTGCATGTATATGCAAACATACAGTGAAATGTGTTGGTTTTTCGTCAACGACCGACACAATCCAAATATGTGCTGGAAGCAGCCTGTAAGTGTTGCCGTGCTTCTGGCAACAACGTAGCACACCCACAACTTACTAACCCTAAGCCGTTTGTCTTTGGAGTGTGGGAGGAAACCGGAGATCAACAGGCAGCTGAAAGCAAAGATTCAACCTGATGAACAGATTGTGGATGGAGCAAGCACCGGAAAGGATCAGCTTTATTCATCATGTACATTTACATGTATTAGGAATTTGTGTTGGGGGAGACATGCAGCAAAAAACAACATACCACAATTATAAAGAGTAAATAATTATACAAAAAAAGTTAAAGGTTAGATTATGAATATGTACAAAATGTGCATAAGTACATAAATTCTACCATATATTTACAATGTAGACAGCATTATAGAAAGCAATTTAAAGTGTTTTCTGTGCAGTGCAAGGGCTGAGGTTATTTGGGGCGGGGGGAGGGTGGGGAGCTAACTAGATAGTTTAACAGATTAACTGCCTGGGGAAGAAACTTTGAAGATGAGTGAATTTTTTTGTTTTAGTAGCTCTATAGAGCTTTCAAAAGGGAGCTTTTGGAAACGGCAGTTTCCCTGGTGGGTAGGGTCTACGTTGGGTTTTCCTGCCTGTTTCTTTATCCTGGACACACACAAGTCCTGCAGTGACAGTGTAGCGTAAAGCTTTTAAAAGCCAAAAAAAATGAGTACTTCAACACTACAAACATCATCTGTCAACCAAATAACCAAATAAGGGCACACCAATATCTTCAATGCTACTGGCCAATACTGTACAATAATAGTTTAATGTGAATCACAAACAAGAGAAAATCTGCTGACGCTGGAAATCCAGAGCAACACACACAATATGCTGGAGGAACTCAGCAGGTCAAGCAGCATCTGTGGAAAAGAGTACAGTCGATGTTTTGGGCCGAAACCCTTCGGCAGAAAAGGAGAAAGAGAGCTGAGGAGTAGATTTAAAAGATGAGGGGAGAGGGGAGAGAGAAACACAAGGCAATAGGTGAAACCTGGAGGGGGAGGGGTGAAGTAAACAGCTGTGAAGTTGATTGGTGAAAGAGACAAGAGGCCATGGAAGAAAGAAAAAGTGGGGAGGAGCACCAGAGGGAGGCGATGGGTGGGCAAGGAGATGAGGTGAGAGAGGGAAAAGGGTTGGGGAATGGTGAAGAGGGGGGCGGCATTACCGGAAGTTCTGAGAAATTGATGTTCATGCCATCAGGTTGGAGGCTAGCCAAAAGTAATATAAGGTGTTAGTCCACCAACTTAAGTGTGGCCTCATCACGACAGTGGACGAGGCCGTGGATGGATATATTGGAATGGGAATGGGAAGTGGAATTAAGATGGGTGGCCACTGGGAAATCCCACTGCTTCTGGCAGACAGAATGTAGTTGCTCAGCAAAGCTGTCTCCCAATCTGTGTTTGGTCTCATCGATGTACAGGAGGCCACACCGGGAGCATCAGACACAGTTAATGACCCCCAACAGACTCAGGTGAAGTGTTGCCTCACCTAGAAGGACTATTTAGCGCCCTGAATAGTAGTGAGGGATAAGGTGTAGGGTCATGTGTCGCACTTGAACACCTATTGCCTCCCTCTGGTGCTCCTCGTCATTTTTTCATTCATCCATGACCTTCTGTCTCTTTCACTAATTTTAAGGTGATTGGAGGAAAGTTTAGGGGGGAGATAGAGGTAAGTTCTTTACACAGAGATGGTGGGTATGTGGAATGTGCTGCCAGATGTGATGGTAGAGGCAGATATGTTAAGTGCAATTATAAAACTCTTAGATAAGCACGTGGATGATAGAAAAATGGAGAGCTATGTGGGAGGAAAGGGTTAGATTAATCTTAGAGTAGGTTACCATCCTACATAGTTGACTGAAAGGACCTGTCTTGTGCTATCATGTCCTTTCAAAAATGCTGGAGGAACTGGTGTGTTAAAGAAATGTGAACCAAATAGGGCACAGGTTTTATCAATAAAGATCCATGCTACATGGAAATTGGCCTCTGTTGTTGACTGTTGATTGGAAAGGTATAAAAACAGTCCCTGTGATAAAGTTACACCAGGTTAGTGGAGCACACTAAAAAGCTGTCCCTGATGTTGCTCATAAATAATGTAATTTTCACAAGTGTTTCTGTGGTAATCTAAAACTAGCATCAAGTCATATGTGCAAATATCACAACTTCTTCATGAAATAGCAAGTATTTGTTTTTCTTCAGAAGACGGTTTCCATACTTTGATTTAGAAATTCAACTGTTAGTTTATTTTTCACGAATGTCACACAGCCTATTTTTGTATAAACATACTGTGAACTGCAGAACTGCTGTACTGCAGAAAAATGTATCACACTGAGAAAAATAACTCATTCCTGCCTGGTTAGAAGCTTTATTCTGTAATTAATTTTAGGAACCACGTTGCCCCCTTATGCAATGCTTTCTAACAAAAATATCTGGGCAATAATAACTTCATTGTTGAAATCAACTATCTGCCTCCTTTATTCCCAATTCATAGAACAGTACAGCACAGTACAGGCCCTTCAGATGTTGTGCCGACATCTTAACCTATTCTAAGATCAATCTAATCATTCCCTCCTATATAGCCCTCCAATTTTCTACCATCTATGTGCTAAGAGGTTCTTAAATATCCATAATGTATCTAACCCCACTACCACTACCCACCACTCTCTGTGTTATGAACGTACCTCTGACATCCCCACTAAACCTTCCTCCAATCACCTTAAAATTTTGCCCCCTTGTATTAGCCATTTCCACTCTGGGAAAAAGTTTCTGGCTGCACACCTCTGTCACTTCTCATCCTCCTTCCCTCCAAAGAGAGAAAAAAAAGTTCAAAGTAAAACTTATTATGAGAGTACATACATGTCACCAATATAATCCTGAGATTCCTTTCCCTGTGGACATACTCAGCAAATTTATAGAACAGTAACTGTAAACAGGATCAATAAAAGAGCAAGAGCATAAAATACATCAAACTGCACAACTGCAAATATAAATATGTAACAATAAATAATGAGAGCATGAAATAACAAGGTAAAGAGTCCTTAAAGTGAGATGATTGGTTGTGAAAACATCTCAATAGATGAGCGTAGTTATCCTCTTTTGTTCAAGAGCCTGATGGTTGAGGGGTAGTAACTGATCTTGAACTTGTTGGTGAGAGTCCTGAGGTACCTGTACCTTCTTCCTGATGGCAGCAGTGAGAAACGAGCATGGCCTGGGTGGTGAGGATCTCTGATGATGAATGCTGCTTTCCTGTGACAGTGTTTCATGTGGAAGTGCTCAATGGTTATGAGGGTTTTACCCGTGACGTACTGGGTGGAATCTACTACCTTTTGTATGATATTCCATTCAAAGACATTGGTGTTTCCATACCGGTCTGTAATACAGCCAGTCAGCACACTTTCCAATGCATACGCTGTAGAAGCTTGTCAAGGTTTTTGATGACATGTCGAATCTCCGCAGAATCCTGACTAAGCGGAGGCGCTGTCGTGCTTTCTTCGCAATTACGTTTACATGATGAGTCCAGGACAGGTCCTCTGAGATCGTGACACCCAGGAATTTAAAGTTACTGACCCTCTCCACCTCTGACCCTCAAGGAGTACTGGCTCATGGACCCCTGGTTTCCCTCTCCTGAAGTCTGCAATCCCCAGCTTGCTCAACCTATCAATGGCCATTTTATTAAATAAAGATAAAAGGCTAAACTAAGAGATTCTGCAGATACTGGAAATCCACAGTATCATTCACAAAATGCTGGAGGAACTCATCAGAGCAGACAATATCTATGGAGAGGAATAAATAAACAACATTTTAGGCCAGATCCTTCATCAGGACTGCAAAGGAAGGCCAATCAATTAAATTCATACACCAAAGCATCATCAGCGCCTCAGTTTATTCTAGATATCACACTGTTCTATTCATGGTGACTAATGGATTATTATGTATTTTTGTAACCAAGTGATATGTAGAGATCAAACTCAGCGGAATTTCCTGATTTCCTGTGTCACTACTGTGGAAATACAAAATCAAAGACAAGGATTTCACCTAGTAATCTTCATTCACAATTTAATTTTCTGATATAACTGTGAATAAATTAATTTTAAACTATTTACATACACCCAGTGGCCATTTTATTAGGTACACCTGCTTATTAATGCAAATATTTAATCAGCCAATCATCTGGCAGCAACTCAATGCATAAAAGCATGCAGACATGATCAAGAGGTTCAGTTGTTCTTCAGACCAAACATCAGAATGGGGAAGAAATGTGATCTAAGTGACTTTGACAGTGGAATGAGTGTTGGTGGCAGATGGTGTGGTTTGAGTATCTCAGAAACTGCTAATCTCCTGGGATTTTCGTGCATAAGTCTCTAAAGTTTACGGAGATTGGTGCAAAAAAAAACCCCAAAAAATTGCAGTAAGCTGAATTTCTGAGGATCAAAATGTTTTGTTAATGAGAGAGGTCTGAGAGGAATGGCCAGGCTGCTTCAAGCTGACAGGAAGGTGACAGTAACTCAAATAACCACAGTGGTGTGGAGAAGAGCATGTCTGAATGCACAAAACAAAACAAAAAATGGGATCAGAGGTGGAAAGGGTCAGTAACTTCAAATTCATTGGTCCTCCACAAACCGGGTCAACACGTGGATGGCGTGTGGAGGTTTGCATGCTTCATCAGGCGATGCCAACTCAGGGCCACCTATGTTGGAATGGCTGTGGACGAGATGCCAGACAAAGATCGATCTAATCCTGGCTCCCGAACAGACAAATTTATGGCTACCCCTCCAGAGCCATGACATATAAAACAACAATTCCTAGTGTCACTACCTCAGATGACCTATTTATAATCATATAAATATAATTACAAAGAAAGCACAATAGAACCTCTACTTCCTCAGGAGTCTGTGCAAATTCCGCATGTCATTGATTGCAAACCTTGGCAAACTTCTATAGATGTGTGGTGGAAAGTGTGCTGACTGGTTGCATTATGGCCTGGTATGGGAACACCAATGCCTCTGAGTGGATAATCTTACAAAAGGTAGTGGGTTCGACCCAGTACATCACAGGTAAAATCCTCCCAACCATTGAGCACATCTACATGAAACATTGCTGTAGAAAAGCAACAACCATCATCAAAGATCCTCACCACCCAGGCCTGCTCTTTTCTCACTGTTGCCATCAGGTAGAAGGTACCTCAGGACTCCCAACACTAGGTTCAAGAACAGTTACTACTCCTCAACCATCAGGCTCTTGAACAAAAGGGGATAGCTATACTCATATAAGGAATAATTTAAGAACCATGTTATATTGTTATTTCATGCTCATTATTTATTGCTATTTATTTATATCTGCATTTGCACAGTTTGTTTACAGTTAACAGTTCCTGATGTTTACAATTTACAGTTACCATTCTATAGATTTGCTAACTATGCCCACAGAAACAGAATCTCAGGATTGTATGTGGTGACATGCATGTACTTTGATAATAAATTTAACTTTGAATTTTGAAACATTGAAACTTGAAGTGGATGGGCTCCACCAACAGAAGGCCACTTGATTAGGTGCAGGAGGTACCTAATCAAGTGGCCACTGAGTGAATTTATCACAAAGGTTACACCCACAAAAGGTTGAAGGAGTTCAGCAGGGGCACCCAATGAATGGTCTCAGCCCAAAACGTTCACTATTTATTACCCACCATAGATGTTGCCTGACCTGCTGAGATCCTCAAGGATTTTGTATGTGTTATTCCGGATTGAGAAATGAGGTGTGACCTCATATGGAACGTTGAAAGGCCTCAATAGAGTGGATGTGAAGAAGATGTTTCCTATGGTGGGGGAATCTAAGACCAGAGGGCACAACCTCAGAATAGAAGGGTGTCATTTAGAATGAGATATGGAGGAATTTCTTTAGCCAGAGAGCACTGAATCTGTGGAATTTGTTGCCAATTCTTTGGGTATGTTTAACGCAGAGGTTGATAGATTCTTGATTTATCATGGCATAAAGGGACATGAACAGAAGGCAGGAGACTGGGGCTGAGACGGAAATGTATCAGCCATGGTGAAATGGTGCAGCAAACTCAATGGGCCAAACAGCCTAATTCTGCTCTTATATTTTATGGTCTTATGGTCTAACTTCCAGCAGCTGCAGAATCTCTTGTGTCTCTCAAAAACGTCATCCAACATATATCATCAATGAAGGTATGATATTAAATATAAAAAGGTGATAATAAATTACTTAAATCCATTGCTTGTTAATCAGTCTTTCAATGTGTCACAAGTAACTTTATCAAAGTTTTAGAGACATTTGCAGACTTGTTCCTTTAGCAACCAAGAATCCAAATTATATGAAAATCTTTGTACTGTTATAGTTTTCAATAACCAAGCAACACTGGAAGATTTGTGTCTTTTACTAAAACAATCCTTTGAAATTCCATACATTTTTAAAACACGTATCTCCAGGACTTAAATCTAACATTAAATGATTTTTTTATAAATCCCTTAAATAACTGGAATGCCTCTGCAAATGTATGCTTTGTTCTATCTATTCCATTTTTTTTTAACATACCTATAATCAGAACCTCCAGATAAATCCTCTGAACTTTATCCATGACTGCTATTGTCAGTCTGAAAGTCAAGTTTGTCTGGAACAACTTATCAGAAGAACTCTCTGTAACCCAGATTTGCTTCCGGCAGGCAGTGACATGTTATCACCAATAGCGAGGCATAGTGTACTACAACAAAGAAACAGGCCCTTCGGCTAATCCAGTCTGCGATTAACTCTTATTCTGCCTTGTCCCACTGACTCACATCTGGACCATATCTCTCCATACCCCTCCCATCCATGCATTTATATAGATTTCTCTTAAATATTGAGGTCAAACCTACATTCATCACTTCTGCTGGCAGCTTGTTCCACATTATCACCACATTCTCGGTGAAGAGGTTCCTCTTAAATTCCACCTTTCACCCTTAACCCATGACCTCTAGTTCTAGTCTCACCCAACCTCAGTGCAAAAAGCCTACTTGTGTTTACCCTGTCTGTAGCCCTATGCTCCTATTATCCTATGCTCCAGGGAATAAAATTCCTAATCTATTCAACCTTTCTCTATAATTCAGATGCTCAATTCCTATTTGAATTTAGCAAATGTAATCATGCTTTGTACAAGAGAAACTGCAGGTAAAGATCTTTAGGTTGAGGAGCCTGTGGTATGAAACTATCGTACACGATTTCACGACTGAATGTGACTAAGTTAAAATCCTATATCTTACGATCTTATGGTCTTGTAGTCACACTTTACAGTACAAATGACTGGGTTCAATTCCTGCCACTGCCTGTAAGGTGTCTGTAACAGCGTGGGTTTCCTCCAGGTGCTTGAGTTTTCTCCTATAGTCCAAAGACGTAACAGCTGGTAGGTTAATTGGTCATTGTAAATTCTCCTATAATTAGGCTAGGATTAAATCAGGGGACTCCTGGGCACCGTGGCTTGAAGGGACAGAATGACCTATTCCCTGCTGAATATCAATAAATAAATAAATAAATTCCATGAGTCAGAGGATACATAATCCTCTCATGTTTGGAAGGAGAGAGTGGGAGAATCAGGGAACCTTTGCCTGGCTAAGTAATTGGAACATGGTGTTGTCATAATCAATATTGCTTCGTCAGAGGGCATGCACAATACAGCATCAGCCCTGATTGAGCCACTGGTGCCTATTAGAAAAAGTCCAGCCTTCTGGGATACTCAGACTATGACAGATTATGAAGACTAGCAAACGTGCACAGATCTACAGTGGAGAGCATACTAGTTGCATCACCCCATTGGGATGGAGGCTGCAATGCACAGGATCGCAAGAAGCTGTAGAGAGTTGTAAACTCAGCCAGCTCCATCACAAGCATGAACCTCCCACTACTGAGGACATCTTCTAAAGGCGTTGCCTTAAGAAGGAGGTAATTATCATTAAGTACCCCCACCACCCAAGACATGCCTTCTTCTCATTCCTTCCATCAGGGAGAAGGTACAGGAGCCTGACAACCCACACTCAACATTTTAGGAACAGCTTCTTGCCCTCCACCACCAGATTTCTGAATGGTCCATGAACACTACCTCACTATTCCTCTTTTGTACTATCTATCTATATTTATTTATGTAACTTATAGTAATTTTTTGCATTGTACTGCTGCTAATAAAGAAAAAAAATTACAACATACATGAGGGGAAATAAAGCTGACTCTGATACTGACAGATACTGACCACAAACTTTACTCCATTTTTGCCAGCTCCCCAAAGTAACAGTGATAACAGGGGCAGCCTGGTAGCAGGTGATTTGGTGGGAGCAGCACTGTAACATAGTGCTTAGCCTAGCACTATCACCGTACCAACAACCTGGGTTCAATTCCGCCACTGTAAGGAGTTTGTACGTTCTCACCATGAACGTGTGGGTTTCCTCCGGGTGCTCTGGTTCCCGCCGACAGTCCAAAGACATATGGACTAGTTGGTTAATTGGTCATATTGGTGTAATTGGGCTACTTGGGCTAGATGAGTTTGTTATCATTCTGTACCTCTAAATAAGTAAATGAGATAAAAATCTAGACTGTTCTGAGCTCTACCATAACTAGCAATCATTTAGAGCAGGGATCCTAACCTGGGGTCCACAGACTCCTTGGTTAATGGTAAGGTTCTATGACATAAAAAAGATGGGAACCCCTGGTTTAGAGACTCCTGGTCTCCATATGACTATAAGACATAGGAGCAGAATTAGGCCATTCAGCCCATCGAGTCTGCTCTGCAATTCCATCATGGCTGATTTATTATTCCTCTCAATCCCATTCTCCCACCTTCTCCCTGTAACCTTTCCAATCAAGAACCTATCAATAAATAAATAAATCTATCAACCTCCACTTTAAATATACCCAATGACTTGGCCTCCACAGGCTCACCACCATCTAGCTATACATGGCGGTAAAACAAAGGGATCTGGAAATACAGGTACATAATTTATTGAAAGTGTTGTCACGTGTTCATAGAATCATAAAGAAAGCTTTTAGCACCTTAGTCTTCATAAATCACTGTATTGAGTACAGAAGATAGCATGTTATGTTGGAGTTGTACAAGACATTGGTGAATCCTAATTTGGAGTATTGTGTTAGTTTTGGTCACACCCCTACAGGAAAGATGTAAAAAAGGTTGAAAGAGTGTAGAGAAAATTTACAAGGATGTTGCTGGGTCTGGAGGATCGGAGTTATAAGAAAAGATTGAATAGGTTAGGACTGTAATGCTTAGAATGTAGAATATTGAGGAGAGATTTGATAGAGGTATACAAAATTATGAGGGTATAGATAGGGTATATGCAAGCAAGCTTTTTCCACTGAAGTCACCAGAGGTCATGGATTAAGCGTGAAAGGTGAAAAGTTTAAGGGGAACATGAGGGAAAAATTCTTCACTCAGAGGGTTATGAGAGAGTGGACTGAGGTGCCAGCACAAGTGGTGCATACAAGCTCTATTTCAATGTTTAAGAGAAGTTTGGATAGGCACGTGGATGGTAGGGGTATGGACGGCTATGGTCCCGGTGCAGGTCAATGGGAGTAGACAGTTTAAGTGGTTTTGGCAGAGGCTAGATGGGCCAAAGGGCCTGTTTTTGTGCTGTACCTCTCTATAACTTTAAAGAAATTCCTCCTCGTCACTGTTCTAAAGGGATTCTTTGCATTCTGAGGCTTTGCCCACTGGTCCTATACTCTCTCACTACAGGAAACAGCCTTTCTATATCCACTTTATCTAGGACAATCAACATTTGATTAATTTCAATGAGATCCCATCCTCATTCTTTGAAACTCCAGCAAGTACAGGCTCAAAGCCATCAAACGCTCATCATATGTAAATCTTGTTGATCCTAGGATCATTCTTGTGAACCTCCTCTGGACCCTCTCCAATGACAGCACAGATCTTCTTAGATAAGGGGTCCAAACTGCTCACTATACTCCAAGTGTGGTCCAACCCGTGCTTATAAAACCTTCTACAACAGCAGTTTCTTCAGCAGGGAACAGCAGAACTAGTGTAATGAGAATAAAGGATTTTCATCACTCCCCCTAGTTCTTTATTCAAACATTGGAAGGTAAGCAAGCCTCCTTTTCAATTTACCAGGAACCAGTTTTAGTACCAAAAGAGATCACATCAATTACAAGGTGTCGTCATTTTCTTTCTTGGCCTGGCAACTGGCTAACTGCTGGAGACTGTTTACAAAATTATTCCCATTCCTCAGCACCTGGAGTGAGATCCCTTAAACTTAATAGGTTGATAAGTTGGTAAGAAAGAAGGTGCTTTTTATTTTGCCAGCTTACATTTTTAATAGAAAACATCATCTTTCAAATTGAATCAAAGCTCCAGAAATGAAACAACCCATGTCGGCCAGATTTATGGCATGTTGGACTGGCAATTAAAACCATCCCACAGCAAAAATCTGAAGGAGTCTTTAGTGATTATTAACCTGCAGCCTGTATACTGCCAAACTAACAACCATACAACATATGTGAAATGTTTAAAACATCTTTTTTCTGTTCCATGATTGCTACACAACAGGATTCAATAGGGCACTTGAACAAGGTCCTACAATCTCATGCACACACAAAATTCTGGAGGAACGCAGAAGGTCATGCTGTCTCTATGGAGGGAAATGCATAGTTGATGCTTTGAGTCAAGTCCCTTCACCAGGACCAGCAATCTCATGGCTAAAATTCAAGTTTTGAGCCTTTAAATCTGGGGCAACTCTCCTCAACTTACCAGTAGCTTTTGATCTGTAATGTTCATCCAAGAGTGCATGCTGGCCTCTAATTCAATGACTTGACATTGCCTGCCTGGATTTTAGACCATAAGACCATGAGACAGAGGTGAAGAATTAGGCTATTTGGCCCATTGAGAATGCTCTGCCATTCCATCATGGCTGACCTTTTCTCCCCTCAACTTCATTCTCCTGCCTTCTCCCATTAACCTTTGACACCCTTACTCATAAAGAACCCATCAACCTCCATTTTAAATATACAGTACTTAATGACTTGGCCTCCACAGCCGGCTGTGGCATGAATTCCACAGATTCGCCACACTCAAGCTAACAAAATTCCTTTTCGTCTCTGCTCTAAATGGATATCCCTCTAATCTGAGGCTGTGCCCTCAGGTCCTAGACTCTCCCACTATTGGAAGCATCCTTTCTACGTCCATTCTACCTAAGCTTTTCAATATTTGGTAGGTTTTAATGAGACTCCCCCCCTCATTCTTCTAAACTCCAATGAGGACAGCCCAGGGCCATCAAACTCTCAAGTTTCAATAGGCTCTTGTGTTCAAGTCTCTGGAATTCAGCTGAAACCCACAACCTACAAACTCAGGAATATAAGTGCGATCACTGTGGCATGGCTCAAACCTAAGAGTAGCTTAAAGTAACTGGAAGGAAATCCGCATTCAATTACAATTTTTTTTAAAATAAGGAATTCCCAGTGGATTTAAAAACTCTGGAATCAATTAAGAAATAACTTGAAGTTGCCATGGGTGAGCTGCTAGGATGAACTAAATCTTATTTTGTGACAATCTAGTGCATCTTACACTGCGCTTTTAAACTCATTGTGCATTGCAATGAGTTTAAAAGCACAGTGAAGGATGCACTAGATTGTCACAAAATAAGATTTAGTTCATCCTAGCAGCTCACCCATGGCAACTTCAAGTTATTTTTAAACTCATTGCGATGCACAAACATAGAGAAATCTTTAGATTGTCAAGGCATTGTCTGGTAATGCCAATAATGTTACAACAAATACCTAATTCCATATTATCGTAAGAACTTCTGCAGAAAACCACAAAATATCATCACTGGACTTTATACTTCATAAACACATTCTTTCTTCTAGTGTTGAACTAGTTTTCAATTTAATCAAAAACAAACTACTACAAAGGCAGCCTCACTTGAACCAACTATGCAAACCCCTCGGCCTAAAGAAATTCCTCCTCACCTCTCTTCTAAATGGACATCCTTCTATTCTGAAGTTGCCCAAGAGGACAACTACAGAGAGGGTCAGACCACTTGAGAATAAAGGGGGGAACGTTTGCTTGGATGCAGAGGATTGTCCTTAATGAGTATTTACATCAGTATTTATCAAAGAGAAGGATAGGGAGATATGTACTCAGCATGTTGATATGCTAGGGCATTTCAAGGTAAAGGAGGAGGTAGCATTGGGTCTCTTGAAGAGAACTAAGGTGGATATGTCCCCAGGACCTGATGGCATATATCCCAAGTTATTGACAGTGGCAAGAGAAGAAATTGCTGGGACCTTGACCAATAACTTCACATTTTCTCTAGCCACAGACGAGGTCCGCTGACTGGTGAGTAGCTAATGTTGTTCTGTTACTCAAGAAGGGAACCAGAGGAAATCCTGGAAACTATAGACCGGTGAGTCTAACATCAGTGGTAAGGAAGTTACTGGAAGGAACTCTATAAATTCTCATAGAATTTATGAGAACTTGGAAAATCCTGGCCTAATTAGGGAGAGTCAGCATGGGCATGTTCAGGGCAAGTCGTGCCTTAATGAATTTTATTGAGTTTATTGATGAGGTGACTAAGGTTATTGATGAAGGCAGAGTTGTGGATGTTGTATAATTAGATTTTAGTAAGACAAGGTTCCGCACGGAAGGTTAGTTAGGAAGGTTCAATCATTAGGTATTAATATTGAAGTAGTAAAATGGACTCAACAGTGGCTGGATGGGAGATGCCAGAGAGTAGTGGTGGATAACTTTGTCAGGTTGGAGGTCGGTGACTAGTGGTGTGCCTCAGGGATCTGTACTGGGTCCAATGCTGTTGGACATATACATTTATGATCTGGATGATGGGGTGGTAAATTGGATTAGTAAATATGCAGATGATACTAAGGTAGGTGGCGTTGTGGATAATGAAGTAGGTTTTCAAAGCTTGCAGAGAGATTTAGGCCAGTTAGATGAGTGGGCTGAACGATGGCAGATGGAGTTTAATGCTGATAAGTGTGAGGTGCTACATTTTGGTAGGAATAATCCAAATAGGACATACATGGTAAATGGTAGGGCATTGAAAAATGCAGTAGAACAGAGTGATCTAGGAATAATGGTGCATATTTCCCTGAAGGTGGAATCTCATGTGGATAGGGTGGTGAAGAAAGCTTTTGGTATGCTGGCCTTTATAAATCAGAGCATTGAGTATAGGAGTTGGGATGTAATGTTAAAATCGTACAAGGCATTGGTAAGGCCAAATTTGGAGTATTGTGTACAGTTCTGGTCACTGAATTATAGGAAAGATGTCAACAAAATAGAGAGAGTACAGAGAAGATTTACTAAATGTTACCTGGGTTTCAGCACCTAAGTTACAGAGAAAGGTTGAACAAGTTAGGTCTTTATTCTTTGGAGCGTAGAAGGTTGAGGGGGGGACTTGATAGAGGTATTTAAAATAATGAGGGGGATAGATCGAGTTGACGTGGATAGGCTTTTTCCATTGAGAGTAGGGGAGATTCAAGCAAGAGGACATGAGTTGAGGGTCAGGGGGCAAAAGTTTAAGGGTAACACGAGGGGGAATTTCTTTACTCAGAGAGTGGTATCTGTGTGGAACGAGCTTCCAGTAGAAGTGGTAGAGGCAGGTTCAGTATTGTCATTTAAAGTAAAATTGGATAGGAATATGGACAGGAAAGGAATGGAGGGTTATGGGCTGAGTGCGGGCCAGTGGGACTAGGTGAGAATAAGCGTTCGGCACGGACTAGAAGGGCCGAGATGGCCTGTTTCCGTGCTGTAATTGTTATATGGTTATATGGCTATTTGACAAGGTCCCTTCAGGGAGGCTCATCCTGAAGATTAAGATGAATCCACTATTTGGATTCAGAACTGGCTTGCCCACAGAAGACAAGAGGTTAGTGGTGAAATGAAGGTCTGTGGTTAGTGGTGTTCCACAGGGATCTGTGCTGTTTGTGATGTATATAAATGAAAATATAGATATGTGTATGTTTGCTGATGGTGGTGCTGTGGATAGTATAGAAGAATGGCAAAGAATACAGTGGGATTTAAATCAGTTGCAGATATAGGCTTAGAAATGGCAAACGGTGTTTAACCTGGAAGTGTTGTAACTTGCTAGGTCAAACGTAATGAGACATTGTTACGGGCAAGATCCTTAACAACATTGATAAGCAGAGGGATCTTGGGGACCAGGTTCATAACTCCCTGAAAATAGCTACACAGGTTAATAGGATGGTTAAGAAGACATATGGTATGCTTGCCTTCATTAGTTGCAGCATTGAATTCAAAAGTCCGGAGGTTATGTTGCATCTTATAAATCTCTAGTTAGGCACCATCTGATGTTTTAGCTCTGGTTACTCCACTATAGGAAGGATGTCGATTCTTTGGAGATGGTGCAGAAGACGTTTATCAGGATGGTGCCTGGATTAGAGGACATGTGATATAACAAGATTTAGAGAATCATGGTCTGATCAGGGACAGTCAGCATGGCTTTGTGAAGGGCAGATCATGCCTAACAAGCCTGATAGAGTTCTTTGAGGAGGTGACCAGGCATATAGATGAGGGTAGTACAGTGGATGTGATCTACATGGATTTTAGTAAGGCATTTGACAAGGTTCCACACGGTAGGCTTATTCAGAAAGTCAGAAGGCATGGGATCCAGGGAAGTTTGGCCAGGTGGATTCAGAATTGGCTTGCCTTTTACCTATTTAGGTATTAAAATTACTAAAAAACATAAAGATCTGTTTAAAACTAATTTTTTACCCTTAATAGATCAAATTAAGCAACTTGCTAATAGATGGTCCCCACTATCTTTGTCTTTGGTAGGCAGAGTTAATGCCATTAAGATGATGATACTACCTAAATTTCTATATTTATTTCAAGCATTACCAATTTTTATCCCTAAATCTTTTTTTGATATGGTTGACTCTAAAATATCTTCCTATTTGTGGCAGAACAAAAATCCTAGATTAGGTAAAAAATATTTACAGAAGCCAAAGAAGGAGGGCGGCTTGGCTTTACCAAACCTAAGATTTTACTATTGGGCAGTTAATATACGGTATTTGATATTTTGGACACAAGAATTGACTACAGTAGCTGGTCCACAATGGGTAAATTTGGAATGTAAATCTGTGCAAGATTTCTCATTGATCTCAATCTTAGGATCTTCACTTCCTTTTTCGTTACTCAAAATTAATAAACAGATAACTAATCCCATAGTTAAGTATACATTACGAATCTGGTTTCAATTTCGTAAATCTTTTGGCTTGAATAAGTTTATACTGTCAAGTCCTATAATATCTAATTACTTCTTTCGGCCATCATCTATAGATCAAGCTTTTTTCCTATGGAAAACAAAAGGTATAACATGTTTTCGTGATCTGTTTTTGGATGATAACATTATGTCCTTTGAACAGTTATCTAACAAATACAATTTATCTAAAACCCATTTTTTTAGATACTTACAAATTAGAAATTTTCTATATAATGAATTAAAGTCTTTTTCGAAACAATGTCCATTGGACATTACAGAGAGAATTCTAACTCTTAATCCTTATCAAAAGGGTTTAGTAGCTATCATTTACAATATGATTATGAAGGTACAGCCAGATATATCAGAAAAAATTAAGAAGGAATGGCAGGAAGAATTGCATTGCCCTATATCTACTGAGCAATGGGAAAAAATTTTATTATTGGTAAACTCATCCTCTATTTGTGCTAAACATGCTCTAATACAATTCAAGGTTGTACACAGAGCCCACATGTCTAAAAATAAACTTGCTCGATTTTATTCTTATGTTAATCCAACCTGTGATAGATGTCATTCTGATATTGCTACATTGACCCATATGTTTTGGTCTTGTCCTTGTTTACAAAGCTATTGGAAGGATATTTTTAATATCATTTCAAGAGTTTTAAATATTAATCTTCAACCGCATCCTTTTACTGCAATCTTTGGTCTACCTATGATAGATAATATGTGTCTATCTGCTTCATCTCAGCGAATGATTGCATTTGTTACACTAATGGCTAGAAGATCTATTTTATTGAACTGGAAAGAAATTAATCCTCCAACTGTATTTCAGTGGCTCTCTCAAACCATTTCCTGTTTGAGTTTAGAAAAAATTAGAAGTGTGGTCTTTAACTCCTCAGTTAAATTTGAGGAAACTTGGAGACCATTTATTCAACATTTTCATGCGAATTAAATGGTCTGATCCTGAACCTTATTGTTACCATCCTGAATTGTATAAATGGAGGTTGGGAGTCATTGGCACTACTGTATGAATTTAACATTATACAATTGCCCATGTTAGTTGTTTTTTTTATATATATTGTTTTTTTTTCTTCTTCTTTTTGGGGTTTTTTTTTGCTTTTCTTTTTAAATCCTTCATATTAATATTATAAGTTTGGGAGACTTTTTACATTGATTAATACATAATTGATTATTAATGAATCTATTGTGTACTCTCAAATGTTTTTGTACTTATATTTTACTTATGTTTTTTTCTCAAAATCAATAAAAAGATTTGAAAAGAATTGGCTTGCCTGCAGAAGGCAGAGGGTCGTGGTGGAGGGAGTACATTCAGATTGGAGGGTTGTGACTAGTGGTGTTCCACAAGGATCTGTTCTGGGACCTCCACTTTTTGTGATTTTTATTAACAACCTGGATGTGGGGGTAGAAGGGTAGGTTGGCAAGTTTGCAGATGACAGAAAGGTTGGTGGTGTTATAGATAGTGTAGAGGACTGTCGAAGATTGCAGAGAGACATTGATAGGATGCAGAAGTGGGCTGAGAAGTGGCAGATGGAGTTCAACCCGGAGAAGTGTGAGGTGGTACACTTTGGAAGGACAAACTCCAAGGCAGAGTACAAAGTAAATGGCAGGATACTTGGTAGTGTGGAGGAGCAGAGGGATCTGGGGGTACATGTCCACAGATCCCTGAAAGTTGCCTCACTGGTAGATAGGGTAGTTAAGAAAGCTTATGGGGTGTTAGCTTTCATAAGTCGAGGGATAGAGTTTAAGAGTCGTGGGGTAATGGTGCAGCTCTATAAAACTCTAGTTAGGCCACACTTGGGAGTACTGTGTCCAGTTCTGGTCGCCTCACTATGGAAGCATAGTGGAAGTGGATGTGGAAGCATTGGAAAGGGTACAGAGGAGATTTACCAGGATGCTGCCTGGTTTAGAGAGTATGGATTATGATCAGAGATTAAGGGAGCTAGGGCTTTACTCTTTGGAGGGAAGGAGGATGAGAGGAGACATGATAGAGGTGTACAAGATATTAAGAGGAATAGACAGAGTGGATAGCCAGTGCCTCTTCCCCAGGGCACCACTGCTCAGTACAAGAGGACATGGCTTTAAGGTAAGGGGAGGGAAGTTCAAGGGGGATATTAAAGGAAGGTCATTCACTCAGAGAGTGGTTGGTGCGTGGAATGCATTGCCTGAGTCAGTGGTGGAGGCAGATACACTAGTGAAATTTAAGAGACTACTAGACAGGTATATGGAGGAATTTAAGGTGGGGGGTTGTTTGGGAGGCAGGGTTTGAGGGTTGGCACAACATTGTGGGCCGAAGGGCCTGTAATGTGCTGTACTATTCTATGTTCTGTGTTCTAAAACATCACTTCCCGCACCCTTCTCTTACACTTTTCAATACCTAGGTGGCCTTCATGAATTTTCCCAAGCATTTCTTTTTGGAGACTTTTAAGAATTACAATTCTACAACCTTTGTACAATATCCCACCCACAACAGAAAGTTCTGATCTGTGGTTCCAATATTCTTGTACTTCTGAGGTACAGTCATGCTTATTATCTGGCCATCCATCCATCACCACTTGTAGTACCTGACTGAGAATTTTGTCCTTCTCTGTCTTAAGACGCAGCAGTTCCAACCCTTCAGGAGCAACAAGTACAGTCTCTATGATTATATTAACAAATGCCTGAACATCAACAGCGTCCCTGTGACTGTCTTTTGTTGTTGGATCCACAGCTCTGGGAAGTGTGTCAGCCGTGTACATGAATATTCCAGGTGTGTATGACACATTGAACGCATATCTTTGCAATTTGATCATCATTCACTGAATTCGCAAAGGACAGTCACTTAAAGGTTTGTGAAACAATGCAATCAGAGGCTTATGATCAGTTTCAACGTCAGTAGATTGCCCTGACACAAACTGATGAAATCTCTCGCAAGCGAACATGATACTGAGCAATTCTTTTTCAATTTGGGCATACCTTGTTTCTGGATCAGATAACGAACAAGATGCATATGCCACTGGTAGCCATTCCATATCATGTTTCTGGAGTAATACTGCCCCTAAGCCTGCTTGAGATGCATCACATGAGATTTTGATGGGTCTCTCAGCATCATAGAATTTTAACACAGGTTTCTTTAGTGAGCACTTTGTTGAGATTTTGCCATGCCTTCTCCTGTTCATGATTCCAGCTCCATTCGTTTTTATTTTCTGTTAGTTGCCTCAATGGAGGAAGCTGTTCCGAAAGATTGGGTATGAATTTTCCCATGTAGTTCCCCATTCCCATGAACCTTTGAACATCCTTTTTACATTGCGGTCTTGGCATGTTCTCAATAGCAGAAACCTTCAATGGATCAGGATGCACACCCTCATCGCTGATGATATCACCCACAAAGGTAAATTCAGTCACTCCTAGCTGACATTTATTCAACTTCAGGTTTGCCTTGCATGTTGCCTCAAAGACTTGTCTGAGTCTGGCATCATGCTCTTGTTTAGATGATCTCCAAACAATAATATCGTCCATGGAAGTATCCACGCCCTCAATGTGCTCATATAGTATGTGAATGGTTTTACGGTACACTTCAGGAGCTGATGCAATTCCAAGCGGATGCCGAAGAAAACAATATCTGGCAAAAGGAGTGCTAAAGGTACACAACTTTGAACTCGGTTCATCTAGTTTAAGTTGCCAGAATCCAGAGGATGCATCTAATTTACTAAAGTACTTTGCATTAGCAGACTGTGACATAATTTCTTCATGAGTATGCAATTTGAAATGCTCTTTTTTAATGCCTCGACTCAAGTCTCTTGGATCTAAGCAAATCTTCAGTTTTCCATTTTTCTTATCAACAATGACAAGCCAATTGACCCATTCAGTCAGTTCATCAATTTTTTTATGACTCCTAGCCATTCCATTCTGTCAAGCTCAGTTTTCAGTTGATGACGTAATGCAAAAGGCACTTTTCTACATGGATGTACTACGGGTGGCACTGTGTTGTCAATTTTAATCGTGTGTTCTCCTGGAAGACAACCAAGCCCTTTGAACAAGCCCTCATACTCTTTCATCAAGTCACTGTATTCTGACTCTGTGTCACTGTCCGGGACTAAGACTCTTTTCACCAAATTCAATCTCTCACAGGCAGATAAACCCAGTATTGACTGTACATCCCTTAGTACCACCACAAATGAAAGCGTGTGCACAATATTTTTGTGCGATACTTTTGCCACACATGTTCCTTTAACTGGAATGTCTGCACCTCAATACCCAGTCACTTTTATATTTGTCTGATGTAACTTTGCTCTCGGCTTTAATGCATTAAACTCAGATTCTGCAAGAACATTTACTTGTGCTCCAGTATTAAGTTTAAACAGAATAATGTTTTGATTCACTTACAATGGAATAGTCCAGTCATTCTTACTTTGATTGTTTTCACAAAGCACATCTATATAAATCTCTTCAGGTTCATTTCCAAGCACTGCATTTGCTTGTTTTATTTTCTTTCTACTTCTGCAACAGCGTGGAAAATTATTGCTCCTACCGCAGTCATTGCACATTTTCCCATACGCTGGACACTGTTTTGACCAATGCTGCCACCCACAGCCATCACATAGCTTTTTTCTCTCAGATGACATCTTGCTCTCTGTCAGTTTTGTTGTCGTTTTATTATTTTTTCTAATATGTTCGCGATTCCTCACAGCCTCTACATTGCAGTCCTCAATGAAAAGTTCTTTAGCCTGTGACGTCACGGTTTCCGAAGCTCCGCAGAGCATCAAAGCTTTTTCCAAGTTTACATCTTGTTCTCTTAACAGTCTTTCTCTCAGACCATTATCCAGAATGCCACAAACAATTCTGTCTTTAATGAGAGAGTCTGTCAGTTCTCCAAACTCGCACGTTTTACACCAGTGTCTCAACTCAGTAACATATTGATCAATAGTTTCACCAGCTCTCTACTTACATGTAAAAAATTTATGCTGCTCATACATCACATTACACTTCAGTACAGGCAGTCCCCGGGTTACGTACGAGTTTCGTTCCTGAGTCCGTCTTTAAGTCGGATTTGTACGTAAGTCCGACCAAGTACACCCGGTATTATTTAGCGTCAGTCAAACGTTTGTCTTAGTATATAGTATATATTTTACCTTTCTATGCATATAAAACACTTAAGAAACGTATGTATTCCAAAAATTAAACCACTGCGTTGCTTAGTAATAACTGTAGCTTTCATCGGGGCAGGGCCTTTCACATGCTCCATTATTCTCACTTTATCCTTTAAAATTGTTCCAATCGTTGACTGACTGTAGCCTAACACTTTTGCAATGGCCAATGGCGTTTCACCTCTTTCCGATTGCTTTATTATTTCCACTTGATTTTCAATCGCGATCGCTTCCCATCAACGGAACAGTATCACTGCGGGCGGCGGGTCCCGAGCTGCACCAGCTTCCAAGGTCCGCTGGGTCCTAAGGACCACCGCACTGAATTCCCCGGGTTCAAAAGTCCACTGCACTGGACAGGTTAAATGGGACAAGTGGGAGCTGTGCTGGGTTTGGGTACTGTATTTGATCTTCCACAATATTCCGCGTGGGAATTTAAACTGGAGGTGGCAGTGTTTTTTTTAACGAGGTCGAGTTGCGACCTCAACATCAACCTGGCACGGATGGTACGGGAGTCACTGGATTGACATCAACCCAGCACGGGAGCGGTCTGTCACTGGATCGGACTCAGGAACCTCCATTCTCCAGGCTGGTGCTGATCTCACTGCCCCACCAGCCGACCGGAATGGGGGGGGAGGGGGCGGGGTCAGGGTGAATCTTGTTAGAAAAATTTAAGCCAAATACAAAGTTACACGCCCAACACAGTGTCAACGGTAACGACTTAAAATGGCGGACAGCGTCGTGATCCGATTTAAAATGGCAGACAGCGTTCTCCTTCCTCGGTTCGTAAGTACAAGTTCTCCGTAAGTCGGACATTCGTAACTCGGGGACTACCTGTATATAAAATGCTTCAAATTTGTCCATTATCGATTTTAACTTTAAATTATCTCCATTTTCAAAAATAAAATGATTATATACCTCAAGTGTGTTGTCACCTATTACGTGGAGTAGAAATGCAGCTTTCGTTTTTTCCATTCTGATCGCCAATAAATAAACTTCAAAACATTGCTCAAGTTTTCTCCAGTTCTCAGCTATGTTCCCAGACAATTGAAGTGTCAGTGGAGGTTGCAGCCCTTCCATTTGCAAAACTGTTAGCAACAGCAAAACAGTTTGAACTCTTTTTGATTATCTTCGATTCTCCCATGTTAGGTAACGTGTTATTCTTCCAGACCGACTTCATGTTCTGTTCTTTACATTAATATGTAGCATGGGTTTCTAATAAAGAATAAAACTTTTATTGAACAACAACAACCACACGAGTCTTACAACGTCTTGCTTCCAGATCTTTCTATTATTTCTGCGCATGCTCAGAACTCTCTCCAATCACGTTCTTACATGTGATATCACCACAATTGTCATTCAACCATATACGAATACCTATGGATGCAGTCAAATGAAATAGCATTACTCCAGTGAGAAGGTGTAAAACACAGTACCAACAGTCACACACAGCACAAGGCATTCTGTATGTATAGCACATATAACAGCAAGCACATATAAGGTATCAGTAGAGTACAAACATACAAAAAATATATAGTCCAAGACCCTGAGTCCATGAACAGTACAGCAGGCTCCTGAACCAGTGTGCATAACTTCATTCACCTCAATGCTGAACTGGCTCTATAACCTATGGACTCACTTTCAAGAATTCTACAACTCATGTTCTTAGTATTATTTATTTACATTTTTATTATTTGCTCAATTTGTCTTTTTTGCACATTGGTTGTTTATCAGTCTTAGTTAAGTACAGTTTTCCATAACTTCTATAGTATTTCTGTATTTTTCTGTGGATGCCTGCAAGAAAATGAACCTCAAGATAGTTTGTGGTTACCTATATATACTTAGATAATAAACTTACTTTGAATTTTTTGACTTTGTAGTTGGTATTCAAAATGTTGTCCTTTGGATGGGATGTTAAATGAGGGTCCTATTTTCCCTTGGGGAAACTTAAAAGATCCAAAGGTACTATATTGAGTGTGTGAGGAAGCTATTCTAATTCCAGGGTAGTTATCTCTGCTTCTACACAACTCTTTCAGAGCTACAATGAACTATTAGCCAATATTGTGCATTCAAGACCTAGAGTGAAATCCAAACTAACAGCTTTCCGACCAGTAAATAAGATGTCTGCAGATCATAAGATATAAGACACAGGAGCAGAATCAGGCCATTCAGCCCATCGAGTCTGCTCCACCATTCAGTCATGGCTGATTTTTACCCCTCTCAACGCCATTCTCCTGCCTTCTTCTTGTAACCTTTAACACACTTACTAATCAAGCACCTAACAGCTTTTTCTTTAAATATATCCAATGACAGCTGATGGTGACAATGAATTCTACAGATTCACTACCCTCATGCTAAAAAAAATCCTCCTCATCTCTGTTCTAAAGCAACATCCTTCTTTTCTGGAGCTTTGCCCTCTGGTCCTAGATGCCCCCCTCAATTGGAAACTACTTCACCACGCCTTTCAATATTTGGTAGTTTTCAAAGAGATCTCTCTCCCCTTATTCTTCTAAACTCCAGCAAGTACAGGCCCAGTACACTCTCCTTATATGTTAACCCTTTCAGATCAAGTCAACTTAAATGTAAGATGGGAAAGACAGAGCTTATTTAATAGGATGCATAACTGTTTTTGCCCTTCTATAAATCTTCATGCTGTACTTTATAATTTAGGCAGCATGTTCATAGTCAAAGTCCCGTTTATTATTATATTTGCCAACTACATATATGCACAGGTGCAAAGAAAAACTTTCTTGCAGCAGCTTCGCAGGACATAGCATCCTACAGTATTAGTGGCATTCACAAGAAAAATATAAACAAACATTAATTTTATTCAATTTGTATAGGAACACACAATTAGAACAAGACTCGATGGGCTGAATGGCCTACTTCTGCTCCTATATCTTATGGTCTTATGGCCTTTGACAAGGTGCCACACAAGAGGCTGCTTAACAAGACACAAAGGCCACTTTAGTGTAATGTGTTCATAGTTTTGCTAAACTGTGGTTAGTAGAATTTTGCCAGTTCATTCAAGAACCAAATAGTTGAAGGGAAGTAGCTGTTTTTGAATCTGGTTGTGTGGAATTTCAGGATTCTACACATCCTTAAAATGGAGGGTTATGTAAGACAGATGGGCTAGATTGATCCCAGAGCAGTTTAAAAGGTTGGCACAATATCATGGGCAGAAGGGCCTGCACTGTGCTGTAATGTTGTGTTCTATGCGCAATAGTGGATGTGAGAAGATGGCCTGGCCCAGATGGTGGGAATTTTTGATATTTGATTACCCACAATGCAATGTCCAGCTGCTCTTGGAATAAATAATATAACACAGCTGGCTGGCACGTATATGGTGCAAAATATTACATCAAATGGTTGTTTAAAAATTTTCATTTAATAAATACTGCAATGATGTTTCAAGGAAGCCAATTATTAAATGTAAACTATGAATTTTTTTCCTAGGTTAAAAAAGGATTCGCTTTATTGGTCACAGGTACATTGAAACTCATCATTTGCATCACACCAAATCAGCGAGGATTGCGTTGGGGGCATCCTGTAAGTGTCACCATGCTTCCGGCACTAACATAGCATGCCCACAACTCACTAACTAACCTGTACATCTTTGGAATATAGGTGGAAACTGGAGCACCCGGAGGATATCCACGTGATCACAGGAAGAACGTACAAACCCCTTATAGACAGTGGCAAAAATTGAACCCCGATATTACGGCTAATGGGTGGACTACTGTGCCTAGTACTGTGGGACTTCAGGCTTCTGTACCTTCCGCCCGACAGTAGGTGTGAGAAGATGCCCTGGCCTAGATGAATGCAAAGTCCAGGTGTGCTTGAGAATACATGATATAGCACAGCTGGTTGGCAGATATATGGTGAGAAATATTACATCAGCTGATTGATGTTAGTATAAAAATTTCTTCTACTAAATACTACAGTGCTTTTTTTGATAAGGAAGCCAAATGTTTATGCAAAACTGTGAAATAATCTCTTAAGCTCTGTTGCAAATCAAATCATGATTCTGGAAAAACAGGAACTCTCCATAAACACGACTTTTTTAAAAAAATAACAATCTCAAATAGGCTGCAAAACACATCAGAAAAGAAAGCCTGCAAAGCTGACCCTCTGAAATGAAAGCATAGGTGCTGCATAAACCCTGCAGGTCAGCAGACATGTGCAAAGTGGAAGATGTGCTACACATTCATCATGACTAAACTTGGCTAAACAAATTCACATTGAAGGTGCAAATGTTTGGAATTAATTCCAAGAGGGGTGAAAGAGCTGATGGATATAGTCATTGCAACAGCTTTTCATGAGCTTTGGCTTAGAATTAGTACTAGTGTGCTCTTATTTTTTAATTTGGATTTTGAACAGATGGTTTGAAAGGATCATATGTTTTCATGAAAGTTAATGTCCTTCTCTTTTCAACTGGGCTGGAGATACTGCTTCTATTTTAGGTATCAACAATATGGCCACATTGTGATTTCAAAAGGCCTTAACTGTCTGTCTATCTGTCTAGGGTAGTGGGATGGAGATACATCTCTACCAAAGGAGATGTAAGGTGCTCCTTACCTCCACTAGCCTGCAGGTCACCCTTGAGTAAGGTGTAGCACCTGCTCAGCCCCCACACCCCCCAACCAGAGTCACTTGAAGCTGTGGGAGCAGGTGGTGCATATCACAAGTCCTGGTTATGCAACAACTAACGTCAGGCAGACAATGTATTGATAATGGCTGGCGCCACCTGTCTTGTAAAGACACTGCCCAGAAGAAAACAATGGCAAACTACTTCTTTAGAAAAATTTACCAAGAACAGGCACGGTCATGGAAAGACCATGATCGCCCATCTCATGACATGGCACATAACGAATGAACGATCTATCTGACCATCTATCTATCTAGAGATACAACAATAAATAGGCCCTTCTAGCCGTTCGAGTCACTCTGTCCATCAATCACCAACTTAACCCTAGCCAAACCATTGGACAATTTACAATGACCAATTACTCTCCTAACCTGGGAAGAACCCAGGTTCTGAGCACCCAGAAGAAACCCATGCATCGACGTGGAGGATGTACAAGGCTCCTTACAGGGGACGCCAGGATTGAAATACAAACTGATTGAAATCTTACGAGCTGTAACAGCATTGCGCTAACCAGTATGCTATGATGGCACCCATGGTTTAGCCAGGATTCTTCTTCTCCATTCAGCTTTCCTGCCCTGTAAGGTACTGGTAAGCATGAATTCCAGAGCAAAGTAATGTCATCTAAACATTAGATAAGTATCAGAATCAGGTATATTATCAAGAAGTTTGTTGTGTTGTGGCAGCAGTACAGCACAATACATAAAACGTTACTATAAGATATATATAGGAACAGAATTAGGCCACGTGGCCCATCGAGTCTGCTCCATTTTCCGTCTCAGCTCCAATCTCTTAGCTTCTCTCCCCATGTTCCTTCCTGCCCTGATTAATCAAATCTATCAATGACTTGCTCTCCACAGCTGCCTGTGGC